>NC_090929.1:1131884814-1132225827 GCF_040938575.1 Ambystoma mexicanum | reverse complement strand
GAAAGGTACAATGAGTTAAAGTGTGGCTGTGGACTCTAGAGTGGGTACCTTCCCAAAGAACAGATCATTTAGCCGTGTTCGTTCTCACAGAAGGGTGCCTATGACTATTTTTTGATTGTTTAAGGGACTAAGGTTTTGTCACCCTAAGTTTCCTAGGGTCATCCAGACATGAACCCCTTGCTCACTGTGCTCAGGGAGGCACAGCTCCACCTGACTGATGTGGCCCAACAAGGCTGAAACACATGTCTGGGGTTGCTGTTGTCCAAAAGAACAGGTCATTTAGCCATGCTCATTCTCGCAGAGGGGCGTCTATGTCTATTTTTTTTAAAGTCCAATTGTTCTAACAATATAGTTAACATACTTTACTACTCCAGCCATAATACAACTCTATTCATTCTTTTTCCCAATGACTCCTACCTTAATAAATAACAACCTCTCTTAGTGAAACTACTTCACCATTACTACATATACCAATTACCTTTATTTTACAATTACAGAAAAAAAGATTGATAAATACAGCTAATGAAGAAAGAACACTCTTCACATGCTACAAAGTAAGTAGATCAATATAGCATGTATATCCCTCTAATTGTAACAATGTACTTTCACTATATATTAGGCTACAGTATTCTATTCTACTCAACAATATTGTATTTCACTCTTACTCATTCTATTGCAGCATTCACACTCTTTGTCAGGAGGATAGCTCAGGGGCAATGCGCTCACCCCGGAAGCAAGATGACACAGAGCAACGCCAGTTTGATCCCCGGGTCCACACTTAGAAACCTCTGGGTATTAAGCATGTTATAAATAAACAATTATGATTCCTATTCCTATCTAAACATTGCTCTTTATTCAATGCACCACCAATTCCTTACTGCCTAACAACATATCCATCTCTCATCAACTTCTGTACCACAATTTCATTTCCTTACTCTTCCATACCCCTATCCACGTAAGGTCCTTAATTCCAACCCAAGAACTTTCGCACTCATTGCATTCCAAATCACTAACACACATTAACACACATCCTCATCCCTTTCTATTACACCCACACAACCCTCATACCAAAGCACTAAATCATGCCATTATAACAACCACTGTTTTTCTCAAAACATCATAATATTCCTACTTATTCAATAATACCACCACTCCCTTATTTACTAACACCGGTAGTGCTCAACACATTCTACTATCAATAGTATATTACCCATTCCCCATCACATAAATATACTAATTTTATTCAAAAACACACGATTTCAATCTCATATTTACCCAAGCCCATCACACCTTTGCAGTCTCTTTCTCTTACAACCTTCCCAACCACACCTATCATCCGACTACACAATCACACACCACTCTATTCATCTGTACAATAACACCCACACACCCATGCATAATACATGCATGAACATTCCACAACTTTCATACACAAACTTTCTTTTTTCCCAACAGACAGAACAGAATGCCTACTCAAAACCAACTCCGAAGAATAGAAAGAAAATATAGAGCAGATTAAAATAGAAAAGCCATATAATCATCCGCCTCTAAAACAAAGTATAGAAAACATTAAAACAGAGCAGCTAGTAACATCACTCAACAAAACAAAACCAGCCACCACTAAAAAAGTAAGGCCCACCATGCAGAAAAATGTAAAGTAAAAAAATAAGTACAAACAAAATCAGACCTTCTAATGAACCTAGCACTATATCTACTAATGTTAACGTACCCACAGTAAAACCTTCCAAAAAATCAATTTTACAAAATAATGTCCACCATAGAGTTCTTAATAATCTCATAACGACAGCTAAAATATCACAATCTAACCTTAAAGCACTAAATAAATGAATCAACAAATTACAAAAAGTACTTCTAAACATGCACAATATTAATATAGATACCTTTTCAAACTTCTGTGAAGGTGAATGGATTCACACAATCAGCACCAAACCATATTTCAATGTAAAGGCTTTTAAAGAAAAAGAAAACAATTGCCGTAGAAAATAATGGCCGAGGCTTTGCAATGGTAGGAATCACCATTATGGCAAAAGAAACCCTTCTAGAAAAAACTTCCCCAACAAAATTTCAATCAAATGTACCTTTTGCCCAAGTGTACAAATGGATGCGCAGCTCAATATGTAACGTACACAAACAATCTTTCAAGTCTTTATGACAATTCCTTAATCACTATGTGAAACTAAAAGACAAAAGTAGAATGAAAACTTTACAAACCATAGACTCCCAGCCAGTATGCAACCACACCGGAGTGTGAGGACTTTCATTAGTCTGCATTTCAGGAACTGTTTGCAAAAGCACCTTCCATCACATCAAAATGTTAGCAAAATACCATTCCTTTATACAGAATCTTGTGCCTAGACTGTACTATGACAAAAGTCCTGCTCTAGAACTACAAAATGTAATTAACATTCTCCTACATGAATCAGCCAAAGAACTCCTTTGAAAAATAGAGCAAATCCAAAGTAAATATTTTGGAACCGATGTTGACTTAGTAACTTTAGAAAACATTAGTGAAAACCTCACAAACACCAACCTCCTTACAAACACATAAAAAAAAGAAATAGCTCAATTTTGAAATACATCTGCTGAAATCCCACACAATGTGAGCCTGCGTGATTTTGTGTTCTCTTCCCAAAACTCTTGTGTCAATCCGTGTCACTTTGTGTTGCCACCTGCACATATCATGCACCCAGTTTGATTGTGCATATTCTCCTGCAATATCAAGTATTAATCACTCTAATTCTGTGTTCTCTCCTACAGAAATCCCTTATTAATCTTTAATGTTGTGTTGCCTTGCACAAGAATTCCTTGTTACTCTCTGTGAGTTTGGTCTCTATGCCTCAAAATCACAATTCACTGTCTTTGATTTTGTTTTCCCTTGTGCAGAGATCATGTGTCACATCATTATTTGTGATTTTTTGTTGCCTCCCAAATGAATCAGCTCCTACTCTGATTTTGTTGTACCCTACATTTTTCCATCTGTCATGCTCTATATCGATTTCTATTATCTGACCAACAATTAATATACCAGTCCCTCTAACTGTATTTTCTCCCACAATAAATCAGGCAGCTTCCTACGATTGTATAATCATTCATGAAAAAAGATGGTTCCTCAATTCATAAACCTGGAGCCCTCATTTCATTTGAATGCTGGTTTTACCTTTTTCTATTCTAATAATTCATTAAATGCTATACCCATTGCAAATAATTCCCTTATCAATGCTAGCCCTGTGCTTTAACCACACCAACTGCCACTCCAAATGACTCCACAGAATGATGATGAACCTCTAAGGGTGTGCTTTTTTATGTAATTTAACTTGGATGTATAGCAGTCACAGCTGCCATTTGCATTGGCTCCAGACACTCTGCCGGACCTGCAATAGAGGTGGGGTGTTAGTTTAGTGGGGGTGGGAGGCTAGTTTTGCTGTTGTGTTGATGCATGAAGACTACGAGTACCCTGAGCTCTGTATGTTGGTCTTTTTCTAGGTGTTCTGAGATGAGAGCATAGATGCATTTGTGTCCAGAATGGAGCCTCCTGTGTCCATGGTGCTAGGATGCACTGGCCGAGATGTGATCAGAAATGTGATTTTGGGGGTGCTGCCTTCGGTTGTTCGATGTCTATTTATTTGTATGGGTATTCAAATGCTATATGTGAGTGGCTAAGTTGCTATGTCTGTAGTGTGTTTGAGTGTACCTGCTCTCCTGAACATCCGTGAAGACCTGCTCTCCAACCTTGACTGCAATACCCCCTGTGTCCTCATCTTACTTGGTCTCTCTTCTGCCTTTGACACGGTGAACCATGCCATCCTGCTCAACCGACTCCGTGATAACCTGGGTATCACCGATCAGGCCCTGGCTTGTCTGACCTCTTTACTCTCCGATCAACCCTCCCAGGCCCAACTTGGGTCCTTCCTCTCCTCTATCTCTATGTCTACTTGTGGTGTTCCCCAGGGGTCTAACCTCTCTCCCTGGCTGTTCAACAAATACATGGCACTTCTTGCCCACCGCATTGTGGCTCTCTGCCCCAACTTTCAGTGCTAAGCAGACAACACTCAGCTCATTTTCAGGCTCCCTTCCGCCACCACTTCTCCTTCTCTCATCTCTGACAGTCTGTCCGCTATACAGGAGTGGTGTGCCACCAATGATCTCGTCCTTAATGCCAGTAAGACTGCGATTCTCCTCATTGGAACACCTGCTCCCTCCTTTCGTGTCGCTCTCTGGCCGGCTTCTCTTGGCACTCTTCCTTCTCCCACCTGTGATGCTTAAAACCTTGGGGTCATCTTTGACACCACACTCTCCTTCTCTCCTCACATTTCTGACTTCTCTAAGAAGTCACACTACCAGCTGCACCTCCTCAGAGGTATTCTTCCTTTCCTCTCTTTCCCCCAGAAGCTCACTGTCTCCAGAGCTCTGGTTATCTCTAGGCTGGACTGCTGCAACAGCCTTTTTCTAAATCTGCCTGCTTCTACTCTTCGCCCTCTGCAACTCATCCAGTACAGGACTGCAACACTTGTCCTTGGCCTCAAGCCCAGGGATTGTATCGCTCCAGGATGGAAATCTCTACAGTGACTCCCAGTGGCTGCAAGGATTACATTCAAAACCCTCTGCATTGTCCACAAGGCCTTCTGGGGCCTGGGGCCTCAATACCTTCAACTCTCTCTTCCTTAATATCTTACTTCTCAAGCTCTTCGCTCATCCGCCTACAACCGACTCAGGGTCAGTCGCTTCTCCAAGCAACAAGTTGGTGCTAGATCTCTTTCTTCAGCTGGGGCCTCCATCTGGAACAGCCTCCCCAGCCTCCCTGAAACTTGAGAAGAACCATCTCCAGTCTGGAAGCACCTCAAGACCTTCCTATTTGCTTCTGCTTTCTCGCCTCCTCTCCCCTACTGAACTCCTGACTGAAACTGCACTGGTCACCTGGTTTCCCTCTGATCCCAGGCCCAGGTCTCCACCCCTGCTAGCTGCACACCTGCACTGCCTCCCGGGCAACCCATGCACTTGGGGGCTGTTTCTGTATCCCTACAGTCGCCACCAGCTCTTGAAACTTGATATCTTCACTTACCCCTGCACTCGCCACTAGCTTGCCACACTTTTACCTACTGTTTTTATGTATTCTATTTATTTTTTACTGTTGTTCCTATGGATTGCACTTCCCCATCCCCATAACCGTGCCTTCCCTTTCCCCCCTGCACTTGCGCCACCTCAATGTCACCTGGCCTAGTAAGATCGTAGTCTCTGTCTTCCCTCTGTTTCCCCTCCCTTGCCTCGTTGCGCTTTGAAACACTTATGTATAGGTGTGTTATAAATGCCATATTATATCATATAATATCATACCGGTAGAGAATGTTAGTCGAGGGAGGTTAGCAGGAAGGCATAGTGGGCAACTTGTATCATCCATCTTGTGTGGTCAGAGGGGCACCTCCTACACTTCTTCCACTGGCATCTATAGACAGTTCCCATTTTGCTTCTTCATGTTGCTACTGTCAATCTCTCTCTCTCTCTGTACACCTCTATCTCTTGCGCTCTTTCATTCTCTCAAATAGTTACGCTGTGTGCAATATGGATCTGGAAATGGGCAGATAGGGGGCAGTCTAGAGCCTACTCTCATCAACAGAGGCGTAGCCACGATTGTCTAAATAGTGGGACCTGAAGCTAATGTAGTTGGCCCCACCGTATTGACATTAACATCTGTAAATGCCCACACAGCGCTATGAGTAGGCATTTACAGATTATGGGTGAGTCTTGACGGGGCAGGCCATTCCCTGTCTATGACTCTACTCATTACTATAAGCGGATTGCAAAGGGCCATGGGGGGTGGGGGGGATCAGTCATGAATATTTGGTTCAGAGAAAGGGCTTAACATTTGAAAACCCAAGGAACTCGCTTCACCTTCTTTAGACTTTTGATTGACATGGTGTGAGCTCCTTCACTCTAATCCGCCCAGATGCTGCACTCAGGCGCTAGTTACGAGGTGAAACCCGCTTGCACTAATTTACCTGAACCTTGACATACATTTGTGAATTTCGACTGGGTTGAATACACGGACATTTGGGCGGTTCTGCTTTAAGTTAACTGTTTTTAACGTGCTCAGTAGAGAAGGAACCTCAGATTAAAAGGAAGGACATGCAAAATAGTAGTGAATTGCTGCTTTGCATTATTATGCGAGATGATGTGTTATTTATATAGCGCCTTTATTCAAAGCGCTTTGCAGAGCACATATTTACATACAATATCACCCAACCGAAATTGGTACTCATTTATTGACCTCAGAAGGACAAAAGGCTGAGTTGGCCTTGCCAGGATTCGAACGTGCGACCTGCGGATCACAGCAGCAAGCGCTCAACCCGCTGAGCTATCTTACCGGAGATGAGCACTCCATTGCCTCAAAGAGGCCCTCAGCGCTCTGATACATTTGTTATATAAGCGTCCCTCTTTCCCTTCCCATCCCATTGCAAAATAACACAAGACCACCTTTAAAAGCGGATGCGCTTTATCCCTGAAAATGCAGCTCGCTTTTTGTCTATCTTCTGTCTATTGCATAGTAAAACTGTTCCACTATTCCATTAATCGTGTTTCCTGAGCTTTGTTCACTGATCTGCCAGCACCCCTTTCACTTCCATGTGCAACTCATTATGCGGCCGTCTGCAAAGAAAGCATACGAGGTGTAAAAAACCTAAATGAAACCTTTTCTACTATTTGTATGTTGATGCATTTTGAAGTCTGTACAACACAACTCACGAGACAGCAAAAGTTGTGTTTCTGAATACTGAATGTGTAATGTGTGGCAGAGGGTGTCCTCGCGAGCTTCTGTGACCCAGGCCTTGTGGCCATTGCCTTCTTAACATCACCCCTTTCCCCTGGACCAATGTGGACAAATGAAAGCACCTGGGGAAGAGACGACCTATTTCCTCACGTCTCGACTCCAGCAGAAACCACAGAAAATAATCAACCCTCGGGTTTTGAGGCACAGCAACACGTCCCAAAGAAAATATAAAGCACATAAAGTAGCCATTGAGTGTTGGAAAGAGCAGAGCCCGGGCATGCGCTAGTCTGTGAGTGTAGCCCAAACCTGCACTGGCCCCTCCAACACTTCCTCTGCCCCAGCCAGAGGAACCGTTTTAATTACCTCAAGGTTCCAAGGCCACGCTTTTGTTCCAACCTGTGGCTGGGCCACAAAGGGGGACGTATTTGTTTAATGGGTCTCCACGGCTCCTGTATGAGGGAGTGGAACTTGTCAAGAGCGTCAGTCATTAAAGTGTCACATTCGAGTGAAAGCCGAGGAAGGAATTCGGTCCTATATGCTGCTTGACGTGTTTCTCCAAGAGGTCGGGGTATCCCCGAGAAACACCGGCGCCCATTACAAGCGGAATCCCCTCCTGCAGGCAGGCTCTCCTGCAGTGTTAGAGGAACAGTGAGGGGGCTATAGTTTACAGCTCGGATGCCCCCTGGCGACTGCAGGTGGGCAAACCTTACCTTTGATTATAGGGTCGCGGATATGGGAGTCATTTGTATCGCCACACCACAAACTGGACGTGATTTGTCTACAAAATAATGAACTTCCTCCTCATAACCTAGCCATGGCATTCAAAGAAGATTCCATGGAGACAACAGCATGACGCAGCTTTAACAGCAATTATAGAGTACAATTAATAAAACATGTTAACCCATTGACATTTCTTAAACATATCTGTCAACATGATATTGTGAGGAATTCACTGGTATAATGGAAGTGGGAGAGTGCCCCGAGTTTGAACCCATACTCCCACTCACCCAAGCCAGATTATAAGACATACTCATGCTCGGCCTAGCAATAATGGTGAAAAACAGAAGAAATTCATGGCTCCCACAGTGCCTTCCCCACAGCACCCTTTCCAGATATGCACACAGAGGCCCCCATTCTCGGCCTAGCGAATGTTGGTAAAAAAACAGAAAAAAAAGAATTTCACTGCACCCTCTCCAGATATTAACTCATAAGACTTAGGCCGTCATTACAGTGTTGCGGGTATCCCGCCGGTAATTCTGGCGGGATACCGGCAACCCTGACTTATCATTTCCGCTGCACGAAATCCCGGTATTGCCAGGATATTAGGGACAGTGGAGTGACAGTAAGTTTCCATTCCCATGGAGTCCGATGCCACGGGATGGGATTTCCTGAATCACAGGCACAGGGAGTACAAGTGCCAGTGATACAGGCAATCTGCTGGTAGGGTTATGAACTACCGGCACGTCAGATCTGCCGGGAGATCCGTGGCCCCCACCAGCAGACTTATGTATTGCCGGTCCAGAAAAAATTCTGCTGCTGGAATTGCAGGCATTTATTCCAGATTGGCAAACAGGCAATGAGGCCCTAAGTCTCGGTCTTGCTGATGTGGGTGAAAAACAGAAAAAGCAAAGTTTCATGATACCACAGCAACCCCACCAGTCATTCACACCTAGGATGCCATGCTCTGGCTGACCGAATAAATGTGAGTGAAAAACTGAAAAAAGCAACCTTTCACGGCTTCCACTCCAGATGTTCACAGATAGACTCCATACTCGGCCTGGCCATTGTGGGCGAAAAGTGGAAAGTGGAAAGAACATTTTCATGGCTTCCACATCACCATAAGCACTCTTACTCAGTTTGGCGTTTTGTGAGCGAAAAACAGAAAAAATGACCCTTCATGGTTACCACAGCACCCTGCCCGTATACTCTCAAATAAGTGTCCATGCTCGGATGGGCCAATGTGGGTGAAAAATTGAACAAATAACCTTTTATGATTTTTACCAGCCTATGCCAATCCACCGGAGTCTGTGGCGTTCCTATGGATACTTTTGTAATAAGAATAACCAGATGTTCACAGTCCATCCATGCCTTGTGAATTTGCTACACCAGGGGTGCTCAAACGCTCGAAAATGTGCCCTGCAGGAAAGTCAAGCTTTTCTGGGTTGGTTCAACTCACACCCTGGGATTCCCAAGAGTTTTCCCAAATCCTGCCATGGGTCTCAAGGAGGAGATTGAGACCTGCCATTTAAACCGCAAGGCCCGAGACTTGAGAATGAAGCCTGACCAGCCAATCAGAGGCTCTATGGCTCTGGTTGACAGAGGAAGGTGGCAATATTATGGACGTTGGTTATGACGAGGGCCATTTGGCTTGACAGTTTTCTTAGTATGTTCACAGTAATTAAAAAATGTAATACATTTTAATTTTGGAGAAAAAAAAGCATAGCCTTGTTTCCTGCTTCCTTTGTGGATTTTGTTTGACTGTGGAGTTCGGAGTGTACTCAAAAGGCTCACAAATTGGTTTAGGAAGAGTTTTGGAGTCTTTTAGTTGTTTTTGGTGTATCCTGATCCCTCTTTTTTCTCTTTTTGTCAGTTTATGTTGTTTTTTAGTCCCCCTCTTTAACCGTAGTTTTTAAATCTTAATTCCTTTCAAAAAAAGAACAAAAAAGTTCCCATTTTCTTTATGTCTCTGCCAAATTTTAAAACAACAAAAATACCTCTATGATCGGTCCTTTTCTGTGTATACGGATCAACCTTTGTATGTGAACCTGAGAATTATTGCTGTGCTCTATTCAGTCACCTTCACTCCTCTTCTCCTGTTTGTGTGTTTCGAGAACCCTTTCCCATCATGTGATTCTTGCAAGCATCCCTTTTTCTTTTTCACTTGTTTTGCACATTCATGCCTTAGGCTGATTGAGAAATTCAACCATCAGGAGGAGCGCCACCTGAAGAATGAGCAGAGACAGTGGTCAAGGAGGAGGAGATGGTGGTTGAGGAGGAAGAGACAGTGGTTCAGGAAGGGGAGCTGGTAGTTGAGGTGGGGAATTGATGGTTGTGGAGTGGGAATGGATTATGAGGCAGAGTGGGAGCATGAACAGGACATGTCCAATAATCTGGAGGAGATTGCAGTAGAGGAAGATTCACTTGGGGGGTACTTGCAGAAGGTGAGTGAGTGCCTTGGTATCTTGGCCCTGGAGATGATGGGAGGGAACAGTTCTCAAGGAGCGGCAAAGAGATGTAACCTCAGAGATTTAGGGGGACTAAGTGCAGAGGGAGAGAAGGAGGTGGTGGTGTTGCAGTGCATGAAAGAGCACCAGAGATGGTCCACCAGCAGATGGCTGATGAGGGGGAGACTAGGTCCAATGCACCATGGCCTGCCCATGTGGAAGTGGGCAAGGCAGACTCGGTATTTCCTCAAGAGGGTGAAATCATGGTCAGAAGACGTCCTCACCCATGTTCTCAGCGTCCATTTGGTCATGGGTGTGGGACTATTTCAGCTTTCTCGGTGTGGCAATCATGGGGAGAAAGGAAGTATAATATGCAATCTATACCACAAGACAGTTAATAGGAGTCTTTGGCACCTCATTGATGCACAAGCACTGTACACTGTGGCACAATGATGTGTTCAAGGAGCGCATATCACATATCACAGACGCAGCGGCGCATCACCCTCATGCTGTCGTGGTGGTGGACACACAGGAATGTCAGATGAGACGCCAGCCTATTGCTGGTGACGCAATAGTATACAAACTCCATCCCCATAACAAATCTCCCTGGCCCCATGTCTGGCTATGCAGAGGCTAACCCAGTGGCAACATTGACTAGCAAGGGTACATGACCACAACCAAAAGCAAAGACTCCTATTGGTGGTGTCATAATTCAGAGTGTGGGGCCATTTAAGGAGAACAGGCAATACAGAGTGGTGAGGAATCGAGGCCCACACTATGTGCATTGCCTGAACTCTATCAGCCAGTGTAATCATCTGGATGATGACCTACTGGTGGATGTGAAATAGCTGCACCACCTACCCTCTTTCGTATTAGGTAATAATGCCCCCATACATAATGTCCCCATACATAATGTCCCCATACATAATGTTGCTGGGAAAAGCCTTTGGCGACATTCTACATTACTTTCACCACAAACGTTCTCACTCCAGACCAGATTGTTGATGTGTATGTCCCATAGGCATGCCAATTGGCTATTGATGATCCACTAGAATACTGGCTTGGCAATTTGTAAGTGTGGCCATCTGTACTTGTTAAATTAGCTGTGGCAAGTCTAAGCTGCCCTCCCAAATCCTCCCAACCCCCCCGCCTCTTGTGAAGTGTGACAAGGTTCTTAGCACTGTGACTAGTGTCTTTGACTGCTGGAGATGCTTCAAAGACACACACATAAAAGAGCATTATTTGAAAACAATGACAAGCATCTATCTATCTATCTATACATTTTTTTGTATTGCCACACACACCCATTAGCCTCAGTGCACTGACAAGACAGACAACAGAAAACAAAAAGTCTCCAACTCACAGAGACCAGATCTCCTAGCCCCAGTCGCCTTACTCTTTATCCTTATCAAAGAAGAATGTCTTCATACACTTTTTAAACAAGAACAGTGTAATCACCAAAGACTACAGCATGTGGAAACACCAGTTCGATCGCACAACAGATTTATCAGAAGATGAAGATTTTTGTGCAAGCCGCCTACAGTTATGTGTATGGAGTGGCATGGGGGAAGGATGGTGGAGACGTTTACTTCAACAGTGGTGATTGAATGCATAGTAAAATTTAATCTTCGGGTTTTATTTCTTCCTTAATTTATTTGGGTCTATCAACATCCTCTACATAGTGATACATTCTTGACTTCTTCTATCCAGGTAACACCAGCCATTGAATTCAATAGTGGTTCTGACTCAATCCATTCGCCTCTACCAACTAGGGAACAACTCTCCGAGTCCTAGTACACATCTCACAAGCAGGAGGAGCTCCCCTCATGTATTTGGCTCTATTAACCAGCAGAGGACACAATATATTTTACATAGTTTTACATTCTTGAATTTTTCAGTCCAGTCAACACCAAAATTGGATTCATGGTTGGTTCTGCATCAGATTATTTGGCATTACATATCATTGACGCCACTTTCTGAGACCTGCTACTGAAGTCACAAACACGAGTATCTGCCTGAATGTATTAGGCTCTACCCAACAGCACAGCCACTAACACCTTTTTCTGCACTACCCCAGCCCCCATGTGCTCCCTTTCACTACCCTCTTGTCGAATCAGCTAAAAGAGGTCCCAAGGCCGTTCATGTTTCTTTTTTGCTCTCCCCAAATGGTCACCTAGGTGAAGCCTGAACAAGTCTCAGGAGTAGTGGGACATAAGTTTGCATTTTCTAGTAAACATCATTGTAATGGTCCCCAATTGCAATGTTAATCACTGACCTTTGGCTCTCTCTTCTTGTCCCATGCAGGCTTTTTAAGTGTTTCTTTTGTGCATCCTTGTACATATCCTTATACATGGCCAGCTCGCCCTTTTGCAAATACCAACTCCCTGCATTTTCTTCATCTTCACGCACTTGTTGGTTAAAATCTGCCACCTTTACGCAAAACGGTGTGTCAAGAAAAGATGGCAGGAGCTAATCCATATTCCCCTTTCTACCAACAATGTGCAGACGATGTTACAAGGCCGTGTACAGATTCATAGCCACGTTCCCTGCGTCTGCATTGACAGACAGTTCATTTATCATGTTGGATAGTTCTAATTTCAACAGAGACACCAGTGCCAAGACCTCAGTCACTGATGCAGCATACTGGCTAATTCAGTGAGTGGCCTCTTCAAATTGCTACAGAAAAAAGCATACATTGTCCAACATTTGAAACTGTGTAATTATTAAGCAGGCATCATATAGTTGCCAGTTCTGGCTATTGAAGTGGTTGGTCACTGTGTTGAACTGTGCTTGCAAATGTGCCCGATTAATGAGGGTTGCATTCAGCCGAGTCAGTTGTGTAGTTTCCAGCTAGTTGTAAGGGAACTGGTGGCACAACTGCAGCTTTCCTTACACATTCTGGGCACTGTAGGGGCAGCCAAAGTCGGCATAGATGTTCTGGGCCACTCTTAGTATCTCTTCTAGTGGTGGGTACTCGTTTATGAAGCAAGTCACCACAAGATGAAGGACATTTGCAACAGGGCAAGTGCATGGCTTTGCATTTCCACCGGTCAGCTACAAAATTAGATACATTGTTATCTACCACAAAGCCGTATTGTGAACCATGACTGAAACGTGACTGAAAGCACACTAGGATGAGGCATTTCTATTACACCCGGGTGATTAAGCCATTCCTTTCTTAAGACTGCCTAGATATAAAAATGTCAGACCCATAAAAGTCTGTAGTTTGATGTTACTGCATGCTAGAGCTATGTCAAAGAGATCCCAGGATGCTGTGGTTTGGGCAGGGATCGGTGTATAGTGGGCAGGAAAGGCCGTGGCCTTATCATGTTTAGTGGCTGTCATTCTGTGTTTTTCTCCTCCGACCTCCCTCCCTCATGTCTGTACTGCTTTGCCGGCCGTCTTGGATTATAGATGATGTCAAAGCACCACCTAATTGCCAAAACTAACAAGTGGCCACTTCAGGATACAAGGGTGCCAAGCTACTAAAACCTTGGATTTAAATGTGTTCAAAGCCTGGGTGGTTGCCATGCAAAAGCTTAAGGTGGCCTTGAGCAAGAAGTGCACCCTTTTCTCAGCGACACATATAAAACTCTGATCAAGAGAGTTAACATAGGCATTGGGTGTAAGGATGCCAGCCATGCCACAATAAAGCCCTGGTGCATGCCCTTTCTGCCCAGAAGGGGTCAAAAAGGGTCCCCTCTTTGGCAAAATGAACATGGGTATAATTGGTATCATAGAGGGAAGCTATGACATATGCTAAAATGGGCTGTGCAGTCTTGTACAGTACACCTCTACCATTGGCCTGTCACGTTGAACATAGTAGTGCTACAAATACAGGGGTGGTTAACGGGGTAGAGGGACTGGTAATTGTGACACCTGTGATGTTAAGTGCACGTAATTAACACCGGAGTGTCAAAGGTCCCTATGATCGAGGTTCATACATGCCATGAACAGCGATCACTTTTCTGATGCATATAAATCTTGTTCCAAATACCCACCTCTTCCTTAAATTCTGCATGAAGCCTTGACGGAATTGCATTATCAAGGACTCCTTCCTTCTCTCATATAGAAGCTAACCATATAATGCAGGCCTAGCATGTAAGATGGAGATGTGTGCTTTGGTCCCGCTTTTAGAGACAGGGTTTATGGTTGCTTATTGCCAGGAGTGTGGAACCTTCTTTCAATTTATTTGCAGAATTGCAGGCTGAGGATAGAAAAGTCAACGTAGCCATTGAGTCAGCTTTGAGCAAATGTGTTGTCACAAAATCTGATGCCGTCGCCTTCCACACTTCCATGAGTATAAGGGCTCTGTGGTTCCTGCATGAAAAAGTGGGGTGAGAAAGAATTTGATGGCAGCAAATGTCAGGACTTGCTAGGAATGCTGAATCAATAAGGACAGGCAAGCGTTGTTGTAGATAAATCTCTAAGGGGCTACTGATATTATGTAGGATTCCAATTTATGAGGAATCTGTTCCAAAGTGTGGTCTACAATGGGCCAGAATTCAAGGGCACCAAATCCATCAATTGCTCCCAGAAAGTGCTCCCACTTCGAGGCTCTTTTCTGGACTGAGATATATGTAATTTCTTTGAGAATTCATTGCCTCCTACCTGGCACCTTGTGGTTGTCTCTCTGCATTCACTGCCAAAGTAGTTCAAGCATTGCTAGTCTTTACATCAAATCATCCCAGTTTGGGACCATTCCTTTATTTTCGCGTGTGCGGCTGGTCAGTAATGACTTGACATTTTCCATAAGACAACATCTGAATACTCGGCATTAACACCAATTATATCCCTCTGAACTGTGAGAGAGTGTGACCTTTGGCTTATCCCTGGGATATACAAACTGATACAGTCCTGAGATTCAGCGTTCCTTCAACATTCATCTTGTGGCATCTACTCCACTTGCAGGGCTTTCAGCATGGTGCTCTCTGTCATCCTGGCAGCACCGCAGTGAGCACCACTGCAAGCACTGACCAAATCTTCTGCCGGGCCGCTCCTGAAAGACACTGTCCAGGACATCATTCCTCACCGGGCCGCCGCGGACACATCTCCTCTCTTCACATAGGCCACTGCTGGCAGGTACAGCCCTGCACTTTACTCATCACCAGGCCCTCCCCCCACCGCACCCTACCACCACTTTGGGGTGCTGCTGACATATGTGGCTGTGATGGTGAAGAAGTGCAGCCACCCGAGATACTGTGCGAAGGGAGGGTACGGAACAGAACAGCAGAGAGGGGTTTAAGCCAACGGATCAAATAATGCTGCCGTTGAGTGAATCATGTGAAATAAAACACATACGGATTCCATATCCCAGAATGCCCCACCAAATACGCCATCAGTATAAAAGCCAGAATATGGGAAAGGAAAATAAGCAAGGGAGATGGGAAAACACGCTTCCATATTCAGGCAGACCCCCACAGTCAGTGACTAAAACCAAGGCTGAAACATCAAGGGCTCAGCTGGGAGGAGGAGGGGAATTAGCATCAGGTGTGGGGAAACCGTTGCTGGTAACACCCAGCCGTAATTACTGGGGAGGAGGGGCACTTGGGTTAAAAGCCTCACCAAACCACTCAGAAGGGGTCTTGCTTTGCAGAAGTGGAAGGAGGCTGACGGAGAGGCCCCGGAATGGAGCGAGGCCTGGCCCAGTACCAGTGGGCATACTAGCGAAGCGATAAAGAACCGCCGGAGAACGCCATACCAGACCTACGGGCCAGGTCAGCTACGCAGCGGAGAAACAGGTCTGACGAGAAAGGATCCTTCAGCAGTGTGAGGATGAACACTGGGAGGTGTTTGTTGTTTTTATTGTTCTTCGATTTCTGAGGCCGGGCCGGCCAGTGGGCTGAAACTCGGGAGACCTGCAGCCACGAGCCTGGTGAACACCCTAAAGGGAGTTTGGGACATTTACTTAAAGAAACGGGCTTGCAAAGACCACGCTCAGGCCCACTACGAACTGTAAGATGCGTTTACTTGAAGGGAGGAAGACCTGTAATTTGTGTTTTTGCATACAACAGCATGAAAACTGGTGAGCTGTGTATTAACCTTTGTTGAACACCTTATTGTCTCTGGCTCACTACTTGACAGTGGCACATGGCCTTGACTTGACTCTGCCGTCGTCGCTGCTTGCCCAGGATGCACCTGACAGATGTGGCATGAAACTTAAAAAAAAAAAAGCAGGCAAGCCCCTTCCTCATCTGGCATCTGCAACTCCCTAGGCACATTCCCCTATCTCCAGGCCCATTTTTCTCAATTTTTATAAACCCCAAATTCGAGGTATAAAAGCTTGAAAGACCTTTCCCTCTGTCCCTATCTAGAGTTATGGACCTGGAGACATTGTTAAATACCCTTGCTCTACACAGTCTTTAACTTGGACTTTAGAGCCTATAACTCCCTTAAGGCCCTAGGAATAGGTCTATAAAGCTTACCCTTTACCCTTGCAATGTTCACTTAGTGTTCTCGTTGGATGATTTGCAGGCTATAAAAACCAGTGTCGCCCATAGGATGGTTCATATAGCGTGCAGATTGGTTATAACACAGCATTCCAATGCTACCTGCAGAGCAGTGCATACCTGCAACTAATTCCCTGTGACAGGCCAGGTGGATTTATGTAGTAAATCCCCCTCGGAGGTCGCAGGGAGTTGGCTGTGGGACTAGTAACGTATATATTCTTCATACTTCCTAGAGCGATGTAAGTTATAATAGCTTCATGCACTTCACCCTTGGGCTGAATCTGGCGTTATGGACCAGTGAACCTCATTAAATGCCCTTTCAGACTGCAAGGTACCCTTAATGCCTGGTAAAGCCCTCAGACCGGGTCTTTAAACATTAATTATATCAATTTGAAAGCTACCCTAAGAAGGTCTACTGAAACTTCCGGAAACACCAAACATTAACAACAGAATGTTCTGCCTTTGAGGTGTTTCACTGATAGCTCCTGGATGTATTGAGACCCTAGTAAGTTGGCAAGGGTCATATTTAAAATTGTGCTAGGGTCGGGGAGTAATAGCTTTCAACAATGTACATTAAAATCAACTTGATCTTACATTTTCAGGTACAAGACACAAAAGTATCTTGTGCTAGGGTGCGCTCCAGGGTATAGTTTGGGAGCTCTCCAGCTTTTTTGTTTATCTCAAAGACTCAAATGAGCCTGTCTGTGGCTGTGCTTTGCCCCTCCTAATCCCCCCATGCCCACCATTCTCCATGCACCCTATGTATAGGGGTGGTTGGTTGGGGCTGGGTGTTGGGTCTGGTTCCTTCTGTCCTCCTCTCTTGCTTTCAGCAGGCTGCCGCCACAATCATATTTTTTTAACTGGTGCAGGCAGTTGGGGCAAGCTCCCCAGGCTCCTATGGCGAGTTGGTTCTATCATTCATTATCCTCCACTGAACCTCTCGATGGCCTCCTTGAGAGTGCATTTTTCAGCTCCAGATGGCTGAATGGAGCCAGCTCCGTGGAGCCCTGCTACGTTTTGGGTATAACGCCCACTCTCCTCCAAATCAGCTGTCACAAGGAGATTTTATTTATAGGTTGGCATATGGTTGGGACTGACTCTTCAAGGTAGTATTCATACCCTTATTGCATCTATATACGTTCCATCACAGTTTTGCCTACCTAGGCGAAACAGTTCCAGTCAATGGGCCTCATTCCGACTTGGGCGGTAAGGGTTAACGGTCACCAGTAATGATGCCGGTGCCGGAAAACCCTTACCGCCCAATTGCGAGGTCCCTTAGTGGGAACCGCAAAGGACATGTGGTCTGACCACACGTACTCTGCGGTTCCCGTTAAGGGACCTTGGAGCTAATAACGGTACCGCAATTTGCAGTACCATTATTAGCGCCTTCCCCATTGCCACTGAGCCCTATGGGGGGCTCGAATGGGAATGGGGAATGGTATTTGGCATGGGGATTTACCGGGCCCTCCAGGGTCGGAATGACCCGGAAAGTCCCATTACACGGATGGCGGTAGGGATTTACCGGTACCGGTAAAATACCGGTACCGGTAAATCCCTACCGCCTTACTACGAGGTCCCTTTACGGGTTGGTGCTTTAACGCCTGCTTTTTGCAGGCGTTAAAAACCAACCCGCTAAGGGACCTCGGAGCTAATTACGGCACCGCAAAATTGCGGTGCCGTAATTAGCGCCTTCCCCATTCCCATAGAGCCCTATGGGGCAGAAATGGGAATGGGGAAGGGCAATGGCGGAAAGGGGATTTACCGCCCCACCAACCTTGGAATGGGGCGGTAAATCCCCTTTCCGCCAAGGCGGTGCCGGTATTTTACCGGCATGAGCCATGGCGCTAATAGCGCCATGGCTCACCGCCTTCTGTGTAATGAGGCCCCCAGACCCGGTTTGGGAGGCAGCCATGGTGCCCAACTCGGAATGACCCCCAATGTCTCATTGCCTGTTTTTCACAGGGTGTGACATACACACACACACACGCAAACACACACACACACAAACACACACACACACAAACTCTCACACACACATTTCCACATTTCAAGAGTGCAGTTCAGGCAAGTTGGAGATGTCACACACAGACTACTGTATCTAACCACAGTGCAGTTGCCACTGTGTGTGTGTCCCACACAAACTGTTAGAATAAAGGACAGAAGACAAAAAGTGTCACATAAAGACTTTAGAGTGAAGTATTGTTCGGCTTGAGTTCATCATACACAAACTATAGCTAGGAGTGCTTAGCTGTTGATTGTCCCTCACAGAATTTATGAACACTGTACCGGAGACTAGGGTAATGCATTACCGTTGTAGCTGGATGTGTCTCACTCTCATTCCCCTGCTACTGCCCATATACAGACTTATGTATGGCAAAACAAGTGGAGTCAAGTGTAATCCACACTAAACTTGAGACCAAAGTACAGCTGGGGATGGATGTGCCTGTTAAAGAATCTTGCTGCATGGCATAGGTGCCACTGTGTCCGCAAACACTGAACCCATTAAAATGCATTACTTTTTATTTTATTTTTTATTTTATATAGTGTGCTACAGTTAAAGAATAATAAATAACAATAACTTTTCATACTTAAAAACTGAAGAGAAAACAAGAAGAAAATATATAAAAACATACATATCAGTGATCTAAAACAGTTAATCAATACACGTAAAATCACAATATAATATACCATTCATCAAAGGTAAGTACTACAGTACTACAATATGTCTTAAATAAACACAATCACAGTCATCTACAAAAATGACATCTCTCTATTATCCATCTATCAATCACTGAGTGAGCTGATTATATGAGAGCCAGTTTGACTTCAGCCACCTTGCAGACTCTCAGAATTGCCAATACCATGCCATGGCTGCAGGCCGATAGGCACCTTAACCAGAAATTCTCATTTCGAATGTCCTGCATGTTTTCTACATGCTTTTCAAAATAACATTTATAAATGCTCCACATAGCGGGGCATTGCATAGTCACATGTCTAATTGTTTCATTTTGATTTGGATTCCTGCAAAGACTAAACACACGGTTATCCTGCGCAAGTCACATTCGAGCCAACATGTTTGCCAACACTTTCAATGTATTACATCGTATTAACATAAACATTCTTCTCAGGAAAGTGATATACATATCCGTGGCTTCTTGTAGGGAAAATACATTCTTGCAAATGCAGTGAGATATTTCGCTTTGGCCACGTGATCATGAGTTTCTGTCCAATCCCATTTTCCAGCACGCAAATTTAAATGAGTGGAGCACAAGACTTATACAATAATCCCAGTTTGGGGTCCAGGCAATTAATTGAAAAAAGGACTCATGTATCCCTTCAAATTCTAGCAATATGTTGCAAGCATTATTTAAAATCTTAGTTTTCAACATCCATAACAAGGATCCTTCCTCTGCGCACATCACTTCAATATAGAGATCGCCTCTGTTGATCTTTATCAAGGTGGTCAAGGAAGTTAAGCCAAGTTCCAGTCTGATAGCATCTACAGAGGTAGCAGTAGATAGCCCCTAGATTTTCCTCCACCAAACTAGTCCTACTTTACAGGCACAAGAACCCATAACCATATATGAGGTTTCTAGGGCATAAAGAAAATAGGCTGCAGGTTTCTGTCTATACACACAGATAATTCCAATGAGGCTATATCCGGCAGAGCATCGTACAAATTGCTTCATGGCCAGCATCATTGCAAAGGCCTTTTTCCATTTTACTTGGCGTAATGCATCCTCACCTCTTTTTCTTTCTGCCAACTCGTAGCCCAGGTAGTAATAATCCTGCACTCTCTCAATGGTTCCCTCCCTACAATGGATATATTTCCTACTTACCTTAGTTTTCCCAATGCACATGAATTTTGTCTTCATCATGTCTATCTGCAACCCATTCATTCCCGCATAATCGAAAATGGCCTGTCTGCTCTGATTTTTTCCCATAAAGGTGTTATCAAATACTGCAATATCGTCGGCGTATCTAAACCATCCTATTTTCATTTGGCCCAATTTAGGAGGGGGGGCATTATTAATCCCTCTTAATGCCAGTGTTATATCAGCCACAAACAAGTTAAACAGAAAAGGGGCCAACACACACCCTTGTCTAACCCCAGTCTGATAGAGACTGGGCTAGATAATTCAACCATTTCATTAAACCTAATCCTGGACAGATTATCACATATAATAACTGGCAAGGATAAAGTAAGTTACTAGGAATCCCCAGTTTTTTTCAATTTCAGCCAGGCTTTAGATCTATCTATCATTTGAAAATGCAGCTGAAAAATCAACTCCTGCTTGTTTAATTAAAAAAAATGATTATTAAGATATTGAAGGCGGCAGATAGGCCTTTTCTGAAGCTAGTTTGAAAGTAGCTCATTATCTGATTGTTTGGCACCCAACTATTAATCTCGAGCAAAAGGCAAGTAGAGAAGATTTTAATAGCTCCATCTAGCAAAGACAGTCTCTGGATTCTCTCTTTTGCCTTTTTTATAAACAGGAATAAGATGCACAGCTCGCAAGGAGTCAGGGACCTCATTCCTGTTTACAGTTTTCTCAAACACTGGGACTCATTACGAGACTGGCGGTAACACTGTCAGTGCATCCGGCAGGTTGCCGCAATACTCGTAACATTTTACCGGCACCTGACATCCCGGTGACACCAAGTCCGGTGGCCCGGGAAGTGAGGCGCCAGTAAAATGTTAGTCCCCATTCCCATAGAGTTCCATCGGACTGTATGGGAGTGGGGAAGAATCTGCCTACCATGGCCACTGTGCCCAGCAGGGTCAGACCTGTTGGGCGCAGCAGCCCCGGCAGGCAAACTCATAGTTTGCCGGTCCGGAAACTAGGGTGCCGGGGAGCTTACCAGCACCCTTGTTTCTGGACTGGCAAACTTGTAATGAGGCATCATCAAAACTTCAGACCAAAGGATCGTATTTGCCTTCAATACTGCATTTGAAATGTGCCCCGAAAATGTCCGCATGTGCACGGTTTCGCGTGCAAGCGCCTGTTTCTGTATTCATGGAACACATTGCACGTGGCTTACCTGAGACCTGCGTTGAATCCGTGCGGGTCCAACACGTCACTGAGACACCACGAACGACTTGCGCTATACGGCCAGCGAAGACGCACACTGTCCAGCACACATACCTAAAAAGGGGGCGGAACACGTGATATGGGGAACAACACGTGAAAATGTGGGCGTTACGGAGGAAGCACCACAGTAAAATCCTTGCAACGCCCACACGCGTTAACAACACATATTCATGGAATCGAACAGGGCTCACTGGCACGTGGCAAAAGACGTGGCACAAGCAGGCGGAAGCGCCTCTGTGCCCCAAAGCCAAGGCATAAAAGTGCGAGCAAAAATAATATGCGCGTATACAGCTACGATGAATGTACCATCCCTTGCAGCAGTGATCGTGGGACACCGCAGGAGGAGGCGGAGGATAGCCAGGCTGTGCATTATTATACCCAGGACCAGCCTTTTTGGGATGCCTGATGACCAGGCCTATGGTAGGTATAGGTTTCCACCTCATATCATCCTAGACCTGGTCACTGAGTGGGAGGATGACCTCACATCACCCACCCTGTGCTCCCAAGCACAAAGCCCCTTGGAAAAGGTGCTCAATGTACTGCATTTTTTGGCCATTGGGTCATTTTAGCAAACAACTGCCATAGTTGGGGGCGTCTCATAGCCCACGCAGTCACGCTGCCTACCAGGTGTTGGCAATCATGACTGCACGCCCCTCAGTCCACAGGCACATCTACATGCCCAGAACAACCGCAGAAAGGGAGGCCATGGTCCAGGACTTTTACATGGTGGCACACTTCCCCAAAGTGCTTGGTGCCATTGATTGCACCCATGTGGCCGTACGTCCACCTAAGGCCACTGAGCACATCTATCGCAATCGTAAACACTGGCATTCCATCAACATGTAAGTTGTATGCAATGCCAAGGGAATCATTACCTCTGCCTATGCCAACTATCCAGTGTCCAACTATGATAGTTTCATATTCAGAATGTCACCCCTAAACCGGGACTTGGAAGCTGGGAGGCATGGCAACACATGGCTCATTGGTGAGTACACATGCCTGTGCACATGCATGCATGTCACACACAGACAAATAGACAAACCCAACTAATGACAACCATTATCAGCTCCCCAGGGGACAGTGCCGACACTCTGAGCACCTACATGATGACGCCAATACGGAACCCCACCACACCACCCCAGGTAAGATACAATGCAGCCCATATTGCAACCAGGGCCATAGTGGAGCGCACATTCGGAGTGCTACAGTCACGCTTCCGCTCCCTTTACCGCTCCAGTGGACAGCTACTATATGCACCACCAGTAGTGTGCAGGATCATTGTGGCAGCATGTGTCCTGCACAATGTTGCAACATGGTGGGGCGTACCGGTGGACATGGTGGTGCCCCCACATCCCCAACCACATGCATGCCCACTGCGCATGGGAGGGGACAGGGCATGTGGCGAGGCGGCCCATACCCAGCTTGTGGCACAATTTTTCACCTAAAGTCCCACCGCTGCGGAGTGCACACAGGCCTGGCATATTCCAGGTGACAATCAATGATGACAAAGGGACAATCAACTGTCACTACCTTACCACCCTGAGAATGTGTCCTTGGAAGTGCTACATTGTGTGCATCCCTAGCTACTTGAACCAATACAATCCTGTTTGACCAAAAGGCACACATTCAAGATGCAGTATGCCACTAAACCCATGCAAAACAGCACATCCAAATACTGGTATGTCAACTAAACCCTCCCAAAACCCATGTTACCTGGCCCACACACCACACCATGGCATGCAATGTAAAAGGTCAAAAGGAAATGCACAAAACATGAAACAACTGTCACAAAGTGCACTTTGACAAATGGAAATATGTCCAAAACACTTCCCTGATGACACATCAAAATGAAACCGTACAAAGGAACATCCATTTACCAGCATAACATATCATAAACACAGGACCCAACAGTGAAAATGTTAGACAGTGACCAATCACAATAGCACAAGTGCCTCAATGTGACAAAGCCACCACATGGACCCCTTCCATCTTGAGTGGGTATCTGCTAGCTAAAGGGGGCAGGGTAACAAATACACCATGAAGGGTATCAATGATGGAGACAGGCAAGGTAATACATGAAGATGTAACATCATAAAATACACATTTACCAATATCCAAAGCAAAATGCATGCTAAACATGCACTGGTCAAACAATCATGAATCCCCACAAGGGGTGTATACACAGGTTGGACTTCAGACTGGCCACAGAAATGATGGAAGCCCAATGCCTCTGTGTAAGATTCTGTCACACGCTGCCCTCCTTGCAAGCCCATGGAAAGGGGAAGCAGGAGTGGAATATGTGTCTGGACCCCAAGCCACAAACACAAACACGGGACAAGCCTGTATGGGCCCAGCCGGAACACACAGTGGATGCCTATGGGTGCCACACAAAACAACACACTGTTACATGAATGCACAATAGACAAAAAAATAAAGAAAAATAAAAAATAAAAGAAATGGCCATGGTGAACCAGGGATGCGGGGGTGACCACCCAGGAGGGAGGAGGTGCAGGGTACACCTCAACACCCACATGCGTGGATGTTGAGAAAAGAAAAGCCCTGCATGAGTTCATGGCCTGCACGGCTAGCCTGTAGTGGGAGAGCTCTTGCAGCTGTTGGCACACTTTGGTGTAACATTAGAAGGTGAGCGTGGCAAGGGAGGCTGACCACACATAGCCCTGGTATGCCCCTCAATGGCAGCAAGCATGCAGGCCTGAAAGGTCTTAGTCTGCATGATTACGGTACGGAGGTCCCCATGCAGCACCTCACATGTTGCATGGAGTTCTGCCTCCAAGACTGCATGGAGTTCCACATGCAAGGCCTCACGTGATGCACAAATCTCCTACTGGGTTGCATGGAGTTCAGCAGAGATGTTGTGTGTCAGCTGTTCCATATGCTGTTCCGCCCGTCTTCTGCTGGCCACCTCAAGTGCAGCCAGAGTAGTTCTGAGGGAGATGTTCTCTTCCCTCAGGGCATCCCTGTGGGCCTCTGCAGCCATGGCTGTGCGCAGAGCCCCCAGTTCAGCCTGTCGGTCCCTGTTGGTGGCCAACATGTCCAGCCTCTGCAAGCGAGATGTGGGCCGCACTGCCTGCTTCTGGAGCTACATCTGCCTTTCAGGGGGGGAGAATGGAATTGGCCAGCCTTTCCATGCCCTGAGTCATCATCTCACATGATGCTCCCTGTTGCTGTCCAATGGCATACATGGAATTCTCCCACGCAGTATTCCCGGTGGCACACGTCCACCATGTTGCCGGACACCACAACTGTCGTGCCAAGGATTCCTGGCCCTTGTTGCGCTGGTGCTGCCTCTGGCTGCAGGACTGCATTCCTCCCGTGCTGAGCTGCCCCAGGAACAGGAGCAAACAGTGTGGAGTGTGACCCTGCATCCGTAACCACCACAGACGGACATACCAACACTGACTGGCCCCGTGAGGGGTGTACCCCCCTGCAGGTGTGTCAGACAGAACAGCATCCACAGCAGAATCACTCACCTGTGACAGCAATGAGGGTTCAATGTCTGATTCCGCACAAGAGGCATAGGAATCCTCAGAAGTGTGCTCAGAGACAGACCTGGCCAGGATGGTCTGCATCTAGTCCCTCATCACCTGCAGAAAATCAAAAGAAGACATAAACACACATGTTAACAGCATAGGCCACATACATAGGTATGAAAATGTTGACAGCCAACACATGAACCAGCCATGTCATACATGACACAAACTCAGGCACGCAGTGTCAATAAGATGGAAGGGGAGTCAGAAAGGAGGCATGGATGCATGTGAAATGGCAAAATAATGCATGTACTGCATGGTACATAGCACCTGCATCACACACAAGCTTGTGACTGGCATAGTATGTCCACAAACATGACGGATGCCAACACACAGATGGCATGTAGCATAACCATGCCCGAACTGTCAACCAGACCCAGATGGAAGGTCAATACTACTGTCCATGAGCCATGTACAATGCATGTCATATGACATTTCATAGAAATCCCAATGATAAAACACACACGTGTCACAGGTTGCAACGACACTAGGGTGTTGAAATACAGTGAAGGAAGGCACATGGATTCACCAATGGCAGATCACCTTGAAATCAGGTTGGAGAGCAAGTCTTCATGGATGTTCAGGAGAGCCGTTTCCGTGCTTCTGGCAGCTCTGAAGCCAGACTGATGGTCATGAAGACAACCAACAGATTTAGTGAGGAGATTAAGCTGGGAGATGGATAGTTTCTCCAGGAGCTTGCCCAGGAAGGTAGTGATGGAGATTGGGTAATAGCTAGCCAGGCAGGAGGGTTCGGCAGAAGGTTTCTTCAGAAAAGGGTGCACAAGGGAGTGCTTCAGGGGGGATGGAAGACTCCAGTGGCGAAGGAGTGGTTGCAGAAGTCAGCCAGGGCAGGGGCCAGGGTGTCAATGTGGTCCTTGATGGTTTTGGAGGAACAGGGGTGAATCTGTTTTGACAAGACTTTCATAGATCGGACTTGTCTAGAAACCGTGTCAGTGGAGAACAAGGGAAAGGCAGAGAAGGAGGGAGGAGAGGTGGCTACAGAAGGGCCAGGGGAAGAGCAGGGAGTAGAGGGAGGGGAGAGGAGGAGAGTGAGGACAGGATGTCCTGAGTTTTAGCGATGAAGTGAGAATCCAGTGCCATGCAGAGGGCCTAGGAGAGGACAGGAGAGGTAGAGACTGTGGCAGGGTTGGCCAGTTCCTTGCAGATTTTAAAGAGTTCAGCCGAGTTGTTAGATGCCACCGAGACACGGACTTGCATAAGAGCTCTCTTCCTGGTGAGGACAGAGAGCCGGTATCACCTTTGGAGCAGGCGGCAGGCCAGCTTGTCAGAGGATGTACAAGAAGCACACCATCTCCTCTTGGCCACCCTGCACTTGTGTTTAAGGGTGACTAGGTCTGAGTCGTACCAGGAGTTGCACTTGGCATTGGACTTCAGGTGGATTCTCATGACAGGGGCAAGGATATCAAGAGTATCAGATATAGCAGAGTGGAGCGTGGAGAGGGCTGTGTCTGGGCGAGAGTCAGCGAAAAGGGGACGGGGGGTCAGCAAGTGGCAACGAAAGCCTCAACTGACATGCACTTCATGGGTCGGATGACCGAGAAGGTGGGTGGCAGTGATGGAAGTGGCTTGGCCTGTGGGGTAGAGAGGGAGAGATTGGAGGAAAGGAGAAAGTGATCACTCCAGGAGAGTGGAGTGGTGAGAGGGACAGAAAGGGGAAGGTCTGAGGGGATCAGATATATGAATGTATGTATGTAGCATTATCATTGCATATCATGTTCATGATGCTGCACACACAGGGAATGTGTATGAGTGTGTGTTTGTGTGTGTGTGTGTGTGTCTGTTTGCATGTGTGTTTCTGTGCGTGTGTGTATATTTGACTGTGTGTCTGTCTGTGTGTGTCTTTGTGTGTGTGTGTGTTTGTGTGTGTGCATCTGTCTGTGTGTCTGTCTGTGTGTAGGTGTATGTGAGACTGCACCTCAGAGAGGAGCAATGTAGCATGGCATTTTTGTACTGGCATTAAGGTCAAAGGCAACATAAATGTTCTTACATGGGGGCATTTGTACAGCTTGCAATGCACATTTTTCATACTGTGGCATGACATTTTGTTTTAGTGGCATTAGGGGACAAATGCAATATTAGTGTTTTTTTACAAAGGGGTGTGGAATTTGTGTAGCCAGAAAGGACATGTTTTCTCACTATGACGTGACTTTCTTTAGTGGCATTAAGGCAAAGCCAACAGGAATATTTTCTTATGTGGGGATAATGGCATATACTGGCAGAGCCACCATGAACATGTCTTATTCCTTACTGGCATTGTGGACAAAGCAAACATGATTATTTTCTTATGTGTGAATACTGGCACATTTAGCTGCACCAGAATGGTCATGTGTGGGCCCAATCAGTATGACAATGTTTTTACACTTGCAGAGTACTGGCATGTAGGCAGCAAAGGCATTGTGAAAATGAGTTGGAAAAAGCTCACGAGCGTTATTGATGACTTGGCATCAAATGGATTTTTTTTTCATGTCTTACCCTTAACAAACGATTGTAATCTGTGTGACTTTCTACCTAAATCATCACAGAAATCGTACTGTAAATTGCACCATTGTAGCTCATTATTGAAAAAATATTATCACGGGAGCGCCCCGTCCATCCCTCTTGGTTGATTCATGCTCCCTCGCTACGCCTGGTCACCTCTGCACATTCGGCAGTGAGTAGAACAAGCCTGCTTCCCTCTGCGGACTAACCTTAGGTTGGGCCCTACTCCATTATTTCCAGGGCCCAAATGTTACGCAAACTTGGCTACGCCTCTAGGGAGACTCATCCCTTATTTGACCTTATTTCATGGCCAAATTCTCATATGTTACGGACCTACTCTGAAGCGAAGAATAAAAAAGTTGATATCCCCAGCAACGAGTAGGCCTCTCCCCAAAACCTACAAGTAACACTTTTCTTTCGAAAACACTGGTTCTGCTACTGTTTAACCAAGTAGTCCTACAAGTAAACAGACGTTCGTAACCTAAATGTTCAGCAGACATTGACCGTTGCAGCCCAGCCACATTGGAAATCCTCAGACACTGGCAGTCGCAGAAACCATTTTGGATCTGACAACGCCAGCGTGTTCCTGAGCTGTATTCACGTGGAGCACTGGCAGCACGTGACACGCACAGGCTGCACTGCTGTTAACCTGGGAATTAATAAGCGCTACTAAAATATCTGAGTGGCATTGGAGGGTTCCACCTTTGGGCACTAGTTGAACATGATCATGAGCATGATTTTTACAAACAAATTGAAAAAGCCAATTAAAGGCAACGATAAACATGTGCCATCTTTGCCATATTTCACTGTGCTTTGTGGATTTGCTCTGCCCAGAGTAAACTCACAAATGTGTTGTTCTCTGGCACTTTTTCAGCAGCGTGGCTCTTTTTCATCCCAAGGGTGCGATAGTGACGCAGTTAATAATAGGGGGAGATTGTGGCTTTGTATGAGCGAGGAATAGTGGTCGCTTCCTCAGTCATGCAGGCACCAGACAGCCAAGGAGGGTGGGGGATAAGCACTGCAGTGGCAAAGCTTTCGTTCCCTCTGACAGCAAATATTACTGGAACAATGTTTCTCTTGGGACGTTTCATAGTTTCCATTTTAGCTAGATACGAACTGCAACCTGATTGTGCCATCGCCACCCAAGTGCCACCGTGCCATTCTCTTAAGAATTACTGGGTCACCCTCTAGTCACACTCTAGGGTAGTGGTCTTCTAGGGGTCATGAATGATGTCTGGGGGTGGCAGAGGCTTTAAAAAGAGATTAGGATGACTGTTTTTAATATAAAAAAGGATTGAGGTGAGTGCTTTGTAAAGAAAAAAAAAGTAGAACATCTGCCTATATTTTAAAGAGCCTTGGGCCCACCTAGACATCTTTTGGGGCTATTGGGGGGTCCAACCCCTAGGTGAGGGTCCCAGAAACAATATTTCTACTCAAGGGGCAGGGGGGAGCTTGGTATGAAAAGGTTTGAATAGCACTGCTCTAGTGAAAGCTGGAAGAATACTAAGGCTAGGTAGGGGACTGGTAGCTAAGCTTACAGGTACACCAGTCACAGGACTGAATCCCCTTTCATGAAGGCAATCTGCATACCACATCTTTGCTAACGTGTTGAGGGAGGACTCTCGCTGAAGAGCATTGGAGATACTGTGTCTCTCTTGTAAAAGGGTCTCTTTTGCTTGCTGCGTCCAAGCTGGGTTAAACATGTTTTAACATGTCTTCTGACACTCTCCCCGGTTCTTGTGATACTGTCTCATATTACCGGTTGGACTCATGAATTAACCGTACTCTTTGAGCCCATTTCCCTAAAACCCATGTTAAGACACCTTACAACCAAGCCCCCAGTCCTTTAAAATGAGAGGGGCAAAGATTCAAAAGGATTCATCAAGAAGAAAAGCAGAAGAGATGCTTTAAGCCAAAGGTATGTGTCCAAAACACAGTGGGAGCTGCCTATTGACACTAACTTCCTTGGCACTCGGTAATCGGTGTGTTCAGACTGTGACATCCGGTGACAGAGTCCAAACAAATAGTTGAGTATGAAGAACCATGACATTAGAAATATGATTCGTCAAACTCCAAATTCACAAATACCTGAATGAAGGGAACGTAATTTTGAGGGAGTTGAATTGTATTGATTTTCTAATCCTACTGTGATAATGGCTTCCATCCCTACCAGAGTGCAACTCTCCTTGCAGGCCAGGTTTGGCCCTCCCTTCATTCCCTCAGCAAGCCGATCCAGCGACAGAGCATCAATGGGCAGCAGCAACTATCTCCTGCCATAATGCTGCCTTCCAGGAGGGAGAGTGTGTAAGAGTGAAGAAAGCAGAAATTACTCCAAAGGAGTTGAGCAGGTGTTGAGGGCTGCAAAGAGTGGTGGGTTCATACGAGGGTGCTGTAATCACAGACGAAGGGAGGATGTGACGCAGAGGTTAGCCAAGACAAACCTCAACGGGAGCCCAGGAGGGGAACATTGTGTGTGGGTCCCTATGTGGGAAGGGAGGTGTGTTATATTCTGTATTCAATAGTTAGTCAATACGCCATGAGCAGCAGGGGCATAACCACTTCAGGTAATGCGCCAGGGCCCATAGTTACAGGCCCGAGTGAAGACATGAAAAAAAAATCCATTTGATGCCAAGTCATCACCAAAGCACCTGAGTTTTTTCCAAATCATTTTCAGAATGTCTTTGCTCACCACATGCCCGTAGTCTGCAAGAGTAAAAACATTGTCATACTGATTTGTGGGCAGCGCTAACGTCTTTTACAAATGGGAAAGTGCAAGTAAAGAGTCAAGGTGATTTTGCCTGTTTTTACTCTTCTGAACGCTGTTTGACTAATGTTGGTGGTCCCCTGCATGCAATTTGCACTTTATACAAAATTACCGTACTTGTATCTCGAGGTAAGGTCTAATAGACAACACAGGGGTTCTAAGGTAAAAATGAAGACAGTCAATGATAATGATTATCGCTTTCTGGTTCCACAAGTAAGAGTGATCCTATCTGAATCTATGCCATTACTCATTACATGACATTTGGGGGCGTTGTAGAGCAGCTGGATAATGTCAGGAATCTTAGGAACTGACACCAGACAATCAAGAACATTCATTAGGTATCTGCACTTGAAGGCATCAAAAGCTTTTTCGGTTTTGGGGAGTTAGCAGCCTCAGGTGCCTGGAATCCAATTGTAAATTGTTTGCACAATTGATAGATATTATCAGGTACAAGTCTGCTCAATTAATCAATTTGATAAGGACTTTATTCTAGTCACTAAAATGATGGCATACATTTTACACTTGTCATTTCTGTATGAGGTTGGTGTATACATTTTAGTGTCTGTTGGATCTCCTCCTGGTTTGGGAAAGACCACACTGGCTGCCTCAAAAATGTACCATATTACTATCCAGCAAGGAGGAGAACAAATTGAGTAGTTTGGGTTGATGATATCTGAGAATCCAAGCTGTAAAGCTGTCCGAGCACAGGGCTTAGACAGAGCAAGTGGTTTTATTGTGGCATGACTGTCCGCAAGGTCAATGGCTCATTCTAATGGAGCAAAGTCCTCTGAGCGGGTGCCGAAAGAGATTTTAAAAGAAAGAAACTATGTCTTCCAATGAGGACGAGACCTCGGAAAAATACAAAGACATCTAGAAATGTAAGAAAGCGTTGGCGATGTTTGAAACTTCATTACATGGGCAACCACTGTTTATCATAAATGATGGCTGCATTAGCTATGTCCTTCTTTGCTGAGGTACCCCAATAACAAGTGACCCCTCTTATTATTCTCAGTATGATAATGATCAGGTGCTCTATCTCTGTCAAAATGGAGCTGAGGGCAAATTTTGCTTTCAAAATCCCATAATGAGGCATGGTAATCATCCCAGGTGACCATATGGGCGGTGTCACAGCATCCAATGATTGGAAAGAACTTCGAACAGTGGACTATTAATTTTTGCTTAACTGTGACCTCTTCGAGGATTAAGGGGTTAAGAGAAAGTGTCATTTGTAGGCATGTGAGTCCATCACACTTCTACGTCAAAATATGTGCAAACAGGAGAGTGATCCGAGATAATTCATGAGCCATTCTCAGCCTGAATGAAACCTTGTGTTAATGCTTCATTTATTGAAATATAATCTATCCAAGACAGAGTGTGTGGCTAGGGCTCAAAGAGAGAGAAGCTAGCAATGCAAACATTGCATTATGGCTGCTAGATAAAGAGAATGGCATCATTGTTTTTGTTTCAAGTTGAGGGTCATGAGTAATGCTAGTCCAAAAACAGTTTTATCATTTGTTGAAGTATATGGATAATGTTAATGCATTGATTTTGATTTTGTAGTTTTGCTGGACTCCATCTGCTCCTGGGGTCTGCGGCTGTATGCTGCACCTAGAGAGACACTGTTTGTCCCAAGAAAATAACAGTCCATTCTTTGTGGTTAATGGCTGGGGCATAAATTACTGATTACACCCATTCTCTTTTTAATAGGCAGATTCACTTGTTTCCAGCTCAGATCATTCCGCAAGGGGTATGCCACAGTTCTCACAGAGAAAGTGTTATATTTGTAAATAGTTTTAATGTACATAGTTCTGTTAACTGTGGAATTATGGTGCCATGATTCCACAGTAGAGCTTATAGTGCGTGAATAGAGTGTTTGTGTTCAGAGGAGGATGGTTGCAGAGAGAGCTGAAGGAATGGGAGGAGGAGGGGAGCTTAGGCTGTTGCTACGCTGTAAGTGGAGAAGGAAATAAAGATAATCGATTCACCTTATGTCTGTGCGGAGAGCATCTTAATAGTGGTGACAAGGCTTTGGTCAGCAGGAGCCCTGGTCCCTCCGTGGCTGCCTCAATGCTGTCCTGGTGCATGCAGAGCCTGCCTGCCGGAGTGAGTAAAAACTGGAGGTTCCGGAATCCTGTGCGTTGCTTGGGGTTTTCTCCCGTGCCCTGCAGGGTGTAGAGAAGCTGCTGGTGATCTGTGAGGAGGTCTGAGGGACTGGCACATGAGCATCTCTCGGCACTCAAGGGCCCCTTGGCGCTCTCAGAGGGTGCATGCAATGGTGATCTGTGCAAAGACGATTGGCCTCGATGCTTCATGCAGCACGCTGCACATGATACTCCGTGATACGCAGCAACATCTGGCATCCCTGGCAACTGGCTGAGGTCGAGGAGGTGGCACTGGGTAAAGCATGTCGTGGAGCGTGAACGCTCACTGTTGCCAGTGTTACCGGTAACTGATTGAATTGATAAAAGCTATTTAAATATTGGGAAATAAAGAGAACACAGGCGCCTGCAACAGTGTGGATCACTTGTGGGGAGGGCACCGAAGGCCTGTAACAGTTTGTGTTGACCTTGCTGTACAGATAAGAGCCTGGGTGAGACACTACTGGGATATACCTGTACAAGTTGTGATACCATTGTGAATCTTCGGGCCACCCTTGGTTTTGAGTCTCTTGAGGAGCCTGTCATTTAATGGGAGGAATGGAAGGAATGGCTTCTAAGGTATATTCATGATGTCTATGGGGCTACATTTACTGCAGTTAAAATAGACTCCCTTCTGTATCACTGTTTGGGACATGAGGGCCAGACGGTGTATAAGAGATCGCCAAGTCTACCCGAGGAGGAATGTGGGAATTTAAACTCATTTGAGATCAGCTTGAGGAGGCTTAATAAACATTACTCTGTGAAGGAAAACAAAATGTTGTTGTGCTACCACTTTGCTACAAGGGAACCTACAGCAAATGTATCTATTTGGGAGTTTGTCACTGCTTGGAGGGGCTTCACAATAAAGTTGGGCTTTGAACATTGTACGGAAGAACACCTTAGAGATCAGCTGATGATCAAGTGTAGTAATCATAAGATTAGGGAAGCACTGTGGAGAGAGGGTGACATCACGTTGAAAAAGGCAATTGAAGTGGTGAAGAATGTGGGACACATTAAAGCTTGCATGAAGGAACTGGACAGTGATCTTCGGGTCCTGGCACAGGACAATGTGAGTGCAGTAGAGAGGCTTGAAAAGGGGAAAATGGTCAAACAAAACAAGACATTTGTTAAGTGAAAGACTGATGGGAAAATGAGACTGTGTGAAGGAAAGGGATGGCAGGAAGGGAAGTATGGTGTTCCAAAGAGCTACTACTGCTGTGGCAGCACAGAACACCTTGCCAGTGACAAGGAGTGCTTTGCCTCCCATAGATGTGTAGAGACTGTGGAGAACGGGGCAAATATAGGTTGAGTGGTGTAAAAGCCGTTTGTGATGTGGCTTCGTCTCTGGGTGGAATGGTGTCATACATGAAAGATGAAGGTGATGAGGCAATATGTGTGTTTAATGCTGTGGATGCTCAGTCGAGGTGGGTCAAGCTGCATGCAGTGATTAGTGTGAACGGTGTGGTGGTTAGAATGTCAGCTGACAGTGTAGCAGACTATACATTCATGAGTGTGGGGAAATAGAGAGAAAAAATGAATTGTTGTGTATTACAGGAAAGAAATGTGGCTGCACATGCATATGGAGAAGTGCCAGTAGATATTGTGGGAGAATCTGCAGTAGAATTGATATTTAAGAATAGAAAAACAAAGGCGTGTATATAAGTGACAAAAAAGGGGGAGGTCTGTTGTCATGGGATGTGCATGTGGAGTATAATTCGATCTGAATCATCACAGTGTTCACTGTGAAGTGTGCTTCTGTGGAAGTGGGAACTGATCAAATTGAGAAAAGATGCTGTACCGGCGAGAGTAGTGCCACTTGCACTTAGGGTGGAGATAAAGGAGGAGGTGAGGTGATTGGAGAGGGAGCGGGAGACTGGGTGAGTCCTGTGGTGGTGGTAAGGAAAAGCAGTGGTGAGCTGAGGTTGTGTGTGGATATATGGTCTCCAAATCGGAATGTGGCTCCAGATAGGTTCCCATTGCCTAAAATAAATTATTTGATTGTGAATGTGTCTGGTGCAAGGATGTTCTCCACAATTGATTTGGAATTGGCATATCATCAAGCCAAGTCACATGAGTCTTTAGAATTGATTACATTTATCCACACATCGCTGCCAACTGTAAGATAACTGCTGCAAAGTAATTTCCCGAACCGCAGTGCTAGCTGACTTTTATCATTACTTGCCTCGTCATAGTGGGCCTCGCCAGAATACTATGAGGCTCTGCCGCACCGCCATCGCTTTACAACTTCATAACACTACGTCTGTAATCCAGACCCCGTCCTAAGAGCCCATTTTTGTTGTTTTGCGCCTCTGGGTCCTGGACTGTGAGGGAAGCTGGGGCTATTTGATGTTTGATGTTTTTATGAATATTTGCCACTCTCAACAGCCCTGAGCTTTTGTTCCACACCTGGATTCTCATTTCTTTCTATATGGCATGGGAGCGAAGGTGGGGAGCCCCTTATGCGGTCAGGCGTGCCTCACCCCATTTCTACGTGGATTGTAAGGTCTGCCCCCAGGCTGCATTGAATCGCGGCAGAAAATGTGTCCATTGATTATGTCTACATTCTGTTTTTAAAGAAGTTGATTGGGCCACAGAAGTGTTTTTATAAGGTTCCTGTGTGTTGTATTATTGACTTGAAAGGCACTATTGCACTTTTTTGCATCTGCATTTTTGCACTTCTCGCACATTAAAGAAACCAGGTTATAAAAGTGTTTTTATAAGACATCTGTGGTGTGTTTTATTATTGACTTGAGAGGCACTTTTGCTCTTTCTTGAATTTTTGCACTCCCCGTATTTTAAAGAAACTGACTGGGACATAAAAGTGTTTTTATAAGGTTCTTGTGTGTTTTATCATTGACTCGAGAGGTACTAAGGCACTTTTTGCATCTGCATTTTTACACTTTCTGTATTTTCTGTAATCTCTGCATTTTTTGCATCTTTTTATACTTACCTTACCTTTGCTTTAGTTTATACTATGGCAAAAAGGAAAACTGATCTTTCATTTCCCCGAAAATAGATGGAGAAAGATCTCACACATGTTTAAGCCAATAAAAGATGTAAATAACTTAAATAAGATAAAGGGGCTATTACTTGACATTGACGACATTGAACGCTCTTTAGAACATTCTGATTAAAGCACTATAGCAAGGGGACCCAAGGAAGGGGTGGTGCATGTAGTGGCACCAGATCATTGGTCCATTTGTGTGGCAGCAAGTGACGAAAGTGATTTGATGATAGTCCCCTATGACCCTTCTATTACCCTGGAAAATAATAAAGGCCCGTCACTGGTTGAGGCCCTCAGGAGGATCTCTTGGCCCGTTCCAAGTTGACCAGAAACATGGCCAAGGGGAGGGAAGAACTATGCCCTCCCTATCAGAGATTTTAGGTTAGGAAAAGGAGGGTAGAGTAACTAATGTAATTGAGATCCATCCCCATGATGTAAACATAACTGAAGGTATACTATCCAAGGAACTAATTGAAGATGCCCCAGCTGTATTGACCATTACTATAGGGGGAGAGAATTGGGGGGTTGTCCTCAAAGGTTTGTAGGTCCAACCACGCCATGGGTGTTAGTGAGAAGCCTCCCATGTGGGGCACCAATGTGGGGGCCACTGAAATAGTTGTGGGTCCCAGTGGCGGGGTAAGAAGGAGGAGGAATTTACCAATTATGTCAAAAAAAGGTTCAGGAAAGAATGTAAGAAATCAACCGGTGACCCACATTGGCAAAACAAGTGATTCACGCATGCAGACTTGTGTGTTGGACTTTACAACTAAATCCTAGCCAGGTCTGTGTGTGGTAAGCACAGGGGTGAAAGGGATGCTCTTGGAAATTAAGAAAACAATCATTAGCAAACTGGAGAGCCAGCCAGGGGGAATGACTTGTAGAGGAGCAGTTGGATGCATTATCCCTAACTCCCACCCTCTCGCCACCGTCATACTGGTACACTAGGAGAAGAGCTCTGTACGGGACACCATGTGATGTTCCTATACCGCATTGCGTGTAAGAAGGATGATATGCACTCACACAGTCGTACCAAATGAACCCTTGCACTGAAAGTGTGGAAGGATGCCATGTGGAATGATGTCCGCACGCACCAATGGACATCATGGAGCGCTGAGTGAAACTTGATGAGGGCAGAGTGATGTCATAAAGCAAATATACAAAACCATACTGAAACAATATGTAAATATGTTCGAGAGACGATGTAACTGAAGTAACAAGAAAAACATGTACAAAATTATAAAGTAATCATGAATGCAAAAGTATACAAAGTAACTTGCTAACCAATAAGTGTAAATGCGCAGTAATGCAAGGTAGAAAAGACATATAGAAGCTTGCTATAGAGGAATATATAATGTGGCTAGAATGGCCATAATTGGAAAATGGATGCCGGCTTGTGTCAAGATTCAATTCAGCTACATCAGAATGAGATCAGTGTTGAACAGTCAGGAGACACCAGAAGAACAATTTTATGTGCAAAACAAAGAGCAGTCTATGTTGGCTTGGGATCATGGATGCTATTTTTAAGGAATAGCTACAAATCACAAAGGGAGACAGACGGATGAGCCATGGACGAGACATATTTCTCTTAGATTAAACAAGAAGAAAAATTTGCAAGAGCCAAGTATTGGACAATTAAAAGTGTATAACGTGTATACAAGGTAGAGTGAGCAAGTCTCTAGAGGCCAAGAAGAGCAAAGACACTCAGTATAATTAAATCAAACAGCAGTAAATAAGAGGTAAAAATTGACAAATTCATGGTCTCTTCACATGTGACTCAAAGGTCGAGAACAAGGGCTATTCATTAAGTCTTGAAGATGGTGATGTGCTTACACTCCCTTGAATGTCCCAGAATAGAGAGCAGGCTTTAAGGTCAACTACAGATGGGAAACTTTGGCTCATGGCTGGACTGATGAGAGATGATAGACTAATTGGGAAAGTGGGGAGTAATCTGACTTGATTCAAGCACCTGGGTTTCTTTTCGCTTACGTGCTGCAAGCCGAGCTGAAATTCCAAGGTGGTTATGGGACAACTTGCTATACAATGTTGCATAGACCAATCTGCTGCCATTTTGTTCACTATAATTAGTATTATATGTATTTAGAGGTAGTTTGAGGCGTGCCTCACAGATAACAGACAGCCAATGGTGTACTAACCCCTATCTATTCTATAAGTAGATATGTTCCCCTAAACAATTCCTCCTGCTAATAAGTTTTACAGTTTGCCATGTTTGATCACATCATAGATCATGCATATTGGGGTATAATACATGTGTGTAATCAAGTTCCATCTAGAACAAAAGATGCTTCAAGGTGCTACAGCATAAACTATTGAAATTAGGTTGCTAAAGGACTAGGTTGTGTAGAGGAGCAGATGTACACAACCGCAGGAGATCCTACCCCACTACCTCCCCTGTATTGGAGACATTTGACCCTGTCCTGTCTAAAACCAGCTATTGTACCAATACCGCAGCAAGTATTTGGAAGACGGTATTCATTAAGACAACCATATCCAATGTACCCTCGAGTTGATAACAGCCTGCAGGAGGAGATTCTTGAAGGAATATGGAAAGAGCTAAGAAAATGGACTGATGACATCATAAGAAAGTGTGCATAAAGTCCTGAAATACTGAATGAATACAATGGATGAATACTAGAGGAGAAATGACGAAGTAAAGAATCAAGTGAACCTTAAAAGTGTAAAGAAGAGGATTAGATGGTAAAAAAAGCAGAAGAAATCAGAAGTATAATGAATGTGCATATGCTGAAACGCAAGATAAATCAAGTTATCAAGAAACTGGACATTGTTATCATGAAATAAGTAAGCCAAAGTCAAGTACTGAGAAGTTAAGTTCAGCTATCTACGCTGAAGAGGAATATGTGTGTGGAGGATGAATCCTCTCACGTTAAGGTGCAAGAAGAATACAGAAGATGCCAAGTCTTAATTCATTAAAACATTTAAAAGCTTGCAGAAGGAACAGAATTGTGGTCTCTTGTCACGTGAGTCGAGGCTGAATCTAGGGCTTTAACTTGGATTTCCAGACACAATAGCAAGTGCCCTCCCTCCTGTTGCATTCCTAGAACAAGAATACTCTGCAATGCCAAGTACAAAGAGATGTTCGTGGCAGAAGGCATGGGTGATGAGAGATGTTGGGCTAATTGGGTGGTAGGGCAGCTTCATGTCCTCTCTACTTGCACCTGGGTCTTGGTTTATGTGCTGCTAATTGAACCGAATGTTCCAGACATGGCACAAGTATGCCAAACGAATTGTGTTTGTCCATATAACGAAGAACCTTATAGCTTGAGAAACCAATGAAACACAGTGTAACTAATTTTTCTTAAATGACACATATGAAGTGGCAGTCATAAGTTGTCCACCTGATATATCAGCCAATAACAAATGTAGCTCCTATATGATTCTATATCTAGATGTGTCCCTTGACCAATCCCAACCCTTGATAGGTTTTTCACTATTGCCACATAGCATTACGTCATTCTGACGCACAAAGAAACAATATCATTGTATTTCATGTGGAAATCGCTGAGAATGAGCGTTCCTCCATTGGTGTTCATTGTAACCTCCCTGTTTTAGATAATTGCTAATAAAACAGCAAATTGCCATCTTCTTGAGTTTGTCTGGTTATTTGGACTCAGAATTATGCTGGTGTAATCCTATCCATTAACAGATGCACGTTTCCAAGGGCCATTAGCTCATTTGGTACACTGATCACCCTGACATGTTAATTCAAAGACAAGTGCAGCAATGTGAGGGGTAATCCTATAATTATGCATGCCAAAAATCGCAACGGATGTAGTGCACCACTGGAGCCTTCATTTACCTCAAACAGAATGGCTTCAGTGAGTCTGAATAAACCTGAAACAAGATGTCCACAAGGGTTGAGCAAAACCCATAATTGGCCTCTTGGCCCACAAAACCTCACACTCTCGGCCCCTAATTTAATTTCAATCAGGAGATTTGATGGGAACAAAAGAACCAGGATAGGAATTGGCAGTGCCCCTTATAACAAATTTAACAGAGGTACTCCCTCATTAATTATGGCTAACGTACCCCGCCTAGCCTCAAATTCTTACGAATATCAAGAAGCCTTGATCAACAAAGCCATGCACTGATGCAGACACACCAGATTCTGCCTCTCAATAATCAGAAAAGATCTGGTTAGGTGCATCAAGGTGCCCTATCCGAACACAATGTTAGATTATATACAGGTGTTTACGAGATCATGGAATTTGGTTGATCGATAACTGATAATTGACATTAGGTCTTACCCACCAAAGAATGCTAAAATAACACTCAAACCCAATGCACCTTTCCTAGTCTGGCTTATAAACCCAGAGGCAGCATACACTGAATACAACTCCAGGGCCGCAATGAAAAAGAATACAGATGAAGGACATAGAGTGGTGGCTGACGAACAAATGGGGAGCAATGCCCAGGATGATTTCAACAAAATTGATTGACTGACCTCTGGGGAGAGCAGTGGGGGGGAGCCTGAAGAGTACAGATTCCTATCTTGGAACTTTGCTGGGCTCACAGGGTTTCTCGAAGTTCCAGACTGGTTCACCTACATAAGAGGTTTTCAAATAATACTCCTGGAAGAAACCTGGGCACTAGTAATAACTGAGCTTCAAGGCTTCCAATCCCACTGTGTATTGGCTAGCCAAGGCCCCAAGTGCCAAGTGGTGGCCTACTAAATTGGATAAACTCAACACTAAACTGGGAGCTGACAGTTGACTAAACCAGTGTGCCTGACCTCCTACATTTGACTTTCCGAACCAAAGAAGGGGAAGAATTGTCACTGTTCAATGTTTACAGTAAGCCAGCAGGACGCAGGGGAATGGAAACATTACCATACTTCATGCCCTGGAAAAAGAGAGGAGTAACATGAAGGAGCATAATATATTTACCCTGGAAGCGGGAGACAATCCTATAGACTTAACCAATTAGGAAACTAGAAGAAATTTGGGAAGACCAGGACATGGCTGGGGATATACCTACGTTGGTAGCCAGACCTGTAAGGAGAACCCATAGGTTTGCACTAGAAACAGCCCTATTATTTTGTGACCTTAATTTAAGGACTTGTAATGGCCTCTTCGGAAAGGACCAGCCTGCTAAAAACACATTGGAGGGCTGTAACGGCCAATCAATTATAGACTATATCCTGATTACAGGTAAAGATTGGGCTAAGGCACAAGACATGGAGGTCATGGAGAGATCTGATAGCGACCATAAGCCACTTAGTGGAGTGGCTGCCAGACAGAGATTAAATTGCAGGAAATAGCCATAACTGGGCATGCCCATAAAGCTGTAAAATGTCCAAGGATAGTGGAAACAGCTTTAAAACCAAATATGTATGAGGCCATCTTGGACAATCTTGGGATTAGTTGCAGTGCTGATAGCCCTGACAACGATGTACTGTCTGAATTTGAAGTTCTCAGGGAAAACCTCATGCCTTTTATTACCTTATCTAGGTGCCATATTAAGAGTAAAGCCCTACAAAAAGAGGGTTGGTACAACAATGACTGTCGAAGGGCAAAAATGAAGATCATAGACAATATCAAACTGGGTGCTAAACTGGACAAAGGTAAAATAAAACTATTCAGAGCAGACTATAAAATATAGTTGCCCAGAAAAAGAAAGAATATGTTGTGAACCAATGGAGAAAACTCCATAAAGCCAGTGAGGAGAGGGATAGTGTTTTGTTTTGGAAGCTGATCACTGGGAAGGATCTGAGGGGCGAACAGGATCTTAACTGTTGTATCACCTCAGAGGCATGGAGGTCTCTTCATTGTAGTCTATGTAGTGACCAGACACAGGAGTGTTTCACTGCCAGCCAACATGATGAGTTAGTACCACAAGGAATGGTAGTCTTTACTATCAGTGTAAGGGATATTGAGAGGGCATCACAATCCCAAAAAAGGACTAAGGCAGCTGGACTAGATTTGGTCCCAGTTGACTTATATTTGGATGAAATTAGTATCTGAGAGCCTGTTTTGTGTACAATTTCTATTGCCATCATCAGATTAGGAAAGGTGCCCTTCTCCTGGCAACAAGCATTGATTGTCCCCATATACAACAAAGGAGTAAGAGACTCACCAGCCAATTACCGTCCGATGTCCCTATTCGATAGCTCAGGCAAAATATTTGGGAAGGTTTTATTAAGTTATCTTCAAACTGGGCAGACACAAACCACATAATAACTAATTTACAGGCAGGATTTCAGAAGACTAAGGGTACTGCAGATCAGTGTTTTAGTCTGTTCCTTTTAATCTAGAAGTGCGCAGTGTTATTAAAAGTTAGATCATATGCAGTATTTCTGGATTTAAGGACTGCTTTTGATGGTGTATCTAGAAAGACACTATGGCAAATCTTACTTTCAAGGAAAGCTCCTGCACATCTGATCCCATTTATCCAACAGATATACTCAAGAACCGCATTCAGCTGGGAATTAGCAGCCCCTTCGATGTAGAGAAAGGTGTAAGACAGGGCTCTGTAAATACCCCGCTATTGCTTTGTGTGTACTTCCAAGAGGAAATAGATGCACTATTAGAGTGGTGTTTGGTCTGTCCAAAGATGCGCTCAGAAAAACATGCAACCCTCTTCTACGCTGATGATGCAGTGATTGTGGTGACTTCATAACAAGGCCAGAAAACCACTCTGAACTTCTTCAAGAGAAAATGTGACGAACACCAAATGGAGGTAAATATTGGGAAGACAAAAAGTAATAGTTTTCAGACCAAAACGCACAAAACACTGCTCCCTATCACTGGAAATAAATGGAACAAAACTGGACCAAGTTGGGTATTTGATTATTTTAGTCCGGTTCCAGGAAACCTGGGAGTGGTCGGCACAGATAGAAAAGTCTAGCGTCAACCTATGCAAACACAGTGGGGCTACCAAATCATTTTTTAACAAACCTGGGAGCGGTGCTGTCATCCCTGCATTGGACCTATATAAAAAAGCCATGCCAGCCTCAAAATATGGGGCAAAAATGTTATTTGGGGATGTTTGTTTTGTTTGTTTGTTTATTTTATTTGTAGCGCGTGCCAGACCCAAAGGTATCCGGGCGCGTGTGCAAGAATACTTTAAGCTTACAGGTTACAGTTACAGTTACAAATTTCAAGTAAATACAATATAGATTGGCAGCAAGGAGGTGATTACCCTACAAGTTTGTCTACGAGATTATATACAGAGATATATACATAAGTATTTGTACAGCATATGTGTATACACAGTATACATTGACCGTCAAAAAGCAAGGTGGCGTGAGGCGTAAGTGGTCTAGAGGTCAGTTAGTTAAAAGTAATTTTCTTTGAGCCATTTGATACAGTTAAGTCTGAAGTGTGGATAGTATTGGTCAGACCTTAGAGAGGAAGGGAGGGAGTTCCACAATTGGGCTGCTTTGACTGGGAAGCTGTTGCCTCCGGCAGTGCTCAGTTTAAATGGGGGAACAATTAGCTGGTTGGTATATGCTTCTCTAATGGGTCTATTGGAGGTTCTTCTAATGAACCTTTCTGTTAGGTATTTGGGGGCTAGATTGTTAATACTTTTGAATGTTAGTGATACTGTTTTAAGTTTAATTTTGTCCACTGTGGAGAGCCAGTTCGATTGTCTTCTGACATCTGAAATATGCTCTCTTCTTGGGATTCCTAAGGCGGCTCTAAGTGCGTTGTTATGCAAGGTTTGGATTATTTGCAGCGTGTTTTTGTTAGACCCTATGTATCATGCATTACAATAGTCCAATTTGGATAATACCAGAGCTCTAGACAGGATGAGGCAACTGATAGTGGACGGGTAGGGTTTTGCTGCTCTAATCAGCTTACTGGTGTATGCAGTATTAGAGGCCATCACACTCACCTGCTTTGTTAGTGAGAGGCAAGAGTTGAGGTAGAAACCTAATGTTTTTACCTCTTTTGCTACCTTAATGGTGTTGCCATCTGTAATAAATGATGAGTAGTCATCGTCCAATTTTTTGATGTTTTGTGTGTTCCCCAGTATGATGAGTTCCGTTTTGTCATCATTCAGGCATAGACCGTGACTGGCCATCCATGCCTGGATGATGAGGTATATCTTATTCACCAAGGCCAAATCCTGTTCATAATCCCCCGAAAGTGGTATGAGAATCTGAGTGTCATCTGCATGGTTATTGTAGGTGACACCCAGAAGGTCCAGATCATCAAACAGGGGCTTCATGAAAATGTTATTCATTGTAGGGGAGACGCAGGATCCCTGGGGAACGCCACATGTTATGGGTACTGGGTCAGCCACTGCAGAGGCAGAGAAAACCCTCATAGTTCTGCCACTTAAGAACGACTTGATCCACGCAATGGCATGTGTGGAGAAGTGGGCTGCTGTTTCCAGATGGGTGCAAAGTACCTCATGATCTACCAAGTCAAATGCCGCTGAGAGATCCAGTAGGAGGAGTAGGGCTGATTTTCTGTGGTCTCTCAGCTCATCGACCTGTGTTTTGAGATTGATGAACGTGGTTTCGGTACCATGCTGGGGCCTGAAACCTGATTGTCTGATGCCTAATAGTTGATACAATTCCACGTACTTTTGGATCTGTAAGTAAGCCACTCTGTCTAGTATTTTTAACAGAAATGGTACCGTTGTAATAGGCCTGTAGTTGGTCGGGACGGACGGGTCCAAGGTTTGCTTTTTAAGGAGGGGGAGGACCCAGGATTATTTGAGTTTGTCTGGTATCGTGCCTGATTTAAAGGAAGCATTTATGAATTTAGAAATAAATGGGGATAGGTCTCTGGCCGCATCTTTTATCAATTGGGCTGGGCATAGGTCACCTCGACAGTTGGAAGGTTTGAGCGAGAGTATTATCTTTTCAATCTCTAATATAGTTACTTTAGTGAAGTTGAATTGTTGTTCTGGTTTGGTAGGGGTAGGTGGTTTATCTTTTTGATTGGTTGAAAGAGGAATATTTTGTTTCTTTATGTCAATTTTGGTTTGGAGTGTGGCTATTTTGTTGTTTAGCGCTTTTTGGATATTGGAGCACCATGTTTTATTTTTGTCACAGTTGTCCTGGGCTGGGATGGAGTTTTCCCGTTCCTTTAGTATAATGAATAGCTCTTTGGTTCCAGATTTAGCCTGCAGTATTCGATTGTTGAAGTTCTCTTTTTTGGCTCTGCTTATCTCATTTTTGTAAGTCTTAGTAGCGTTGATGAGCGCTGCTTTATTTGTCTCTGAAGGAGTTAGTGGCCAGGTGGATTCACATTTGCGTTTTTCAATCCTTAGGGATTTGAGGTGAGGGGTGAACCAAGTGTTTAAGTGTGCTCTGTGCTTACTTTTTCTAATTTTCAAGTGGGCGATAGTGTCCAAGGCTATGGCTAAGGTTGAGTTAAATTCATTCACTAGGGCTAAAGGGTCCATTGAATCAGGGAAGGAGTTTAGTGTTGGGAGGATAAGTGGTAGCAGTTTGTGGTTATATTTTTTTATTTCTAGTTGGTAAGGGGGCTCCAATATATTTTCCTTAGGTTGGGCAATGTTTTAATTTATAAGGAAGGTTATTAGCGCATGATCTGTCCAGATTTGTGGCCTGACGTCAGTGATGGTTACATCACAATTGTGGTTGGCTACCCAGTCCAGTGTTCGGCCTTTTTCATGGGTAGGTTGGGAAATTTTTTGGGTAAATCCTAGTTCTGTTATGACGTTGGTAATAAAGGTTGCATGCAAATCTTTAAGGTCATTGAAACCTAAGTTCAGGTCTCCTAGAAGGATGGCTTGCGATTAATTATTTAGGTTGTTTGAGAGGATCATAGAAATGTCCTCCTCAAATGTTCCAATGGGACCTGGTGGCCTATAGATAAGGTGTATATTGATAGTTTGAGAGGATGATGTTAAGAGTTTAGCGGTTAAGGATTCGCAGGATTTAGTGTTTGGACATGTTTCTATTTTTATGGTAAGATTGTTTTTTGCGATGATGGCTAAGCCGCCTCCTCGAGAGTTGGCTCTATCTTCTCTGAAAATGTTGCAGTTGGGGGGCAGGGCAAGCATCAGAGCGGGTCCTGCTGTTTGGTGAAGCCAAGTTTCTGTTATGGATAGGAAGTCATAGTCGCCTAGTTGGATAAGAGCGGCAATTTCGGTGGCATGTGCTATTAATGACCTGGCATTAATAAGGGCACCCTTCAGAGGGATGTTTGATTTGGGTGTCATTGAGGTGATTGGTTTAGGTGTCACTGGTGTGACACGACTTTTCTTTTTGGTTGTCCTATTGCTTAATTTCCAATGATTGTTAGTAGGGCTGATGAAGTGGGGATCATTTTTGGTGGGGGGGGTGTTTAATTTGGTGGCAATAAGTTGGAAGTCTCTTCTATTACTAGGTGTGGTGACTAATCTGGCTGGAGGTTCATAGATTTTAGGTAGTCTTGATCGTAATTTGGCATATCTACTTAGGGTGTCACATGGGATATTTGTTAGAGAGTGGTAGGTGATAGGTGACTGTATAGACTGATAGTTGGAGTCTCGGGTGGTGGTTAGTTGGCGCTCATCAGAGTTCAAAGTTGCAGAGGTCATGTATTGCGGTGGGTAGTTTATTGCTATCATTGTGGACCAGAAAATGGTCAGATAGATGAGGGTGGATGACATTCTATCCTAAGGATGATTATCTAAATCTGGAGGCCACAGTAATGTCTAGATAATCACTGATAGGTTATGGAGCTCATGGTTTCTAGTATGTAGCTAAGGACAGGCAAGGTAGGCCAGTGCACAATGTGCAGTTCAGGATAGGCAGGGTAGGCCAGTACCCACTATGCAGTTCAATAAAGGCAAGGTAGGCCAGTACACACTAAGCAGTTCAATGTAGGCAGGGTAGGCCAGTACACACTATGCAGTTCAATAAAGGCAGGGTAGGCCAGTGCACAATGTGCAGTTCAGGATAGGCAGGGTAGGCCGGTAGCCACTATGCAGTTCAATAAAGGCAAGGTAGGCCAGTACACACTAAGCAGTTCAATGTAGGCAGGGTAGGCCAGTACACACTATGCAGTTCAATAAAGGCAGGGTAGGCCAGTACACACTAAGCAGTTCAATGTAGACAAGGTAGGCGGTACACACTATGCAGTTCAATGTAGTCAAGGTAGGCCAGTACTCGCTAAGCAGTTCAATATAGGCAAGGTAGGCCGGGACACACTATGCAGTTCAATATAGGCAAGGTAGGCCAGTACACACTATGCAGTTCAATGTAGGTAAGGTAAGCCAGTACACACTATGCAGTTCAATGTAGGCAAGGTAGGCCAGTACTCACTAAGTAGTTCAATATAGGCAAGGTAGGTCTGTACACACTATGAAGTTCAATGTAGGCAAGGTAGGCCAGTACACACTATGCAGTCCAATGTAGGCAAGGTAGGCCAGTTCAATGTAGGCAAGGTAGTCCAGTACACACTATGCAGTCCAATGTAGGCAAGGTAGGCCAGTACTCACTAAGCAGTTCAATATAGGCAAGGTAGGCCCATACACACTATGCAGTTCAGTGTAAGCAAGGTAGGCCAGTACTCACTATGCAGTTCAATGTAGGCAAGGTAGGCCAGTACTCACTAAGCAGTTCAATATAGGCAAGGTAGGCCGGTACACACTATGCAGTTCAATATAAGCAAGGTAGGCCGGTACACACTATGCAGTTCAATATAGGCAAGGTAGGCCAGTAGACACTATGCAGTTCAATGTAGGCAAGGTAGGCCAGTACACATGGTGCGGGTCAATGTAGGCAAGGTAGGCCAGTACACACTATGCACTTCAATACTACTATGGCCCTCATTACGACCCTGGCGGAAAGTGACTGACCGGACCGCCACAGCGTAAATAGCGTTTCCGCCATTGCACGATGGAGCAAAGTGCGGCTCATTCCGACCCATCGGGCACGAGCACCACGCCATGGCGGAAGTGCAAAGTCCGCGATGGCGGAAATGACCCCAAAACGGCCCACACCGCCGCCGTACGGCGCCCTAGGTGCAATACCGCCACCCATCTCAGCGGACACCGCAGTGAGCGCCAACCGGAAAGTACGGTGACCGTAAATATACGGAAACGGAAGTAAAAGCATGGTCCCGGAACTGGAAACATCACGCCGTACACCTATAAAACCACTAAATCCACACAACCATTAAAAATACTACCCTGAGACACATCCCAACCCGTCATCCACCCTAGTGAAACCAAGAAAAATGGGAAAAGTAGCGAAGAAAGCGTGCGACCGCAAGCGGCAGGTCCACTTCTCCCGTGAGGAACTCACCGTACTCACAGAGACCCTCCAGGAGAATGCAGCCGCCGTCTTCTCCACGCAAATGACCAGGACGGCACTTGCGAACAAGAAGGCCATATGGGCCCTGGTGGCACAGCGGGTAAGTGCGGTGGGGACCGCACCCCGCAACCCACAGCAATGCAGAAAGCGATGGGACGACCTGCGGATACGCGTCCGTAGCATACTTTCTGCCAACCGCAACATTGCCACAGCCACCGGGGGAGGATCGGAATCACCCATCAAGTTGACCCCCTGGGAAGAAATCTGTGCCTCCACCATAGGAATGGAGAGCATAGAGGGAGTCGGAGGGATGGAGAAAGGAGTGCAGACATCCGAAGAATCAGGTAGGTGGCCCAAATAAAACAATGCCAAAACCACAATGTCCAATCATGTGAAGTACCACGTGCCCACATAGTGCAACAGTAACACATGTCCAGGAGAACGTCCACATACATAGGCCTGATAGCACACTTCAAAACTCACATCAAATACATAAATAATTAAAAATCCTAAAAACACCCTCTACACGTGCAGCAGGCACACCCTAACTGCAGGCTGCCAAACAACTGCACCCTCACACCACACACAAATGAAACCACCTCCAAGGCCCCGACCCAAATCACCCTCAGGTACCACCCCAATGCATGTGATACATTGCCATTCCAATTCCCACAGACCCATTAATAACGCTCGCCCTCCTTTACTCCACCACAGGGTCCGATCCAAACGACGAGCTCCAGGACACCCCTACCAGCACACCTGCAAAGAGGGCCAAGACCAACGGCCAAAGACCCTCCACCTCAGCTGCACGCATCAAGACACGGCAGCAGCACAAATCAAGTGGCAGCACAGAGGAGGGAACTCCAACAGGCACCCCAGCAGCCAGCATGCCCACACCACCACCACCACAGGACCCCCAATGGATGCCACAGTAGGCACTGCTTCTGGTGGCAGCAGCACCATAGGTGACACTGCATTAATGGCAGCATGCTCCGACACAGAAAACGGGGATTTCGAAGTCAGATCCATCCATGACCTGTCCCAATCCCCCTGTCTGTTCCATCCCGTACACCATGAGGATACCACGCAGGGGCACCCACAAGACGACGACTGGCCATCCCCCACAAGCCCTGTGGCAGGGCAACATGAGGCGAACAGCCACTCTGTGACACCACCGCAAATGGCCATGGCCCAGCAGAGGCAACAGTCCCTCGACCAGTTAATCGTGCAACAGCAGCAACTGGCCACGCTCCTCAAGGACCATGCCGATGAATGTGCGGGCACTAAGGCAGACATAGAAACATCAACTGAGACACTTAGGGCAGAAATGGAGAGAAGTACAGAGACACTAAGGGCACAAATGGAGAGTAGCACCGAGTGCCTGAGAGTCCAAATGGAGAGTAGCACCGAGAGCCTGAGAGTCCAAATGGAGAGAAGCACCGAGAGCCTGAGGGGGGAACTGCATGCGACGTCCAAAGACGTATGTGCCGAACTTGCCGCAGTGCGCCGTGTGCTCACTGAGCTCTCACAAACCCTTAGGGACATGCATGGACGTGAGCAGGCAGAGACATCATCCGTTGCAAGTTCCGTCCAGGGCAGCCCCCAACGTAGATCTGGGAGGAACCTGCGCTCCACAGGCAGGGGTGCCCCTGATACCCGCAGAGGGGGCTTGCAATAGCGACTGCCCACTGACAATGAGCATCTCTGGACACTGGTGTTCGGGGGGGAGGTAGGAGAGTGGAGGGGGGGTGTTGGGCTCACTTGGGTGGCGGGTCGATAGGGTGTTTAACATGATATCACATATGCCATAAACAATGCACGATCAACCAATGAGATGTGTGGACATTGATCTTTGTGTACGAGGCCATTATAGGCGTACAGTCCATATTGTGCATGTACCATACACACACAGTGCCACGAGTCCCGTGTCCATGTATCAGCCACCAGGCGTGAGTGCTAGAAGCATGCATCTATGAGATGCTGACGAATGTCACGGCCCTCCTGTGCCTCGCAGACTCCTTGAGGTGCTGCCACATCCCCACCCTCATCATGACCATCTTCAGGTGCTTGCAGTTCTGCGTCAGGGGGCATGGGCACATTTCTACGTACGCACATGTTGTGTAGCATGACACATGCCATCACCATCTTCGCAACCTTCACATGGCGGTACAGGAGTGCCCCGCCAGACCTGCTGAGGCACCGGAAACGAGTCTTCAGTAGGCCGAATGCCTGTTCTATGACTACACGGGTACGTGAGTGGGCATGGTTGTAGTCCTCCTCATGCTGGTCCCGTGGGTTCCGGACTGGTGTGATGAGCCATCTCTTCAGTGGATATCCGGCATCACCTGTATGTGGACGATAAACGAATCATGTGGAATGCCATTGCTACGTACGCACCCCCCCCCCCTTCCTGCCAGGTCATTGCCGCATCACATACCCCACATCATCATGCATGAAATGAGACTCACCGAGTAGCCAGGATCTGTTCCCTGCGTGTCGCTCCATGTAGCGTGGTATTGTAGAGTTCCTCAAGATCATAGAATCATGGGTTGATCCAGGGAATCGGGCACAACAATGTGTAATGATCCTGTTGGAGTCACACACCATTTGTACATTCAGAGAATGAAATTGTTTCCGGTTGCGGTACTGGGCCTCCATGGCATGTGGAACGACCAATTCCACATGGGTGCAGTCGATGGCACCAATGCAACCCGATATGCCGGCAAGTGCATGGAATCCCACTTTTGTGTTCGTAATTTCCTGCTCCGAGCGTGGTAGAGAGATGTAGTCGTCTGCGTGCTTCAGGAGGGCATCGAGCACTTGCAATAGTGTCCGTGAGAACAGTGGCTGTGAAATGCCATGCAACTGTCCGACTGTGTGCTGGTAGGTGCCTGTGGCCAGGAAGTGGAGTACAGACACCACCTTCAGTAGGGGTGGGATGGCGGTTGGGCTATCTATCATGCTGACAAGGTCAGCCTGTGTCATGTCCACAATGGCGGTTATGGTGTCCCGGTCCAAACGGTAGAGGGTGTGGATCTGCTCATCAGTGAGGTTGAACGGATGTGCTCGGAGGCGTGGGATTGCGGGCTGCCTGCGTGGTGGTAGTGGCTGTGCTGGCGGCCCTTGCTGGCCCTGCCTTGCCCTCCTCCTCCTCCTGCGTCTCCTCCGTGCGGCCGGTTGTAGTTGGTGTTCGTCTTCTTCTTGAAGTTGGAGTACCTGCAGTGCTATCAGGTCCCCCAGGGCCAACATAGCTAGTCCTGCCGGTAGCATTTCGGAGTGGTTGTGGGAGGAGACTGGGCGTGCAATTTATGTGTTTTCAGGCTGTATGGCCTCCACCTGTGGTGATTCATTCCACCTGTGCAAGCTGCTCTCCCCTTTGGGCGAGCACGTCCCGCACACAACGCTGCAATTCGACGAATGGCATCTTGCTATTACAATCATGTATTTGTACCCGATGGCAGTGTAACATTGGTTGATATGTTCATTCGGCTATGGTCCCATTGTTTCACATACTATCTTTGCAGTCGCGAACAGACTTGTGAAGGGTCAGTGGAACGTAGTACTCGAGTAACGGTGGACCCTCATGCATCACTGCACCGAGGTTCAACGACGGGCGGGGCGTCCCATTTGTGAGTGAAGGCAGTTGCCATTTTCACACACAGCCGCACTAGATGGATTAATTTGTGATTTCAAGCGGCCACAGATGCCTTTTCGACGTGATGTTGCAAATGAGGAATTCGAAGGGCGGCGCTTTCGGTTTTCAGCTAGCGGCGAGGAGATGCCCACAGGTCTGATTGCAAATATAACGTTCTATTGTTCAATGTCCTTGGGACAGGGGCCATGGCGAGGATGCAATGATTGATATGAATAGTTTGGGATGCGCAATGCACATGTTACTTCACAACACTGGAATTACGGGCTGGGGCACAGTGGATTTTGCAGGCTGCATAACGCACAGACTCAATGGAAATTTCACATGTTATGTGAGTATGGAAACAAGCGTTCTCATTACGGGATGAGGGAATGATGAATGGATGCATGGACAGATGAATTGATACAGAGTTTGCCATGTACAGGGCTTCTTGGAATCTGTCCGCCTCCCCTGCGCTATGTGATGCAGGGCTGCCATAGTGGGACCATCGTCTATCTGGCCTTGTTGAGCCCTCCCTGTCTCGACGCGCCTTCAGACACTTGTGTCTATGCACGTTACCAATCCCATCTGATGGATTCTGTTTTAACAGACGCATGCACAGGTACACTCGTTTGTGATGGTGTTTTCACCTCGATATAGATAGTTATGATTCGCAAGTGGTTTTTGGGTGGTGATGATCCTTTGGAGTGGGCTAGCATGCATATGGCTGTGGATTTGGTGTGATCATTGAAGTGAGTAATTCAAATGTAGTTCTGATGGCCATACTGTTCTTTTTCATTTCATTTGGTTGACAGGTATCTCCTCCCCTTTTGCCACTGCCATCTGTATGCCACTCCTGCAGATGGATTTTACTCCCGACACCTGCTGCTTCGTGTTAATCAGTGGAGCAGCATTACGATCTTATGGGACGATCGCCAATGGGCCACATGCCCTTACGCAGTACTAGTGGCTAGGAGCAACATTTCGGCCTTTCAGCTGGACTAGTGCCTCCCTATTGGGACGGCCCTGCGGTTCTAGGCGCTTCCATGTTGCCTTTTCGTACGAGAATGTAGCCCCTGTGTACCATGAAGGAACAGGGCGTCACACAAGAAGTAGCTGGTCATTTATTGCGGATGCAGCCCACAATGGTGAAATGTGTTTTGGAGTTCATGGCCTAATGGCTGTATGGGCTTGGTGAATTTGTTGTGCATTAAATTTCTATTCTGATATGGACCGTGTAGCGTTCTTCTTTGCAAGTGATGTGGCATATTCCTATTTGGGGAGCGATGTATTGTGAGGAGATCTGCATTGGGTTCCAGCTTCGGAGTATAGTTGCGTGGTACTGTGCTGGGCGCGTTTGCCTACGAAGCCCAGTGAGGTCAGGGATGAGGGCTGCCAATATGACTGTTTTAATGATGTCATGCTCAGGGGCGGGGGATTAGCTTTTGTGTAACAGATGCCGGTCAGCCATGTGGATTGGTGGAATGATGTGATTTTCGGAATATTGCTGGTCACAGGTGCCTGTGTTTGCGTGCGTTTCTTGGTGGGAGACTGAGGTCATGTCCATTGGGATGGCTTCTGTATTCGTGCCATCTGTGCCCTGCAGCTCCCATTGGCCCCTCTTGAGATTCATTTGTTCGTTGGCAGGCATGGATGACTAGTACATTTCACTGGTTGCATTGTGTGACTTCATTGCACCTACGGGGAGTTGTACAATGTGGCCAGGGAGCGGTGTACAGGCACTCAGTGGGGCCGTTTATGGTTGGTTCGCGATGCCGTACTTCTCACCATGGCGGAATGGTACTTTCCGCCGTGCTTGATGGCGTTAGGTGCATGTCTGCTAGGGTCAGAATTCGCGTACCGTTGCGCCATGGTGGTAATTACGGTTTGGCATGGCGCGCGCGCGCGTACTTGGTGCAGTTAGCGTTGGCGTTCACTACGGTGTCGCTAATGGCATCGTACTTTGCGGTGACGTGTCATAGTCGCACCGAGCGCTATTCGATGGCGGTATTGCATTTCCGCCATCGTTTTTCGATTTCCGCCAGGGTCGTAATGAGGCCCTATGCCCTTTAAGGCCACTGGGTTTCACTTATATGATCATCAACATTGCAGTGTGGGTATCGTGCTGAGAAACCTCCAAGCTTCTAGTGGGTAAGAGCATTATACGGAAGGGCAAAGCACTGCGAGCTAACAGATATGTAAGGAATCTGAATAGGTCAGCATGTGAAAGACAAGCTGTATGGATCAGGCAAAGTATAACCACCGTAGCATACAATGGGAGTTGGGACCATTAGCTAAGATGACACAAGTAAATAGACAAAACTTAGAAAGTCGAAGTGCTAGCTATGGCTGAGTGAGGGTAACACTAACTTAGAAGGGGCACGTGCAATCAAGTTTAAGCAAAGCAGACAATTGTAGTAAGACATTGTGAATTTGTAATTTACAATTGGAGGATAGATTACGATCACTGACGGAGTGGCATCTAAATCGTGCATCCTTGGGGTGCACAATTTGCAAAGTGGGAGTCACGAGTTACACACCGTGCCGTTTGTGTTGTAGTATTTAACGCCAGCAGGTGCTGTATATCCAGCGAGCGGGAGGAAGTCTAATCAGTGTGGGTACATAAGGGCACTGGACATTGTGGAATGCACATTTTTGAAACATCTATTATTGCTCCCTGAGAGTGCCCCACCAGCACTTGTGTGCCTAGAACTGAATGTCCTTCCTATGTGTGAATCTATCATATTAAAACCTGTACTGCACTGGGTGAGATTGTGGTGGACAGAGGGCCTAGAGAGAGAAGCCTTGAGTCATCTTTTTTCTTTGGAAGGAGGAAAAAGCCTTGGGTGGGGGTGAAACATGTAAAGGATACTCTCACAGATTTAGGCAAAGTGAAGGATGGGAGATCCTCCTGAGTATGAATGGTTTGACTCGCTCCAGACTAATAAAAGCTGCTAACATAAGATCAAGAGACCATCTGGTGGAAACAGCAAATAGGTTAAGATCCTTCTGAGATCCTTCCCATTGTGACTCCTGCTCCCGCCTTCTTCCTTTCACTATGGCCTTCCTCCATGGGCTCTCCCCCTGCTCCGTCTTCTGAAGCCAGAAATCTTGGAGTCATCTTCAACTCCTCACTCTCCTTCCTCCCCCACAATCAGGACACTGCCAAGAAGTCCCACTTTCTACTTTTTCTCACCTTGTCCCAGAAGCTCAATGTTACCCGAGCCCTGATTCTCTCTAGGCTTGAATATTGCAATAGCCTCCTCCTGAATCTACCTTCTTCCACTCTGCGACCACTCCAGCTAATCCAGAATAGGGCAGCACGTCTTATCCTAGGCCTCAAGCCCAGGGACTGCATCTCTTCTGCCCTAAAAAGTCTTCACTTGCTCCTGGTTGCTTCACAGATTAAATTCAAATATCTCAGTATCACTCACAAGGCTGTCTGGGGCCAGGGACCACACTATCTGCAACTCTCTTACTAATTATTCTCCGTCTAGAGAATAAAGCGTTTCACCAAATAGCAGGATTTTCTTAAATTCGGAAGCTCCTCAAGACTTTCCTCTTTATCTCCTCCTTACCCCCTTCTCTCCTCTGCTAATTTCACAGTTGCTTTGATTGGTGTCCAGGGCCCTTATGCATCCTTTGGGCCCTGACCTCACACACCAAATCGCCCCCAGCTTCTGCCTATCCTCAGCACTTGTCTCGGCACACCCTCCGTCCTGGAGGTCCGCAGTAACCATACCTTGCACTTCATCTGTTGCTCACCCACAAGCACGGGCACCCCAGCACCTACCCCCACCACCCCTCTCTTCTGCACTTGCACGTTCTGAATACTCACAAGTCATGTTATGTTCGTCCCTTTTCTACCTGCACTGTACTTATTATTGTTATGTATTTTAATGTGTATCATTCCCATGACCCCTCCTTGTTACCATGTGGGCACTTTGGAACAGAATTTACGTGCTGTATAAGCGCCTAACAAGCAAACAATAAATACAATAAATAAATTAGGCCCAGATAATGTATTTGCCAACAAAGGGACAGAACTTGAATGTTACTTAGATTTAATTGACCCCCAGTTTTAAAAGTATGTTCGATTCAGACTAGGAATATTGCCACTGGCATCATTTACAAAATCGTGGCAAAGCTATGAGACAGGAGAACGTCCGCTCTGGGGCGCAAAAGATAAAACAGTAACTCACTTTCTTCTGATTTAAATAATGTTCCTCGAGCTCAGATGTCTTCACCTGCACCCAGATTTTAAAACAGTATGGATTTACACAACAAGGGAGGCACTGAATTTATGTAAGCATTCTGTAAAGCCCCATGTAGTATTTGCCACTGCCCGTCATATATACAGGGTTTGGATATAGAGATTAAAAAGTCTGAAAAACAGAGATCAAATGACATAAAAAGACTTGAGTCACAATCTTTTGTCTGGAAATGGCCCAACCTTCGATGGTTTTGTGAGGCTGCAAGCTTGCTCTCCTCAACTACTAACCTGTAAACATGTTAAACTTTTCTTAAGCCCTGTAAAAATGATATGTGAATTCTAGATCTTCTTTAAATTAGTAAATGATTCGTACCATGTATATTCTATTTTTAGAAATGGTCTTATTTATATATGAATTATGTTTCTATGATGTGTTTGTACTTCATGGATTTCAAAGCTGAATAAAAGTCAATGATGATGATGATGATGACTGCATTTATCATGCCATTTTGGTTGTATCAGTGTAAGCGGATGACGTTCAGACTGATATCAGCATTTTTCAGAGGGTGATGGATAAGTTGGTGGGAGGTTTGAATGGTGTGCATTGTCATCAGGACGATGGGGGTCATTACGACCTGGGCGCAAAGGGATACCGGGCACCGGTAATGACACCGGTGCCAGTAATCCCTTTGCGCCCTATTCCGAGGTCCCTTTGCGGGTCCCTTCCTTAACGCCTGGTTTTACCAGGCGTTATGGACAGGACCCGCAAAGGGACACCGGGGTCAATAACGGTACCGCAATTTGCAGTACCGTTATTGCCGCCTTCCCCCTTCCCTTTGAGCCCTATGGGGGTTCAAATGGGAATGGGGAATGGCTCTGGTGAATGGGGAATTACCGGTCCCGCCGACCTCGGACTGGACCGGTAATTACTCCCTCCACCAGACAGGAGTCGGACTGATTTTGGAGGCAGTCATGGCGCTAATAGCACCATGGCTGCCTCCAAACTCGGAATGAGGGCCGATATCTTGGTTTTGGGAAAGGATGCTGGTGAACACGATGAAATATTCAACGAAGTGTTGAGGATTTTATGTGAGGCTGGTCTCATGATATCAATTGAGAGTGTACATTTTGAAAGGAGAAGGTGAATTACTTGTGGTACAAATTGTCGGTGGAGGGGGTTCGACCCAAGCAGGATGCAGTGGAGGTGGTGAAGAGGATGGTGTCTCCAGGGAATAGAGGAGAGGTGTTGGTGTTCCTTGGACTAGTGTAGTACTAGGGTAAATGTTTTAGGAATCTTGCCAATAAGACTGAACATATGAGATATCTCACGAAGAAAAATGTGAGGTTTGTATGGGATGAGAAATATGCAGCTGGGTTTAACATGGTAAAACAGGATTTGTTGGATGCCTTGGTTTTAAAGGGGTTCAGCAGTAAAGAGAAGGTGTATATTATTACGGATCTATGTGAAATATCTGCTTTTTGAAGGCCGCACATAAAAAAGACCGATTTATTTTGGTCAGTTGTGTGCGGCCCTCAAAATAACATGTATTCAGGGGGTTTCACCCCTGCCGCCACCCCACCGAGCTCCCCTTTCCTGCTTGCCTGCCCTGCCCCATCACCTCCTCTCGCACCGAGCATACTCACTCAATCCCCCACCACATTCACACACATGCAAACACACAACCAGTTACATTTACCCCCTGCCCTGCCCCTCCCCACAAACATTTGTTTAACATACATACACACACACACACACACACAGACACACAGACAGACAGACACTCACATCGGACTCCCACGACTCCTCCTTTGGATCCCGCGTGCCTGTCAGCCCCTGCACGCACTCGTGTGCATCGCCGGGGCTGACAGTTCGGTTTAGAAAAACCGCTCAGAGCGGTCTCTGAGCGGTCTTTCTAAATCAGTCATTGTATTAATCGATTTTTAAAAAATCAATGTATTCATTTGGTACAATTTTTACTGATGCTATCGAGAGTGGTATAGGGTGTGTCGTCATGCAAACTGATGGGGTAGATATGAGTACTGTGGCGTTTGCATAAAGGACTTTGACTGAGGCTAAAAAGAGTATTCATTGCTGGAGGAGTAGGCTTTGGCATGTTCGTGGGTGATAGAGAAATTCAGGCCATTTCTGTCAGGTAGGGCTTTTACTATTGTGACAGATCACAAACCGCTTGTTGCTATTTTTAGCAGGAAGGGCTTAAATGGAGTGTCATGGAGGATTGTGAGATGGATAACTGGGCTGTAGGGGCTAGACTTTGTTGATGAGCATATTAATGGTAGGAGGAATGTGGTGGCGGATGCTTTGTCGAGGAATGTGGGTAATGGAAAAGATGGTGAGGAAAGTCCGAAAAGTTATGAGAGGGGATGAGTAAGGGACGTTTTTGTGAATTCAGCGGTGGTGCAACAGGTGGCGTGGAAGGATAGTGGTGAAGCTGATAATACATATGGCAAGGAAGTGATGTACATGTGTGGGGTGGCCGAATGAAGAGGTTGGTGATGCAATTAAGGGGTATCACACAGTAAGGAATACATTGGGAATGGAAGGAAAGCGTTTAGTGAGAGGGCGCAGGTCAGTGGAACCCGAGAACATGAGAGAAAGTATTGTGGAAATTGCGCAAGAGGGGCATTTGGGTCTGGTGAAGACCAAAGCACTGATCAGGCAAGATTTCTGGTGGCATGGAATGGATGAGAATATTGAAAAGATATTGAGGGATTGTCGGTAGTGCACTGCTAGTGACAAGATTCGGATTGTCAGGACACCTCCTATGAAGGTGCCGCTAGTTCTAGACGTGGTATGGGACGTGGTAACGGTGGCCATTTTGGGTTGGTTGGCTATGAGGGGATCTCAAGGGAGTTATGTTGTGGTATTAATGGATGTATTATCGAAGTGGCTAGAAGTGTGTATGTTGAGGGAGATTAGTTCCCGGAAGATCATTCAGTTTATGGAGTTAGCGTTTCGGCATGAGGGATTTCCTCACAGCATTGTGTCAGCCAATGGTCCACAGTTTGTGGGGAGAGAGTTTGAATAGTCTTTGAAAGAGAATTGGATACAACATGCAACATCTTTATATCATCCTTAAGGAAATTCGGTTGTATAAAGATTCCGATAGGACATTGTTGAATGATGTGAGAATGGCATCAGCAGCAGGAAGAGAGTGAGTGTGTGCAGTGATGGAAAGCGTATTCCAGTATAGGCTGGTGACTCATGATACCCCAGGGGTGTCATCATTTGAGTGTTTGAGGAAGAGAAAGCCTAATACGAAGGTTGTGTCCTGGATGGATGAGGAGGGCGAGGCCTGTCTGTGGTAATGCATGATGGGGAGGTGAGGAGAAGGACAAAGAAGAAAGGTGAGAGAGCAAAAGAGGCATGATATCATGCGTTGTGTGAAGGATGTTCCAGTGAGGGCGGGGACATTAGCTAAAGTCAAGTTAGGAAGGCATGTGGAAACAGGATTGTTGTGAAGTAGATTTGTTATGTGTGTGTGTCTGAAGTAAGAGAGGGAGATATGTTGTAAAGTGCTTATCTGTGAATGCATGAGATGTGAGAATGTTGGAGTCTTGCTGTAGAATGTTGTCCTGTGAGTGTGTGTGAAGGTTCCAGCCTATTCCAGTTGGAGTTGGACCTACCTGGGTTATGGGACCCAGAGGTGTTCTCTATTGTAGGATCTTGATGTAACTAAGAATTAACCTTACGTGTTTGACCTGCAAAGCGTACTGAGGCTGCTTTACATCAAGGATGTCAAAGTATTTAAAGGCCATGCTGGTGAAAGAGGACTTGGGTAATTCTGTTAGTATGGAGAATGAAGAGGTGTGGAGTAAGGAGAGCGTGGCCAGAGTGCCGGTGGTGTCATAGGTAATGGAGTTGCCTGTTGGTGTGGAGTAGAAAGGGAAGGAGGTGTGTTGCGTGTGTAAATAGTTTTAATGACATAGTTCTGTTAACTGTGTAATTCTAGTGCCATGAATCCACGATCTATCTTAGAGTGTGTGGATAGAGTGTTTGTATTCAAAGGAGTACTGTAACTGGAGAAGGAAATAAAGTCACATGACTCACCGTTTGACAGCATCTTAATAGAAAGCGTGTAACGACCTTTGCTATTTTACCCGGTTGGCAAAACCCTACACATTCAGGAATAAACTATTCAAAGTAGCATTTCAGCTCAGAGGAACTGCAGCAGCGCAAATCACAAGTATACATCTGGGACACTGAGGCCAGGTTCGTGAGTTTAAGGCTTAAGAGCACTCAAGACATTGCCTTTACAAGAAGACTTTGTATTCATTAAGAGGCAGGCAAGTCGCTTCAATAGAAGAAACACCATCATGTTGTAAGCGCAGGCCAGCGAGTGTGCGGATAAAAATTGTGCAACACAAAAATGAGAGAACGAGTTGTTCCTGTGGGAGCTTAACCCGGACAGCTGTGGTCGAAGCTTTTCAATCAGCCTGTTTCTTACAGATGAACTCCCACAGAAGCAACAATATGCATGACTAAATTACTAGTGCAATGCTAATGGATGCAATTAAAATTGTACAGACTGAACGCACGCAATATTAGATGTAAGGCAGATAAAATTAACAGATCAATTGTTCCATGTGTAGATGACATACCAAATGTGGTGGTGGAGTCCAACAATAACACAAACGGACCCTAGACTAGTCTCATACCGCATAGGTGAAGTCTACAGGTATGTATTGTGGAAGGGATCAGCCAGCCTATTGGTATGTATATTTTTATACCTCTTTCATCACATAGTCGATCCAGCCCTGTGAGCCTCACCTACTCTTGAATGCAGAGTCAGGCCTTCAGCGCTGCTAATTTCTTCAATCGTGTTGATTTCCATGCTGTCCTGACGTAAAGCCTGAAGGACATCTGAGTCTCGGGAGGACAGCTCTGGGGCAACGTGCTCGCCTTGGAAGCAAGACGACACGAAGCACCCCAGGTTCGATACCCCGGTCCATGCTTAGAAACCTCTGGGTATTAAGTGCGTAATAAATAACCTATCATAATGAACAATGCAGTCCTACGTCCACTGGTAACTTTCCTTTGTGAGAAATGTAATAGCCTGTATTTAAACCACAAGAACCTCAACATGAGGGCACATTGCCAGGAATCTCTTGGGCAGTGCTATTCAAATAGCGCTGTTCTCAGAATATCTTGGACCGCGATGTACCTCAGCAGGTATGTCATGATACAACTGGGTTTGGTTCTCACCTCCAAAGGCCTTCAAGGGACTATGCAGTGGGTCCTTTAGATACCCAAATGTGCTGGTCCTTGAAGGGCGAGAGGTTGTGTTATGAATTTGTTTAGGGAGGCAATCATATCATCTCTTTCACACTCCTGAGGCTTGCCATATTCACAAGGGTTATTGTGTTGGCTCGCGTGTTCCACTTACTTGAACAGCACTTGAATCTCGTGTCCATTTGCTGGGTTTTATCCCGCTCTGTATCACACACCATGACTTTATTTTTTAAAATGGCCTCTGACGTGTCAAACTTGCTTCAACCTGATTTCATGTCTTGCAAATCCAAGTAGATGTTCCCAATATTTCGACTGGTTAGTTCCATAAATGGGTTAAGATTGATTTTACAGCTGTCGGTTCATCCCGAGAAGTTTGTGGTGGAGTCGTTGGACATGCACGATCTGTTTTGCATTCCTCAACCAACAAGGATGAGATATATTTCCATGTGGATTCGGCAGTGGCCATCTTGGTGGTCATGAAGGTGTGTTGCAGTGTCCATAAACCAAAGACAGTTGGCCTTGGGTGATATGAGAAGAGACTAACAGCTCCTGTGTATTATGTGATGTAAAATAATTTAAAGAGGTCCCCAGGCTCGGACAGGCCTATAGGGCAATAGGGCAATGCCCGAACCAAAAAGGCCAAATGCTGGTTTGGGCCTGTACTTTTGATCAAAGTGGGACACTTTTTTGGCCAATGTGGGCCAGTTTGATGAGTTACTTCACTCTGCAGCTAGTAGTTATGACCAGTGTTGCTGAATAAATACTCTTTAAAATGCACAATTTGCATCACATGTTATTAAAACACTCCCCCTTGGGTACTATTCAAACAGTGTCACAAAAGGATTACTTGCCATTTGCAACGGTGGGGCACTTTTTCATTGGTGCCCGAAACTATTTTATGCCTCAGTCCGACCATGGAGGTTGCATGTAACATCCTTCAGTGGCACTGCAAGTAACCATTAGGAAATCAGCAGGAAGTCCAACCGGCTCCTGTGCTAGAAGCGATAGGGTGACACTACAATGCGGTTAATTTGATTAAACGGGTCACTCAATCAATCAGTAATTTTGGAAAGAACTGTAGAAAGCCAGAAGAGGGTGCAGGCTCTCTAATGAGCAGTGGCAGCTCCTTCATAGTCAACATGTTGTCACGGATATGGGTTATTTGACCTAAAATATGTGCCCTACTGCCCATTTGACCTAATTTATTTGACCTCATTTTTTTGACCTACTGTGGAGGGAGACCCCCGCAAACCCCATAATGCAGGGGGAGACGCCGTGCACTCTGCAAACTTCCCCCATCTCAACCTATTCCTTTACCCCACAAATATTTTTTTATTAAAGTGTAGCATTTGACCTACCAAATTATGTCAAAAAGATACGGTCAAATAGGAGTAGGTCAAATTGGCATTAGGTCAAATTGGACAATACCATTGTCACACCACCAGAAAAATAGCAGGGGCAGTGCATGGTTTGTGCTTAAAATGGCTGTGCTTCTGTGGCATAAGGATGCTTCCCTCTTGTAAAATGTTACTGTAATTGGCAGTGCAGTATTTAGGTCTCCCCAGCAAGAATCTGCTGCACCCTGTGTATTATTTAACAAAATATCTGCCTAACTGCCTTCAGGTGGCAAGCCACCATATACACAGTTGTAAGCTTTTCAGCAGGACTCAGTGCACTGCACTTAGTGCAGTGTTAATCTCTCACACTCTACTTTCAGTCACAGTTGCTGACAAGGTGTAATTCTGTTTTGCAGACTAATCTCTAGCTGTACTGTTTGTCAGGCTTCCCGCAGAAGGGCCACCCACCATCCACACTTCATCATCTAGCATCACCTGGCATCTCACAGAATAAGTGGTCCTCCATTACTGCCCCTAAATGATTGTTCCATTCTTAGGGCTCATACTGCCAGTTTTCCAACACAACCATTAGTTAAAATGATCCTATCTGCTGGTGAATTACTTCAATTACAAGGTCATATAATGTGGGATCCATCTGAACCGTAAGAACTACTATTTTATTTTAATTTCATTGAGGGATTAATGGAGCATCAGGTGGGTGTGACTATTTTGGCATATGCCATTTAGCGGGTCCTCCAATTTGCCTTGCTTTCTTTAAGCTCCTGGTAAGGGAAGGTCCTGCATCAAAGCGGGACTTCCCCCCAACCCTGCCACCCCTCAAGGCTCCAGCCCACTTGAAGCCCTGATGCTTGTTTTGTAGTTTACCCTCCTTATCAACAGTTATGCGGTCTCCATAGGGAACCATGCAGCTTGCTTGGCTGCGCAACAGTACGCAGGGGCTGGATAAGGACCAGTGCATGAAAGGCATTCTTCAGAGAACTACTGTAGGTGTAGAGTGCCTCTCTGGTTATGGAATCCTTTCATTGTTCTCCCATTCAATGGCCACGTCAGCACCATATGTACGTCAAAGACAAGATCCCTTCTCAAAGTGCTGTCTACCATTGTTTAAAACGTCTGCTTTCCGTGTGCACATTTCAAAAGAAAAGACTAAAATAGAATTACAAAACTGTATCCAGACTCACAGGATAGGAGCCGTCACATAAGGATCTTCGCGACTGTAGACTTCCACCGCCACAGAGCCCGCCTACCAGCTGCTGGGCCCTTTATACCAAGACCTGAAATCTTGCACAGTGTTGGAAGCTCTGAAATTCTGACCCCTGATGTGCAGCCGTGGGCTTCTCACAGCACCAGTCACAGAGCCTCACATGGTCTGGGGTTAGTCACCCAGAAATTTGAGGGACTAGCCGTGGAGCTTATACAAAACCTAGTTGCCTGGCACAGACCTGGGCACAGGCCGTTAATAAAGCATTTGAGCCTGAACCAGAATGCTCTCTTGTGTGGGAGGTTGTTCATTGCCTAAATTGGTCCGGGGAATGAAGGTGAAGGTGTCTGACAAGGCGAAGATCAGCTAGCACACATTAGAGGCGATGGCATGGGCTCGATTAGAGCATGTGCAGGCGAAACAGGGAGACCTCACCTAGGGCTTGCAGTGACACTGCTTGTCCATGTCTCCTTGATCAGTCCCCACTGTGTACACATCACATAGAGAAGCTTAGAATGCTGCTGTTACAGTAAGTTAGAGCCTCCATTCTGAGATTTCTGATTGGCTTTACAGCTGCAAACTATAAGAAGAACAAAGGAGAGGGATCCATAGAATATGGGCTTCCACTACCATTAGGGCATACATTCCACACTGTCTGGTTGTGAAAATAGAAGAAAACGTGCTCTCATTAAGCTTTATATGCCCACCCCAAGGCTTTATTCGCGCTGAAACGCGAGTTTAAGAACATAGCGAAGCAAGCACATTTAATGAGGTTAAAAGGTCCATAATGTTGCTAATGCCCAGTACTGTCGAGGTAGGGTGTATGAAGCGATTAAAACCTGTATCGCTTTTGCCAGTATACAGTACAGATAAAACCGCTGCTCACAGGAAATGGACTGGGTGATTCCACGCTACCAGCAGGCATGGCACTTAGTGTTCTGTACAATTTGTGAGCAACAGAAGCTAATTTTCAGACTATACTGGTTGATAATGTCCACAAATTGCCCAAGGAGAAGGCTCTTTGAACATTTCCAGGTTTCTAATTGTTGTGCAACATGGTTACATTTTCTAGCCACTTTGGTTAACATGATCTGGACCATTCTCCCAGTGGAGTCGCCTGGGAGTAGGCGTGGAGTCACGGGAAGCACAGTTGGATAGTATCACATTCCTTCACTGAATAGTCTTCGAATTAGCAGGACACCTTCTAGCACCAGCAAAGACAGCATGTCACCTATTTACAAGCTAGGGAACAACGAGATCTGTCTTCCGAAGGGAGTCTGCCCTGCTGCCTTGATAACAAGAAGACCTTTGCCTATGAAAAGCTTTTGATGATTTAATTTTAGAATTTACAGCGCGCATGTCCCATAGGGATCAAAGCAGAAACTGCATCTAGGCGCAGGTGAAACAAATGGTACAAATCATGAGTCGCGAGTCGCGCAAACATAAATGCCTTAGAGAAACAGAGGGAATGACAGAAAAAGATGTGTTTTAAAAAAGAAATCTGAAAATAGACAAAGATTCAATTTGTCGTAAGTTCAGGGGAAAGGAATTCCAAGAATGAGGGCCTGTAAGGGAGAAGTGCCTATCCCCCCAGGTTGAAGTTCTGGAGAAGGGGACCACCAGGAGACCTTGTCCTGTGGATGGCAGAGATTGGTTGGGTTAGTGAGGTACAGTCTTTGATGACAGATAGGCAGGGCCCAAGCCACGGATACATTTAAAAACCAGTCGTAGGATCGAGCAGTTGCTATCCTAATCTGATTGTTGTAGGTCTGGCCTTAAAATATGTAGCAAACAAACAAACAAACAAACAAACAAACATACATTCAAACAAGGTGAGAGCTCCAGGTGGATATGCTCAGAAGGCTTTTCATTTAAAGGGCAAGGCCTTCAATATTACATTAAGCTGGTATTTGACAATCAGTCTTCAGCATGAGGCATGATATATGTCTAAACAAATACAGTCTTGTCACTCTGTTTTTTTAAAACATTTATTTTATGAACATTCATAGTATCCACGATTAAAGCATAGCATTCAAGTCCAATTATTATATTAGAAAGGGAGAAAAAAAAAGAAGAGAATATAGATTTAAAGATCTAGTTGGCAACTCTAGTCCCAGAATGCAGAGACATGGGTGGCATACCAGTGCACACAGTCATATCATACTTTGGCCACTCTGTTTTGATTGGAAAATGTGCCCCTGAAGAGCCCCCTGTAAGCTAGAATAGCTAGAATAGGGGTGAAACATGGCATGATGATATTGAAATGCTGAGGATTATAGTGAGTGCACCTAGGCTAGAGTAGAGAGACGTACTGTCTATTTAGAAAGGAACCCACTTAGTTGTATTTGGCTTGATAGGTTGGTAATGGCTTTGGGTAAGGTAGTAATACAGTATAGGTTTTGCACACTTCTGTTGGACACTAATATTTAATAAATGTTCAGTAAGAGTTGAATTAACTAATAATGCAAAATACAACATCATATGAAATACCGACCTATACCGCACGCACGGTGTGTTCTTATTAGTCATATTTTTTTTTACCACAAATGCATATGGACAACTGAGAGCAAATAAAACATAAAAGCTAGGTTGCATCTTGTCTTAATGTAAGACTCTGGCTCTCATTATGAGGTTTCCAGTAAGCTGCCAGTAGCACTGGCGGCCGACCGGCCACCTCGGCTGACTGCTTCCACTGCCCAATATACCAGTAATACCGGGATATTGCGAGCGGCAGCTGCAGAATGGTAAGTTCCCATTCCCATACAGTCCCATAGTACTGCATGGGTTGGGAACCACTGAAGCACCGGCACGTTGTCAGCAGTGCCAGTACTTGTCGGTAGAGGCCTGAACTACCGGCATGTTAGGGCAGCCGGTTGTTACTGCCCCTACCGGCAGACTTTCCGGTCCGGAAAAGGTGCCGGTAACCATTGTTACCACCACCATTTTCCGGACCTGCATACTCGTAATGAGGGCCAATATAATGTCAATCATTCACAAATAATGCACATTGCATGTATTGTAGGCATAGCTATATAACTATTCCATTATCTTGCCTTCATGTAGACATACAGCTTATTATCACGTCTTTCATAGTGCTGTAAATAACATATCTTTATAATTACCAATATAATGGTGTTTAGTTTAGCAAACGCAGAAAAATGAAGGATGAGTTCGCCCTAATAGTCTTTGAAGTGAAGTTGAACACAGATCACAGGAGCAACTGTTGTTAAACTAAAAGAGATATTTTATTTACATAGTTCAATGGGTAATGTGCCTACTAAAGAAATATGTGGTCAACCTAAAGATCACATCCCAATGGTCTGAGGTAACCCTTTTATCTTTCCTAGATCAATAATATAAATACTAGTCCAAGTACACATTAATGAATGCTAAAGTTCTCAATCAATGGAAAGGGACTGGCTGCAAATGCCCAGGTAATCACCCTTTCACCAGGGAGTGTCATCAAAGTCCAAGGTTTTAGCTCCAGTGGCAGGGATTGCCTTCAATGAATAGGCGCTAATCCCATTTCAAGAGAATATCATTGTATGATCCGATACACAACTAATTGCCAGGAGGTGCTATGAAATGTGCATGTACTCACCCAAAGCCAACGATTGCTATCAAATGCCCAGGTGCTCAACCCATTACCAAAGATTCCTATCAAATGCCCAGGTACTCATCCTATAACCAGGGATTGCCGCTAAATGCCCTGGTATTCACTGTTTTACCAAAGATTTCCTTCAAATGACCAGGCACACACCCATTGCCAGGGATTACCATTAAATGTTTGTGTATTCATCTCATTGCCAGCTACTGTCATCAAAGGACCTTGACTTGTTCCATTGTCAATGATTGCTAACAAATGAACACGAGAACACACCATTGGCAGAAATTGCCGTTAAGTAGCTATGGGCTCTCTCCATTGCCTGGCATCGACTTCAAATGCTTAGGTGTTGGCCATACTGACAAGTATTGGCAGCAAATCTCCCCTTGAACTCACCCCATTGCCAGAGACTGCCGTTAAATTATCATGGACTCATCCCTGGGATTGGTATTACATGTTTAAGTACACAATCGATTGCCAAAGATTCCCAAGACATGTTTTCAAGTGCTCACCACATTGACATGGTTTCCGTTAAATGTCCATTTAGGCACTCCATTGCCGGGGATTGTCAGCAATTGCACAGGTTATTAGCCCATTGCTAGGAATTACCCTCACATTACCCTCACATGCTCAGCCAGCTGTACACAAATTGCCATGACATGTCATCAGGTGTATGCTTCAATGTCCTTCAATAGTCCGGTATTAATTAAGAGCCAGGTGTGTCATAGGAGCTCAACATTTGCTGCACTCTCGGCACACGCCTACCTACTACAATGCCAGTGGGAATGGGAAGCAGGAATGGCCAGGGTGTGCGTGGGTATTGCAGTGTGACTCCTCTGTGCTTCCCCTTCCCGACCTGCGCACTCAGCTCCGCTGCCTTAGGTAGCTGGATTTGGGAGGTAGACATGTAAGTGGCAGAACCACAAAGGCAGTAGAAGAAACGCATGGCCTCGGTACTGTCCCCCTCCCTGCCTAGCAACCCAGTCCCTCGGTAGTGGGACATCAGGAATGGCTCACTTGCCTGGCGGTGGGGGGGGGCTTCTAGAGTTGGCATTGGAGACATGAGCTATGCCTCACTCTCCTGGATACATACTTTTTCCTGCTGCCTACATCCTGTTGGTATGTGGGCAGCGCTGGGAGACAGATGTCTGTGGCATGGACGTGGCTAAGTGGAATTGGCAGTGGGACAGCCAAAGTACAGCTGCAGACTTTACAATGCCTCCTCTATCTCCGATCCCTTACTTCTTTACTCCGGTAATAGTGTTGCCTTACTAATGAACTAAAACGGTATATGTATTTTGCCTCACTAATGAGGCATAACATCGCTTATATGTGGAACATTCTTTGTAATATGTCGTGTAATCCTCATATAAATAAATACATATGATAAATTGTTTTTCAGAGAATTCTGTTAATCAACGCTTATAACTTGTGAGTTATTGTGTGTGCCCCTGGTTGTAACCTGTCTACTACGAGGTACCTATTTCCTGCAAATAATTGACATTAGACAGCCCAAGGTCTGCTTAAATGTAGGAAATTAGGTTACTAATCCTCCTGAATCGGATACAACCCCCCTGAACGAATATGTCAATAACAATGTTATGCAAATGGGAGGACACATTCCTGCACCTCATAATGAAATACTAGACTATTAACACTAGGAAAAGCATTCATATATGTCTACATTATTCAAAATATGTAACAACACCTTTCCTAAGCATTATACCTGCTTGCAAATATTGAGTGCGATCAATGTTCTTTCATCGAATCTGACTTTCTTGGAATTCACCCACACACTTTGTTCTTCCTCTATCCTTTATGCGGGATGCTCTTGTAACCCTTATGTATCCTATCACTGCCCCACCATATACCTTTCAATCATGTTGTAGTTATAGGCACGCCCTCAAAAGGAAAAGGAATGTATCTGCTGTTTATCGAAGTACCTCATTTAATGAATCAACATATTCCCATTGTCTGAGTTTATATATTATGAAGCAGAGATTATTCTAGAATGCCACTCGCCATTTCTCTTCATTAACTGGTTACCCTGCATCATTCTGAAAGGCAAGTCCCAAATCCAAATAACAAAAATCAATCCATGAATGCACGAGATGTGAGAAAAACAAACGTTTAATACACATAGCCCGGGCTGGGGAATAATCAAAAAGACATTCAACATGGCCTCATTCAACAGCTGCGTTTTTACTGAGTATTCACAAATGCCCAGCTTGTGATTGGGCAACGTCATTTACAGTACAGGTGCAACTAAACAATACCTATTCCTATTGGTTTATTCTACCCCTTGTGACTTTGCCATGACTTCAGTTTATGAATGAATCGCCGATGAGACCATCTTCCTTCCCATGATGGCGATTGGATGTGAACCTTTGAACCTTGTATCTTATAAAACTAGCTCTTGATTGGCTGCTTCATGTGCAGTATATTTGGAATGAGTGACTTGGTGGGTTGTAGATAATCCCTATGTGAGGTGTGACAGTTTGGCAACAAGAATGATAAGTTTATATCCTTTGCCATAGACTTCATTGGTTGCCACCCGTTTACCGTTCCCATCATTATGAACTGTTCAACTGACAAGTTAACATTGCAACTCTTAATTGGAAATATTACTCACTTCCCTTTTATCATTTCCTTTCTCATGGCTTGTGCGTGACTTAATTGACACTGTCTTTCATCTTATGAACTGGGGACTAAGGTGTCTGCAGACTTCATCCCTTTGCAATGATATGTGCGTGTAAATCAAAAATAATATAAATGTATTTCTGAGTCGACCTGTGTCTTGTTAGGGTTGTTCACTAGGAGCAGTGTTGTTTCTCCTTGTGCGTTCTTTCTTAGCACACATGATTTTCACTGCCTATTCTTTAATTCCCATCAAATTGTGACCTCTGCTGTGTTCAGTGTCAATGTCCTGGCTGGGAACATAACCTGTTATATGTCTTTGTATTCAGGCTTGGGAACCTGCCAGGCTGATGTTTTTCAACCAATCCATATCTGCAGCACCTGTCTCTTTGCTCAAGGGTCAGATCATTCTTTGTTGCCTTCACCTGAACTCACTGTCAAGATTCACTGCTTGAGAATGTGTTCACACCCCTATATTGACCAATCATTGTGCAGCATCTGGCCATGCAGTTGAGGGTTACATCTTAATATGCGTGTGCTATTTGTAAAGGCATGGCTGGTATTTTCTGCTAATTCAAGATGATTCTTGTGCTTCTCAAATGGCTGAGCTTGTTTCGAGGCTCACTTTATGTGAAATTCATTCAGTTAATGTCAAGCCTACATTCATTTACTATCATGATGCGTGCCCCTACTGATTTCTTAGTTGGTGTTAAATGGTGCTATACTCATTATGTATATGTTTGTGTAAACTCAGGCATATTTATGGTTTGTACCTTATGGTGTTCTTCTACAGAGGGACATTGCTTACTAATGCACTATTGCTGGTGTGTTTTGGGCCCAGTATGGTGCTTTCTTTGTGACCTTGCTACTCTTCATTGGGACTTTCAGAATGTGTATTTCCATGCACGTTGGGGCGTTGGATGTACTCCCCAATAATTATTTTTTTGATGCCTCATTTGCCCCCTAGTGCCACATTCACTGCTAACCCAGTCTCATTTACTGGTCTGACTGCAACATTCACTGTTTCATTTCTGCCCACTCTACCACATTCTCTATATCTGATTCACTGCTCAGTCAGCCCCATTTACTGCTCAGCATGTCTCATTAACTGAGGAGTCTGCCCATTTACTGCTCTGCCTGTCTCATTCACTGCTCCGAATGTTCCATTTAATGCTCAGCAGTCCTCCTTAACTGCTGCTCAGCCAGCACCATGTACTCCTCAGCCTGTCTCATTGACTGCTTAGCCTGTCTCATTTACTGCTCAGCCTGTCCCATTTACTGCTCATCATGCCCCCTTCACTGTTCCGCCTGTTCCGTTTACTGCTCAGGCATCCCTATTTGCTGCTCGGTCTGGCCCACCTAGCCCTCAGCCTCAGCCTGCCCCATGTAGTCCCCAGCCTGTCTCATTTACTGCTTAGCCTGCCTTATTTACTGCTCAGGATGCCCCATTTACTGCTCAGCATGCCCCCTGCACTGCTCAGTCTGTCTCGTTTACTGTGCAGCCTGACACATTTACTGCTCAGCCTGTTCCATTTACTGCTCAGCATGCCCCCTGCACTGCTCAGTCTGCCTCGTTTACTGTGCAGCCTGTCACATTTACTGCTCGGCCTGTTCCATTTACTGCTCAGCATGCCCCCTGTACTGCTCAGTCTGCCCCGTTTACTACTCAGCCTACCCCATTTACTGCTTACCCTGTTCATTCACTGCACTGCTCCCATTCCTTTCTCACTTCCTCATTTACTGCTAAGACTATCCCATGCATTTCTCACAAGCATTGCATGCCCAGCCTGCACTGTTCACTTCTGATTGCCAAATTCCCTGGTCAGCGGTCATTGACTGGTCACCCCTCCTCATACCCTGCAAGCTGATCGCCCTGCCCATCTTCAAAGTCACAGAGCAACCAATCCCGTACCAGGTCACCATGCCTTTGCCAATGATTACTCTGCTTCAGTCACTGGACACTTTGCCTTGCTCGTCTGTCACACCGCGTCACTGAGTGCTTGCACTGGCTACTCTCTGTCACTCATTGGTCACCCTGCTTCATCTTTCTTTATCGTCAACTATTAACCGATTACCCACCTCCAATGTGCCAGTACTTGCAGGTTACTCTACTTCATATGTTCCTTGTTACTACCGCTCATTGTCCCTAACATAACACGTCAATGCCACATAATATATATTTTATCAGTGCTTTCCATACTATCCAATATACGATAACAATGCCATATTTGTATACAACGTGAATAAAGACATGATTTCAAGTTCATATGTATTAAAAAATGCAGCAGTGATATTTGTATTAGTCTCCTAGGTGGCAGACATCCAGCCTTAGACCTGCTTGAAGTTCTGACATAGTCTAAGGAAATCTAGGTTTTTAGTTGCCTAGCAACATTCGGCCATTGGCTCTCCAATATATCTTACTGCCACCCCCCAGATAGACAGTGCTGGAGACGGGCCTGCTCGCATGACTAGGGTGACCCTCCATGTCACAAGAACACATTTGCAGCCGCATGATTTCATTTTACAAATCACTTATTGCATGTGAGTTAATTCCAGGGCACTGAATTCAAGTTACCATGATCACAACCCCCAGAACGCCGTAGTTTGTTAATAACTAGCCAGAACCAGAAAAGTCATACCCCGATGACAATGAGCTTTCTCGGGTCGCCCTACACGTCAATGGCTTCGCATCACACGACTGTTGGGTCTAGAACAGGCCCTGGAGCTACACGCAGCCCTGGAACTTCGCCTCGCAGCCCCAGGGACTCACAACGCTCTGGAGTCTCACATAACAGCCCCCGCCACGGAGCCTCTCATAGCCTAGAACCTTCACCGTGCCCGGTAGTCTCCCACACAGGCCCACATGTTTGTTTTGAAAGTTTATAAGGCTGATTCCCTGCCATAAAAATGCTTCCTCCGTGATGAATGTGGCGCAGTTAAAATACACTGAAACAAAAGAGGCGCTTCATACAAAGGCCAATTGAGAGCAGGCTGCGCTCTGATCAGGATAGGCCACCCTGCCAGGGGGTTCACTACACACAGAATTTTACATGCTCCACTGCAGAGGAAAGCACAAGGAAGAAAAGACAAATATTAAATGTCAGAATCCAGCAGTCTCCATGCTTCCTTGTTCTGATTGCCACATCTGGACCGGGTCCGACTGCCACATCTGGACTGGCTCCGGCCTGGGATGGGGCCCTCCAGACCACCGCCCAGCAGGAGTCACCAACTTCCCCAGTCTTGTTTAACCACCAAAGCTCTTTCTTCCTAAAAACAGCAAATCTAGCAATGTTTCCAAAAATTAAACCATCATTTTTTTTCTGGCTTTACATATTACTCCGTCTTAAACAGTGTCTGCTTTGAATTTTAAAAAAAACTCTGTTTCCTATTGGATAACATATGCAAATAGTTCTGAAAACAAAAAGTGTGCACATGTCGCCCCCTACTGTTGCCCCCATGAATTGAAAGATATGCCGATATGCACAGCCTGAATGCGACAAAAATAATAGGCTTGTTCATCACTAAATACAAGTGGACTCCCAGTCACCGATGGCGACACACTACTTTTTCCTACAAAGTGTTTGGGTTATTTTGGGTTGCATTTATGATGAAATGCACGATGGGTCAGTTGCACAGTGCACTGAGTCATTAAACTATCCTAAACTGGCTACACCATCCTGTTGGGCCAGCCCACCATATTGTCCTATTGACCCCTGGTCCAATCTGAGCCTGTATTTGCTTGCCAATCCAAGCATACCACATCATCCCATATAAACATTTTAAATGAACGTTCACCAAGCATTCAGTCAAGGCAAGCTGAACACCACCATTAATTCCCTTGAAATTGTCAAACAAGTTGAGCACTTTCACCAATTTAAGTTGTGGACTTGTAGAAGGGTGTTTGAGCTTTGATTGAGCACTTACAAGGATTGTATGGAGTTGAGCAATCGTAAGTAAGACAAAAAAAACAACTACGCAATTATAAAACAATTCCTGTAAAAGTGTAACAGTGTCTCGATGCCCGCGGGCTATATGAGCGCTTTAAAAATGCAAAATAAATAAATAAATCTCCCACTCTACCAAGGCTTTGCTCAGCACCCCACTCCTGAGCAAAATGTACTCATGAAAAACGTCCTGTGTGGTGTAAGGTGTATGAGTCTTCAGTGTGTAAGAGTCTGCCATGTTAGTGTATGGCATATAAGTTGCATATGTCTGTTTAGTATGAAGTCCTATGACATGCACATTTTTGTACATCTCCTATATGTAGGAAGACTAACATTTAATTGAGGCTTGACTTTGATATGAGGTTTTATAATACTTTTTGCACACAAATACAATTTACATCTGCTATACATCTCATATACATATGAAAACTGACATCAGTCAGTCATGTCCTTGATGAGAGTTTTCAAACGTATATTTTTGTACATATATGAAAAGTACATCTGCTACATGTACGTGTACAGCTCATATAAAAGATGTACATTCTTTCTGTGCATGTCTAATAGGCCTCCTATATGTATGAAAGCTCAAACTAGTGAGGTTTGACTTTGATGTGAGTTTTTGCTCGTGTGGAAGGCAAATAGGAGTTTTAGATTTTGTACATGTAAAAAATTAAAATCCACAGCAAGGCTAATATACATATGAAAAGTGACCTCAAAGTCAGCCCTGACTTTGATATGAGTTTTCATGTATACAATTGTGTACATGAACAAAATGTCCATCTGCTACATGTATATGTAGATTTTGTATATTCATTCAATCCATGTCATATATGCCTACTAAATGTATGAATATTAAAGTGAGGTAGAACTTTGATGTGAGTTTATATTTGTGTGGGAGGCAAATATTAGTAATACATTTTGTGCATGCGTGAATTTACGGCTTATATGCATATGAAAACTCACAAGTATGCACCATTTGTATGAATTATGCACATTCGTTCTGTGAATATGTGATACATATATACATCTTAAAACTTGAATATCTCAAAATTGGCAAGCTGAATTTTGTGTACTGTTTTCAGTGCATCAATTCATGTTAAGATCTAAGGGTATGGCAAACATTTTGAAAATCAAAGTAGCCAATGTTGAGATATTTAGCTGAATTTCGTTTTTTCCTTCTGGGAAACAGAAGAAATGATCATTTTTCTGTGGGAGTAAAAGGATTACAGTGCCTAAACCACCTAATCAGCCCTCACACTACTACAGACAAAAAGTGATCCCAGTCAAAAAGGTGAAACAGGCACAGTAAAGAGATAAAACCTCTTCACCTCTTGTGGTAACGTGGACCGAGGGCAGGCTATACCCTTAAGAGCAGTGTGAATGTGATAACATTAGGAACCCAACAGCAGTAATACAACAGTCCAAAATAAATTAATGTCCAATAAAGGTTCTATAAAATATATATACTTTAATGAAACACATCAATACGCAATTAATGCTGACCATAACATCCCAGCAAAAAACTCGATCCCTGTTGAAAGAACAATGAAAATGCAGAATGAATATGTTGCAAGCACTCTGGGTAATTAAGCAGGGGTGATATACAATAAATTACGGTTATGTCACTTAACACAAGATGTAGGTTTTGATACCTTTTATTGGACTAACTGAAAATACCAGGTAAAGATGGAAACAAAGCATTCGGTTTCAAAGTACCACAGACTTCTTCTTCAGATGTTGTAAGATGAAATGATTAGTAAACAAAAGGCACGGTACAGATCATTCTCAAAAACGAAAGAAAGAAATGACATATTAAACTTGACTGAAGGAACACTATGCCTGGAATGTTGTTACATATGAAAAAGATTTTTTTGTTTTTCTTTTTTTTGGTAAATGCACCTCTCAGAACATGGGCGTAGGACATGGGGGGATAGAGGGGACAAACCCCTCCACAATTTTAAGTGGGGGATAGAATGGCATTTATCCCCCCCAGAATAAAAGTGTTTGTTGGGATGGGTCGTGCACAAACCCAGTGCACTGCACTGTCTGCAGTTGCAAACTTCTGCAGGCTGCTGCAGCCGTCACTGCGTGCGTGCTAAAGTAAATGTTTGTAAATGCCCTCGTTTCACTTGGGCCTTTAACTTGGGCTTAGGGCCACTGCCACTTGGTAATACCCTTGGAATGAAGCATGCTTGTGTGTGTGTCACATGCTTCTCAAACAGGAAAGTTAGGAAACGACTGTTGTATCTGCCCAGCAGGGCCCGACTGCTGACTTGACTTACCTTAAGTAGCACGTAGCTGTCGAGTAGAGTCTCTGTCTCTCTCTCCCTCCTCGATAACACTGTCAGTGAGGGCACCCTGCTGGCAGAAACAGTAACGTACTGTGCACCCTCATGCATGGACCTGATGATTTGTTTTTTATGTAGCGCTTTCATCTAAGCACTTTACATAGGACATATTTAGATACATTACTATTGTTACCCAATCGAAGTTGGTACTTGATTGATCTCAGCTGGATGTAAGGCGTGTTAGACTTTCTGGTATTTAGACCTGTATCCACACATCGAAAAGACTGATCCCCGCCATAGAAGCGTTTAAGCCATTGAGCCAACTTGCCGTGTTATTAGCGGTTTTCATTCATGGGGTGATATCTTTTAAACAAGTGCAGGATCCTTATTTGTCCTGACCCAGTTTTTGGACTGCTTTGTATTATACTGAAACTTTTCTCACAAAGACCAGCAGTTTCCCAGCCTGGGCCTTATACGGAAACACAAACATGTGAAACTGTCTCTATTTTCCACTAGACTTCCCTAGTTTTGCCCACCTCAGGGGTTTGCTTTCTGGTGAATGTTAACATTTTCCACAGTTATGCCTCCATAAGAATATCTGGGACCGCAAACTACGCGGGCACACCTATCCCGGTGTCCTTTGCTAGGGGGTTTTCAATGTTGACGTTCAATGTTCAGGGTTAAACTCATTTCCATTTGCATTACCCTGCATTCCAGAGCCTGTAACTCTTTTACTCCCGGGAAAATAAATTATAGTCCATTATCCCATACAGTTTCTGTACAGTTGGATTGTCGACTAATCCCTCCCTATGGCACGCCCGATATAACTTTTAAAAAAAGCGAGCTGGTGAAGAGTGCCCCAGTCATTGCTTCTGGGCACTGAATTGCCATGTGTGGGTGGCTTAGTTGGTAATCATATTCTGTGTTTGAACATGAAATTGATGGAAGCAGTCACCAGAACCACGATAAGAAGATTGGTGAGGAACACAGACAATCTTGAAGCCACATATAGCGAACCAGTGAAGGGTGCCCCGTTCATTGCTTCTGGGCACTGGGGTTGTCGTTGATGCTTGGAATATTATGATAACCTAGCGAGCATTAAATGATATTTGTGTTGCATATTTGCCCTTACCCTTAAAATGCAGCTTGTTACATACAATTTATTTAGTTAGGGGGGGAGAAAAGCTGACCAAAACATGCATGTAACCTGCCGCTTCTATAGATCCACGAGGACATAATGCTTAAATCCTTATGCTTGGATAAAGGGGGGCACAATATGATTAATGCATACTGCCACATTTTATATAGTGCTTCTATATGCCACAATCAGCCCACTTCTAAGTGCTATAAACTGGGGTGTCCTTTTAACGCCATTTTATTTTATTGCTTTTTGTTTGTCATCATTAACTTAGGGTGCAGTTTGTACATGGATAGCATTGCGCTGTGCCGCACTCTAAACCACTTCCCCAAAACACTATTAATTACACTTCAATGGTGGGGCCACTCAGCCTGTGACCGGGATCCAACCCTGTGACACTTTACAGTTGTTAGATTTGGGGCCAAAGTGTTGCTCCCCGGCTATTTTCCCCAGTCCATCTCTAGCAACTTAACTGCTCCTTGCAGGCCCCTTTACTGGTGCTATCTCTGTAAATTAAACATGCACGTTCAAGGTAACGGGACCCGTCGGCCCTTTAACACTTACCAAAACGTCTCAATTTTGCGGTGACGTTTGCGACAACCCGGCTCTGCGTTTTCATGCACCTCTGCTGCCTGTGCTCTTGACTCGGCTTACCCAAAGGCTCTGTTGTCCACCTTCTTTAGTCTGCTGACTAGAACGTTGGCCGGACTGCTATCCTTTGCACTTCTCCATGTGCTCTTTATAATGCTGAAAACGATTTTACTGCGACTGTTGCCTCGATTTGCTTCCGCGCCCAGTTTGCAGTGAAATGTCATTTTTTTAACTCAAACAAATGGGCCTCGAGCAAATTGCTGTGAGGAAACATCATAGAACCCAATTTACCCACCCATTAACTGCCCATGGCCCTACTAATCCCTATGGCAATCCCTGCTCACTACCTGCCCGTCCCTGCCACAAAGCATATTCTCCTGAGATCTCATTAAATTCGCTCTATCAAGTATTAACATCAACCATTCACCTGCCAGGGTTATTTCTGAGCAATCTGCTGAGAGTTAATAGCTTATTAGTAGCTGTAAATGGCTACTGGTTTAACAAAAATGTCTTAACCAATTGTGCCTTCAGCCACTTGATTTATATCTCTTCCGTGCACAAGCAACGTCAAATCCAACAATTTTCACTTGAGATATTAGATGGGCATTTGCCAGGTATTGCCTTCATATGTGCAGTTAATCTCTCCATTTATGAGCTGTTGCCATCTTATAGTCTCAGGTATACCAGTATATCAGTGCCTAGTAAATGCTTATTCCATGCCTACCCAAAAGCCCAGACCGTTGGCTTTTCCAATGCTTGTTTTTCTTTATTTTAAGAATGATCTGTAGTCTGACGAAGAAGTCTGTGTGACCTCCTAAGTTATTTTTTTTTAACACTTTTCCGTAGTGCTTTCAGTTAGTTCAATACAAAGTATGAAAACTTGCATCATGTGTGATTTTAAAACTGGACTAACACGCGACACATTTTTCTTTGCAGGCCAAGCAATGACAAATTAACGGCCAATTCAATGTGTAACTGATGTGAAATCTCAACTAAGTGTAATGCCAATTGCCACTTCTGACTCAAAGGCCGTCATTGTGTAGTGTGCGATGAATGTGCTGTAAGGATGCATATTTTTATTAAACAAAAAGATGAAATGCCCCTTTGCCAATTAAAAGTGGGGCCCTTTCAGTCATTTCCATGGGTGCAAGTCCCATGCAAATGAGAGAATCTGATTGCCCGTGGGCAGGGCAAGCCTTCTATAATTAAGGCATGAACACACGCAATCTGGTCCTAAGGGTACCCTGTGCATGTATACCCACCTGGCAGATGGCACACGTGCATAGATAGCACTCCCTGAGGGAACCATCAATAGGGGTAAAGAGGGTCAAAGTGAGCCTGTGTGAGCCCGCCATATAGAGATGCAGTGAAACACCGGACAACCCTTGCGTGGGGATCCTGACCACATTTCTATGGTTCTATGTGCAGCTTAGTGCACCGGCACTACAGCGTCACAGCGAGATTGCTGCCCATATTTGCAGGGCCGCATAAGTGGCGGTGGAGTCCACCATTCAGTTAAATCATGCCGCTTCTCCCGAGTGTTGTTGGTGCGCTCAGTAGGGCCATTTCTCTTTCAGTCACAATGGTTTGTGTTTCACCCGTAGCAAAGTGTGCACACTGTGTCAGGTGCTGCCCGGACGTGGACTAAGGTACTCTAGAACACAATGCGGGTTCATCTGCGCCTGCTTAAGGCCTGAAAAGTCATGCGTCTGTAAATATAGATACACAAAGCATTTTAGAACATTTTAGCCTAATCCTGTTGTGTGGGACTTGGGTGGTTTAACAAAATGATTGTATCGTCTGATTGCACTCCCATTCAATTCAGCAGTTATTGCTTAACTAGATTTAAAGATAAGAAACATCATGATCAGAAATTAGATTATTTGAGAGGTTTAGTGCGTTTTTAAAGAAACGTTTAATAGGGACTTTATTTCTTTTCAAACACCGTTTTGTTATTATCAATTTGTATTTATGATCTCACTTTGACTGAACCCGTTCATGGAAAATCATGTCTTCATTATACATTTATCTGAGTCTTTGTTTAGTAGTGCTGTGTCGCTTTGAAGATTGCCGACTGTGATGACAAGGATCACTGTCCCTGGTGTCAGGTCTTGAAGTATATTTAGAGATTTTAGGATGAGGATCTGGCTTTGGAAATCAGTGCTGCCTTGTCTGGTCTGGACAGATCGGCAGGCTTAAGGTATGATCCTGGGAACGACGAAAAGTGGATGAATGGCTCTGTCATCCCGGTATCACACCAGGTCAATATTTATTGCAAGATGAGTGATTTATTTTACGCACATCCTCACAAAGAGCTTCAATCACTACATGAGAGAATCCCCCTCATTTGAAATTCGGTGGCACATTAAATGGGGCATAAAAGCAGGGGCATAATGGTTTGGCACCTCCATTTAACACGCCGTCTCATTTTGGTGCACTCCATCTCATGAGTGTGCTTCATTGTACACCTACATGACAATTTCATGCACACTTACAAGTAATGGATTACAAGGGTAGGTGCCTCCGTTTTGCACCTGGTCAAGACCGGAATTTTTTTGATTGGAATATGATTGGAATACATTAGTAAAGGCCACCTGCAAAGCAAATTTGCAGGTGCCGTTAAGTTTTCCATACACTGGAGTGAACAAATGGAAAGAGTAAAAGTCAATTTGCCTCTCTGCCATGTGAACATTTAAAATTGCATGAAGCGGATCCCAAAGCATCTAAGTGCTAACGTTGGTGGTCTTCTGCTTGCAATGTTCATATTTTGTAATAATATTAGCTAAATGTTTATTACATCATGAACAGCAATGATTGACTCCCCTTTTCAAAATCTACTGGGCCTCATTCCGAGTATGGCGGTAAGGGATAGCGGCCACCGGTAACGAGATCGGTGGCGTTATTCCCTTACCGCCATACTCCGAGTTCCCTCTGCGCCCTCGCCCTTAACGCCTGCTTTGAGCAGGTGTTAAAGTCGAGGGCGCAAAGGGGCCTCCAAGCCAATAACGGTGACCGTAATGAACGGTCACCGTTATTTGCATCTTCCCCATTCCCATTGAGCCCTATGGGGGCTCATTTGGGAATGGGGAAGAACCTTGGTGAATTACCGCCCCGCCAACCTTGGAATGGGGCGGTGATTCCGCCATCCACCAAGGCGCTGCCGGTCCGGGTACGGCGTCAACCAAGGCGGTAATAGCGCCATTGGTTAGCGCCGTACTCGGAATGAGGCCCACTGTCTCTTCATCCATTTATCAGAATGTAGGGTAGCAACACTTTCCAAACAGAGCATGGGAAGTTGCCAGTCATACCATGAACAGCGAGGAGGGATTATTTCTTTGATCATTCTCAGATTTTGTCATTAAGAGCATATATCAGAGGAAGTGGAAACAACCATGATTTCAGTCGATCCAATCTTAATACCACTTAGGAATATCAAACCTTCCATCTTAGTATACATAGAAAAAAGGGAGAAACTGTACTGAAGATACAAAGGTAATGTTAGAGACCATGTAGTAGGGCCTGTGTGTCAAGAGAAGGGAGGAGATATGCTGATAGGATGTTTCAGCAATAGGCAGGATGGGGCTGAGCTGGAGGCCATAAAGGGCCAGTGTGTCACAACAAAGCAGCGAATGGCCAAACTGTAGGAATGTGACAACAAAATCCAATGCAAAAAACCCCAGCTCCAACAGAGAGTAAATGCAATTTCTCAGAAAAGCAAATGTATTGCATGCTGTCACTCAGAAGGGGTTAGTCAGCCTTATGAAGCTGAAAACGAACAGTTCCTTCCAGTACTCAATAGATTTGCAGCTTTTATACGCATTTGAACAATTTACATAATCACACATATTTTGTGCCAAAGTCGTCCTTCAAAATCCCATTGGCTAACCCTGTACAAGGAAATCTGATCCCCTACGTTCTCAAACCTCAGTGGACACATGCTTTCTTGCCATAATCAGTCATGACATTCTAAACACAATCTCCTTATTATCTAAAAGCAATTACATTTTTGACTTTTCCCATTTGGTAGGAAACCTTTAACCCAGTACGTAATCTGCAAAGTTTTTACAAGAACACTTCAAACAAGAGGAGGGAGGGAAACAAACAACCATGTTTTCAATGAAGAAAGAGACATCTTATAATTCCAGACACAATGGCATCACATGTTCACTCCTTCTGCATTCCTTCATGTTATCTTATTTGCAACTACCATCTCAGATCATACAGCCTCCAGCACACATTCTGCTTATCTTCCTAAGAGTCCAAACAAAACCCATAAAACACTGGCAAACTCTAACTCCAGCACCCCTTCCATGTTTTATTAATTAACCACAGTTCGACTCACCATTTGGCCAGACTTAACAACAAGACCCTGTGCTCCCAGGAAGATTTGTTCTTCATATCGACAAACTCATTTAGTCGAAAAAACCCACAACCCAATGGCACTTCATTTAATCTTTGCGTCAAGTATCAATTTGATGCTATCGCCAGCTTCCCTAATGTGGTTTGCTTCATTCCTCCTTCCTTAACCTGGCCGTTCAACCCTTCAGGCTATGTAAAGTTTACCTCTGCAAACAAAAGTTTCTGTGGCATGCACAAAACTCATGGTGAACAGTGAGCTGTGATATTTCCATGTACTCGCAGCAAACCTCATATTCACCTAATATCCCAGAACATGTCTCCCATCTAAACCATTATTGAATCCCCCATGTGCATTGTTAAGGACTACCGCACTCCCCACACTGGCTTTCCCCTTGTGGTCTTCTCTTTCTCGCATGCATAAAGCTCCTCGCTTCCCACTCTAAGGACTATACGTTAGGTCCCCACAAGTTCTAATATGTTGCTACGTGATGCAAATCTAAAATGTATCCAAACTAAACACAAAGTAACACTTATAGTAACATTTATCACAATCCATTTACCTACACAGAACACATGTTAAATTACAAAATAACATCTAACCCAGCCACACCATTGTTCTAATATGGCGTGCACAAGGTGAAACTCTTCACCTACGTTTGGACATGAAATGTGCATCCCAACATTCCAAAAGGTAGATATTGTAATGAAGAGGCAAGGGTAACACCTGAGACCATGTGGGGTCTCTGTGTGAAGAGAAGTCATGAAATATGCAGTTGTGATGGGCTAGCAATAGGCAGGTAATGGCAAAGCTGTAGTCCATAAAGGGCACAAGTGGCACAAGACAGAACCGGTTTAGAAAATAGGGAAAACTATACTGACGAATCAACTGGAAAACTGTAAAACATGTTGGTCCTTTAGATCAAGAGACGGTATGACATATGTAGATGAATGGGCCAGAAATAAGCAGGCAAAGGCAGAGCTGGAGACCATACAGTGCATGTGTGTCACACAAAGGCAGATAATTACAGACAATCGAAATGAGCCCACGTTGCCAAATGGCAGAGCATTTCTTAACTTTTGGAGCTATCTCCAAAACTATTAAAACACATTTTTGGCAGTCATTGTAGAAATCATAGCAAACCAAGTAAAATTGTAAAATTTGGGGGACACATTCAGTCAACCCCACCTTATTCAGAAATACATCCCTTCACTCTTTCTCCCCACTTTGTAATGCAAATAGCTGTTTTTGTGTGAGGCGATTTCATCCTGGCTAAGGATGCCCCCCGTTGGGACAGTTCACACATTGTGCCCTGACAGCCCTTCCTTATGCCTGGAAGAACAGCCTTTGAAATTAAATACTGCATATCTTTCAACATGGTCCATACTGAATCTCTGGTATGATTTGATTGGTTATCTATAACACGCTTAATACCCAGAGGTTTCTCAGTGCAGCCGGGGGATCCAACCTGTGTTGCTCTGTGTCGTCTTGCTTCCAAGGCCAGCACGTTGCCCCTGAGCTATCCTCCCGAGACAGATAGGGGCCAGAGATACTGCACATTTGATAATGCAATGCTGATGGTCTACCCATCCTACTTTACCAACACCCTTTCTTTCACTGTCAGAATGCTTTTCGTCACCTTCCTGGAGCTGCAGCATCCCCTACTTACGGTAAGGAATGGTGCACGGAGCTTCATAGGGCACTTTGAGGAATCCACACTCCATCTTTTATCTCTCAGTGCTCTCACCTTAGCAACCTACCATGAATAACTCATAGAGGGTTTCAGAATCATTTAGAAACCACAGTTATGGAGCTGCCTCAACAATATGTGAGGAGACATGTGGAGCACTTTGTTTTGGCCTGTGGTCATGTGCTCTGCATGAGAGGTGTCTGAGGCTTGTGGGTGTCACTGAGGTAGACTTGTGGGAGAAACAATTAGGGGTTCCACCCCCTCCCCACTTGCCTGAAAAACGCTGTTCATTGTCAGATGTTTATTGCACAGACTAGTGAAAGTCCCAGGCAGCCTTCTGGGAGGAGCAACTGAGCAAGGTGGAGTGACGTGTGAAAGGGCTCTCAGCCTGCCAACCACCAACATAATAGGTAGAGTAAAATAATGGACTGGGGTTTTCATATATCAGGCCGTCCTTTCTCTGATGCAAAAATTCATACCTCATGTAATTCGAAGTGCTCTCTTTATGGTAATGATATGGGGTCTCCAGACTACTCTCCCACCTCATCTGCCAATCCATAGATCCGTGTTGCGCATGGGGTGCAATGTATGTGTTTGGAGAGAGGCAGGGCTTGACAGTGGCAAAGTGAGAAAGGGAAAGGCGTGCTGTCTGCAGGGGCCAGTGGTCGCCTTTTTCATGCTTTGCTATGACTTCTAATGCTTATGTCTTGCCTGCCTTTCTAATGCTTGCTGTTCTATAGTATGATATGCTATATGTGGCTTCAAGATTGTCTGTGTCCCTCACCAAACCTCTTATCGTGGTTTATGCTGATTACTCCCATCAATATCATGTTCAAACACAGAATATGATTACCAACTAAGCCACCCACACATGACAATTTAAAGGGATGGTCTAGTAAAAATTTTTATTTAAAAAATAGAAGGCCACATAAAAAAAAAATACTAACATCCTCCGTTTTAAAACTTCCTATGTAAAATTTTGAGCTATTCAAGCTCAAAATCCGAAAAAGCAAGCACAGGGGCGCAGCCATTTTGTGAAATGGAGGCCCTCCTGTGCTGGCTTTTGCTTTTGCGGCACTAATGAAGGAAAAGCCAGCCAGCTGTAGTAAACAAAGGCTACCGCTGGGTGGCTTTCCCTTCATTAGTGCCGGGACTCGGAGGACGCGGACCGGAGACCAGAGCAGGAAAGCTGCAGCTGAATCTCGGTAAGTGGTATTTATTTTTTTTACAAAAAATAAGCACTAGCTGCGTTTTTTTTTCTAAATTTTCCGGGCTGGAGGAGCCCGGAAAACTTAGAAATAAAACCGCAGCTATGGAGAAATAATGTATTTATGTTTGCGGTCGCTTTTGAAGCGACCGCAAACATAAATACAACGTTATTGTGTTGGAAAACGCTGCAGTTTTTCTTTCCAAGTTTCTCAGGCTCCTCCGGCTCGGAGGACCCTGAGAAACTTGGAAAGAAAAACCGCAGCGTTTTCCAACACAACCGCGTTGTGTCTGCCTGAATCTGCTTTACCATTTGGGGCTCTCGGGCTCCCCACGGGCTCCCCAAGGGGATCCCGAGAGCCCCAAATGGAAAAGCAGATTCAGGCAGAAACAACGCGGCATTGCGGAAAACAACCGCGTTGTGTCTGCCTGAATCTGCTTTACCATTTGGGGCTCTCGGGCTCCCCTTTGGCTCCCCACGGGGAGCCCGAGAGCCCCAAATGGAAAAGCAGATTCAGGCAGAAACAATGCAGCATTGCGGAAAACAACCGCGTTGTTTCTACCTGAATCTGCTTTTCCATTTGGGGCTCTCGGGCTCCCCACAGGGGAGCCCGAGAGCCCCAAATGGGAAAGCAGATTTAGGCAGACAATGCAGCATTTAGCATTTCCCATTTGGGGCTCGAGAGCCCCAAATGGGAAATCAGCTGCAGGTAGAAACACTACGCGGCATGTAAACATAACCGCATGTGTTTCTGCCTGCTGTGGCTTTCACTTTGGGTCTCCGGTGCTCCCCTGGGAGCACCGGAGACCCAAAGTGATAGACACAGCAGGCAGAAACACACACGGTTGTGTTGGAAAAAACTGCGTTTTTTCTTTCCAAGTTTCTCAGGCTCCTCCGAGCCGGAGGAGCCTGAGAAACTTGGAAAGAAAAACCGCAGCGTTTTCCAACACAATAACGTTGTATTTATGTTTGCGGTCGCTTCGAAAGTGACCGCAAACATAAATACAATGTTTTTAAAGCTGCGGTTTTATTTCTAAGTTTTCCGGGCTCCTCCAGCCTGGAAAACTTAGAAAAAAAACGCAGCTAGTGCTTATTTTTTGTAAAAAAAAATAAATAGCACTTACCGAGATACAGCTGCAGCTTTCCTGCTCTGGTCTCCGGTCCGCGTCCTCCGAGTCCCGACACTAATGAAGGAAAAGCCACCCAGCGGTAGACTTTGTTTACTACAGCTGGCTGGCTTTTCCTTCATTAGTGCCACAAAAGCAAAAGCCAGCACAGGAGGGCCTCCATTTCACAAAATGGCTGCGCCCCTGTGCTTGCTTTTTCGAATTTTGAGCTTGAATAGCTCAAAATTTTACATAGGAAGTTTTAAAACGGAGGATTCTAGTATTTTTTTTTATGTGGCCTATCTATTTTTTAAATAAAAATTTTTACTAGACCATCCCTTTAAGTCCTCTCTCGATAGATATCAAACATCAGAACCCTATGCCTCTCCAACAACTGTACATACCACAGCCCTGGACAATGCATCCTACCAGCAAGTGTACGCTGGGCTCCCCGCTCAGCACAAACGCCTCTATGCTCTCGATAAAGAACACATAGAAAGGGACCTGCATGCCCACCTCAAGTACTTTGGTCTCCCTGCATTAATGCAACAGCAAATAAATCTTGCATTTCTCTCTCTCTCCCCATTAACCTACCAGTCCCCACCACTTTCGGATCTGCTGGAGTGTCTGGAAAATATGCAAACTGCAGCATTGTGCAGTATAAATCCTAGTAATGAAATATAACATTGAACCTTTTCACCATCGTGACTTATTTATCCTTCACATTCACTGAGGGTCACAGCACACCATCTGGGATATTACACTAGCTTTCTAATGTGTCACTGCATTATGTGATGGCGACTACATCAACAGGACATCAAACAACTATTGGGCCAGACTTTCAAATTGAAGCTAGGTAATTTGGACTTTGGACTGTACATACACTTCCTGAACATTAGCACAAACACAACCTGCATTTGTCCTTTTTGTCTTCATTAGTATTAGCACCTGGGAGATGTGTGCAGCCAATGACGGAGCTCAAATTGGGCATTACCTCACGGTGTCAGCCTTCACACCGAACACTTTGATGTATGGGATTTTGCCATCAACCACCCCTGGATGCACTTTCCAGACACGCCCTGCTCACTCCCCATTCATGCCCACTTACCTGATGTCTCTGTGTTTGCTTCTCACCTCGCCCACTTCCGACACTTCCTCGTGTCCATGACTGAGGACTGCCATGGAAAGGGAAAAGCGACTAGGAGTATTTACATTTTCTTTTTTCCGTTGTAGCTATTTTTATTTTAAGTTTTCATTAAATTTCTAAAACAGCTGCCACACCATTTTACAGCTGTGGGTCACTGCTCTATAATCACTCTGAAGTTTCTCTTGTTGATAGAACCAGCGGCTGCCTTTCCTCACTCAGCCTTGAACCTGTAACATCCAGGGCCAGCAGAAAAGGCTTTAGTGAGTGTGCACGCAGTGTGGGGCACGCACTTCTTGCTATGGTTTGCTGGTCGAATTCCCTGGGCTTTCTGGCTGAGTTTCTTGGGTCTGCTACCATTTGTGTAGGGTCACTGCAGCAGGCTCCCTGGTGTCTGGATGCTGGCTGGCTGTCCCTGATCTTTGTGCATCAGTGCCCCCGGTTGGAGGTGGCATGGCCGGTTGGGACATAGAAACGGAGCACGGAGCATGAAGCACGAAGAGCCTGCTCAAGGTGCTTCAGTTTCTAGGCAAGGGGCCTGTTGCGCTGGGTATTCTTATTTTCAAGGCACTGTTTGGTTAAGGTAGCTAAGTGATTGCTTCTGTGCAAGCCCATTGCGGCCTTGCTGACATATGCTCTTTGGCCACTCTAGAAGCTTCCTTCTTAGCAACGGCCATCTTGCTAGCTCCTGTAAGAACATGTAAACAAAAAGCAGCCCCCCTGAACCTTGGTTCACTGAAGAACTCAAATCTAGTAAACTACAGTGCAGACAGGCTGAAAGAGAATGGCGCTCCTCGTATTCTGAGGAGGCTAAAATCACCTTTCACAACGTTCTCACCTCCTACCCTAAAGACATTGTTAATGCCAAGAAAGTCTACTTCAGTCATACGGTCGAGAAGGCTCTAAACAAACCCAAGGCCCTTTTTGATCTGGTACATTCGCTCTCTACTCCAGAGACAGGTTGTCCTTCAGTGTCACTTTCACAGGACCTTTGCAATTTGCTCTCCTCCTTTTTTGTAGACAAGATATCCACTATTAGAGACACAATTAAAGCTGAAGCTGATGCTTCCCCTTCTGGAGAGATATTTATTGAACCTCCTCCCGCCTTAGAGGCCTGGTCTACCTTCCCCCATTTCTCTGATGCTGACATTCTTCTTGCTATTCAGCACCTTAAATCGGCCTCCCCTGCGGATGCCATACCCCAGGCTCTGCTAAAGGAACTATTTGCCAACATGATCACCTACATTTCTTCTGCGGTTAACCATTCTTTTGCCACAGGCGTCATTCCGCCTTCTCTTAAACATGCTTTAGTCATTCCACTACTAAAAAAGGCCTCTTAGGATCCTACAGTACTATCTAACTACCAGCCTATCTCCCTCCTGCCCTGCATGATGAAAATTATGGAAGCGCTGGTCTCTCCTCTGTTGTCTAAATTCTTAGAGCCCTCTGAGTTCTTTGATCCTTTTTAATCTGGTTTTCGTACAGGGCGAGGCACGGAATCCATTCTGAATTCTATGCTTGACGATCTGTTACATCTAGTGGACCGGGGCGGTGTCAGAGCCGTCCTGCTTCTGGATCTATCAGCAGCTTTCGACGCGGTGGATCACCTCACCCTGATCTCTCGTCTGTCCGCTGCCGGCTTGTCCGGCAATGTCCTTGACTGGTTCACAGCATTTCTTGCCGACCGCTCCCAGTTGGTTTCTCTTCCTCCTTTCCATTCCTCTCCTGTTTCCCTGGTTTGTGGGGTTCCTCAGGGATCAGCACTCTCCCCCATTCTTTTCAATTTGTACATTAGACTTCTTCTTCTTCAATCTATAGCTACTATTCTTATGCGGACGATACCCAGATCATTGTCCGGCTTGACCTAACTCAGCCTGAGACTGCTGCCCGTCTGCGGAAATGCTTAGAGGATCTGGGTAGCTGGATGTCATCCAACTGGCTGAAGCTCAATGCTGGCAAGACTGAGGTACTGGTTGTCGGTACATCCTCCCCCCAGCTGTACTGGACATCTGACTTCTGGCCGCTCTCTCTAGGCTCTCTCCCCACGCCAGTATCATCGGTCACGAATGTAGGGGTTAAACTCTCTGCCACCCTGGCCATGGAAGAATCGGTGGTGGCAGTATGCAAGGCTGGCCATTTCAAACTTCGGGTCTTGCGGAAGGTACTCCCTTTTATCCATACAGCCTGCCAAGCCCTTGTGGTGGCTGCCTTGGTATTAAGTGGTTTGGATTACTGGAACTCACTTTATCTGGGCCAACCTCTTTATTTAACCAGACGTCTGCCGCTCCCTCAAAATGCAGCTGCCAGATCTATCCTCCACCTGTCCTTTGGCACTCATATGTCCCTGCTACTGAGGCAACTGCACTGGCTCCCCGTAGAGGCAAGTGTCATGTTTAAATCTATGTGTATGGTCCACCGAACTTTCTACGGCATTGGAGCTGAGTATCTTCAAGGTAAATGTGTGCACTACACCCCACCCCGCTCCCTACGTTCTCAATCAGCCCTTCTTCTTGTGGTTCCCTGGCACAGGCTGGCTCGGTCAGGTGGTCTTGCCTTTTCTACTGTAGCCGCTAATGCCTGGAACAAACTTCTGCATGCTCTGCGGAGCACTGCTGATCACTTCTGCTTTCGACGTGAATTGAAAACATTACTATTCTAATGGCTCTCCACCCGTTTCATGTTTCAGCTAGCTGCCACTAGCGCCATGATGCCTTTGGCATACGTGTGCTTAATAATTTCCCATAACATAACAAGAGTGTGGCATGTGGTATTGATAGTTCCAGTCAACAAATGTATTACTGAATTATTGTATTACTGACTTTATTAATGTGTCAAGTTGAGTTATAGATGGAACCACAAGGTTTGTGAAGTAGCAAAGCATGGATTTGCTTTCCAAGGAGAGACACCCAAATGTCATTCAGCCATTTTGTAATTTTCCAGCTGTATCTCTAGTTGTGGCTTCAATGACATCTAATCCCTTATGCAGCTCTCCACTGAGCTCTCCATTTCCTAGTGCAGGGTGGCTATTTAGCATTTAACAACCAGGATCTCAGACAGGGGCATTGAGTTGGACAAGTCAGTGCTTCAGAATTATGTCAATCTACGTCTTTCATAGGAGTTCTTCTGGTCTTTAATATTGTCTCACTCTACTACTTTACCACACAATTGGTGAAATCTGTTTTTTGTCTGTATGTGATCCCTTTTGTCATTGCTGTTAAAGCTCATGGGAGCAGGGATCAATTGCAAAGAATTGATATCTGTTTGAATCAAAGGTGTTCCAAATCTGAATTTCAAATCTGTCTATAAAGTGCAATTAAAATAGAAAAAGTTCCCAAAAGTAGGAGAGATGTTTGGGCTCGTGAGATGCAGTCCCTGGGCTTGAGGCCAAGGATACATCTTGCAATCCTATTCTGGATTAGTTGGAGAGGGCAGAAGGAAGAAAGAGGCAGATTGAGGAAGAGGCTGATGCAGTAGTCCAACCTGGAGAGAACCAGAGTTCTGGAGACATTGAGTTTCTGGGGGGAGGTGAGGAAAGGGAGAATGCCTCTGAGGCGGTAGAGCTGAAAGTGGACCTTTTTGTGAGGTGAGAAGGAGAGAGAGGAATCAAAGATGACTCCCAGGTTGTTTGCCTCACAAGAGGGTGAAGAGAGGAGTCATACATTTGACATTCATTCATTTGCAGCAGCATAGCTAAGCAAAATATACAATAACATGTATAAGGCAGAACTGGCATAACATATTATTGAAATAGATCATGTGAACAATAGAAATACTAAGGTCTTAAAAGTATGTACTTTTTTGTAGCAAATATGAGCTGTAGCCCTTCCTCTAGTCCTACAACTCAATTATTTCTTTATCTGAAATATCATCTATGGAACACTGTGTGCCACAATGTAGGTTATTGAGTAAAGGCAACACAGGTGGCATTTTGCAATTCCCCATTTAACGCCCCTCATGATTATCGGTTTAGTTAGCCATCAAACATTTGAAAAAACAATTGCTTTCATATTGAGATAATACTGCCAGGAAAAGCAAAGGTAACGCGACATTCAGAATTACTGCATATGGTAATTCTGGCTATCGCCAACGGGGTGCTGTGAAATTCCATAATGAGGAATGCGGGACATTCTAAATAGTGCAGTACATTACCACTGCAGCAAGCAGTAACAGCAATTCATTTTGATGGTATTAGTACAGTTTATACTGCTAAACCCAATGAGTGCCTGTGAAGCCGGTACTGGCCTTTAACTATTAGATCAACAGTAAAAGTGTGCATATCATATCCACTACATAATTCTCGGTGAAAACCTTGACTTGCTTTGCATCAGAGAGGCCTGCTTAATCAATACTAGCACATTAGCACTTTTTGACTTGGTTTCAGATGGATTTCAGGTAATAGCCATGAACAGCTATGAGCAGAAGGGGGCAATGTATACATCATTTTTAAAGTCCACTTGAAATGCACACAAGCTCTTGAACTTCTGGCTGTGGACTAGACCTTAGCCAAGTGCACGCCTTCACCCAAGTCTATTTTTGGTTTGTTTTGTTAGTTTACAGACCTTCATAATCAAAGCCACATCGTTGTGGCTTCACTGGCTAAAAGCCCTACAAAAGATCCTACTTACCAGCACTAGAAGAGTCTGGACATTCTCACTAATGGCTTGACATTGACCAATGTGAACATTCTGAAAATCTGTGAAAGACACTCAAAGAACTTCACCCTCTCCATTTAATGACCCCCTTATTAAACCAGTCATATTGTAAACCTGATTTGCATTTCAGACATCACCATAATCCGAGATAAAACACCAATTGAATGTATTTCCTTATACCATAGCAGAATTCTATTGATGATTCCTCCAAAAATTCGCAGTAGCAGTTTTAAAATGTCACCAAAAAATCCAGAGCATGAAAGTACATTTACAGAAGGCTAATTAATTAAAATGTGGAATCAGTATCCCCACCACTATATGTAAGCAAATAACTCCCTTCAGTCCATTACCAAAAGAATCATCCCTACTTCAAACGATACCTGAAGAAAAAGACCTCTAGTAAACAGAGAGCCCCATCAAAATGGTTCACTCCAGAACTTCAGAAAACATCTAATACCTTTTAAAAATGATTAAGGCCAGAAAAGAACCCTTTCACTATAGAATTGACATCATCGAAACAATGTCCAAGACAAATATTCCCTATGAATTCACAACTCCTATAGTAGCAGGTTATCATCATTAAAATTGGACAAGGGTTAGTAAGATTGTTGTTTCTCTCACAACATTCTTCAGCAACACTCAGCATCACCCTTAGCCACCAGTCCACCTTGACAAAGCTCACACCAAGTTTCCAAGCTCCTTATCAAACTGTGCTTTTTTGTTTCTAAACTTTTGGTTTGAGTTTGGCATATTATAACAGCAATACAGCCCTGAAGAAGAGGGGGTCAGAGCTGCAACAGGTGTTATCCTCCCTTACAACTCTTATAACTTTGGTGGGGGCCGATAACAACTGTTACAGCCTACCCACACTGAGCCGTAATACCGCAATGTCATAAGTTACAATTGCTTTCTAAATAGGCAGGCAGAATAAAATCAAAGCACTGCATTGTAAAAACATACAGTTTAATGGCTCCTAATACAAATCATAGTGCATAGTGCAAGTCAATTGTGTTCCTTCTTGATTCTGCAGTGATTCAGTGACGTGTTTAGGCTTTCTGCTGCCCTAGCGCCAATAAGCACATGCACCCCCGGCCCTTTACTCCACCTCTGCCAGACTCTGCACGTTCACCAGATTCCGCCCTCGTTGTCCAAACTACACCCCTTCGCCCCCATTTCGTCCCCTATTTTGGCTCCATATCATTATAAGGACATTTTTAAGGTTGCAGGGATTAGAAAGTTATTGATTTCTCTCTATTACTTCAAGCCTCTCATCTTCAATGTTATGTTAATTGAGGGTTTTCAGATCTCTGCTGCCCAGGATTTGGAGAAGGCAGTGTGTTCTACAGTTGAGTGCACTAGAGGTAATTGTCAGGTAAAAAGAACATAAGCTGTCTGCCAACTGGACACACATAATAGAATGCTGGAATGAGGAATTTTGGTTTCAATGCTAATATCTGGTTTCCCTCACAGAATGCCTGCTGTCACTCTATGAGAAGCACCTAGACTGATCTGTAATATTAATGCAAAATAACTACATTTATACATCCGGCCTTGTCAAATGGTAAAGTTTAAATATGAAAACATGCAAATTGTACAGGCACATCTTATAAGAAATGTTGAATACAAAGAACGCAACCCCCTTCTTATGGTTATTTATTTATTTATTTATTTTTGTATTACATTTGTACAGCGCACAAACAGCCCTTGGGCATCGAGGCACTGTTACTTGCGGGGAGCTTAGTAACAGGGGAGGTACAGGTGGGTATTGCATTTACATGTTGTACATTAATACATTTGAGTACAGATTATAAATACATTTTATTATATTTTAGAGTTACAACTCTGGATTTTAGCAGGGGGCGAAAAGGAAATAAGGCAAGTTACCTGCTGCAGCCGATGTACCGCCAATCACTTGGGCTGGAACTCCATTAAAATATGGCAAAATCACCAGTCACATTTGTAAATTCTGCCTGGGCATAAACACCTCAGTAGGGTAAAAACAATTGGCGAAGGTTTTTTGGAATCTTTGGCTGTGCATTCTCGCAGTGGTGTAATGGATAAGGGTGACCCTGAACATTAAGGTGCAGGAAGCAAGAGCGTTCCTCGTAGCTGCACAATGCAGACACCCTTTATAACAAATGAAGTGGTACATACTGTTTACATCATTGTTGTTTGTGCAATTGTTCAAAATACCCAACACTCCCAGAGTAAAAATGAGCAATGGATTGGGCGTTAGAGCACAATATTACCTTTGTGGGTGTGGTTTAGGCTATGGGTCTTGTCAGCTTGCGTTTAAGGTAACTTAAAATCTTTGTTAACTCCATACAGTTGGCTGGACCTTACAATACATAGGAACACTTTGAGATGTGTGGGTATAGATATAGATGTGCTGCTGTCATTTAAAGTACTATTTCACAGTAAAAGTCCTAACTTGTATGTAAAATATAATTAATGTAAAGATTACCAATAAGCATCACAGTTAAGCATTGTGTGCCTTACTTTGCAGTCGTTTCTCCTGGTAGTACTAAGTGTGTACCGAATGTCATCAAAGACACATGATAAATCCATCAGGGATTCCATTTTCCTGCTTAGCACTGAGCACCTTCTCTAAAGATGGCAGAATAGATATCTTTAGGGGACACCTTGACAGCTGTAAAAAAAAAAAAAATCTTCTATAGCTCTGGGTATCCTTGCACAGGTTTCTTGATGCGCTTGTGTATTCAGATTTACTCTTCGGCATTTAACTTCTTTATGATCTATTTCATGCTTGCACCTTTTGGGTGGCCACCGATCTCTTAAAGGATAGTTCCGGGACTTTTTTTTTATTGTTCCTATGGTTCGGCCATGTGTTTTTAAGCATAAATCGGTAGATCGTAGAAAACTTTCCTATGGACCTTACCCGACTTTTCGTCCATTAACGCACTCGAAAACATCCGCCATTTTATGATAATCCTCTCACTTGCCGCATCGCCCTGGCTCACCTGCTTTTGCGGCACTAAATCAAATCCCCCGCCCCTGAAACAGACTTGATCAAAACATTCATATTCCCCGCCTCTATCCGTGACGTGACTGAGCTGCGTAGGCAAACGCGCCCAGGCGTCTTCTACGCGACTCCACACAGAACCAGGAAATCAACACAGATGAGCTCAAACAACACAGCGCGCCACAATTGGGAATATGAAACTGTGCTTTTAAATTAAACCGCAAGATTGTAAATTTGGTAAAGTACATTTATTTGACATCAAATGTTTTGAGAATATTCAGCGATTAGCATTTTTATTTGCTCACGTTCCAAAAAGTTCGTTTCGAGGCACACGATGTTCCTTTGCTGTACACAGGGTCTTAGATCATCCCACAATACAGCGCCACAATTCGGAATATGAAACAGTGGTTTAAAAGCAAACGGCAAGATTGTACATTTGGCAAAGTACATTTATTTGACATCAAATGTTTTGAGAATATTCAGCGATTTGCATTTTTATTTGCTCTCGATCCAAAATATTTCGTCTTGAGGCAAGCGATGTTCGTGTGCAGTAGACAGGGTGTTGGTTTACGATAAAATAAGCTCTTCGGTCGCACTGATAATCGCATGGCTATTCCAACAACGAGGCACTAGGGCACCACAACGGTCTGTATGTTGCATCTAGCCGTTAGTACCGCGTAAGGGCATACTTGTACTTGGCGATCGTCCCACAAAATGGTCAGGGTGCTAACGTTGTTCACGCGGAGAAGCAACTGGCGATTATAGAAGCCATCCGCCGGTGTCTGGTACTCGTGACACAGACAATAATGGACGATGTATCTATTTGAAAAACATAAAAAAAGGAAATTAGTCTCACCATCAGATCTTTATTAAAATTATTCATTTTATATATTAGGTCTGGAAATTATTTCATAGCTAGGACAGTGCAACTGGGTTTTATACGTCAAGGGGGGCTGTAGGATACTGAGACAGTCCCCCAGTGCAGGGGTTGACAGGGAGTGCAGGTGGAGAGTGGAAGGGCCCAGGACCGAGGTCGCAGACAGTGGACAAGTTGTAGCAGGGGAGAGGGAGAGAGAAAGCAGAAGCAAAGAGGAAGGTTTGGAGGTGCTTCCGTAAAAGGAGACGGTTCTCCCCAAGATAGTGCGCGGTACAAAACAATATGCCACATAGAATGAACAAGTACAACTTAACCCGTCTTTAAAGCTACTGTATAGTAATTAAATTGCGGTATAAACTCATCTAAAGAGTTACTTACATTATATTTGCATTTTCCATTGTGTTTTTTTTCCTTGGAGCTGCCCCGAAATACCACTCCTTCTATGCCGACGTTTTATTTCTTCTAATGAACGAACATGAAATGGCTTTCGTTTCTGAAATTATATTCATTATCGTTTCTTACGTGGTCCCGGCCTGTCAAGGTCAAATAACAATAGAACCTTATACTGAGTCGTGGGCCATTCTGGCACTCGAGAAAAAATCAAAGCAGCTGACCTTCACTTTGAACGAACACACATTCCTAGTTAGCTACATTCAGTGTAAGGCCGTTTTACAGGACTTGAAATTTACACTCCATCTTTGCATTTTGTCTGCTTGCTTTGCTGCCCCACAGAACCATAAATACGGAGACATTCTATATTTTTGGAAAAATAATTTATATTACTGTTTGGTTTAATTTAATGCGCAAATGAACAAGGTTGGATATATAAACATATTCAATGGGCCTGCGACATGAGGAGACTCGAGAGAACAGACAATCAAATTACAATCATTTAAACCGTGATGTGTATTTCTCAATGAGCTCTTCTTTAGGTGGACATGGAACAGAGGCAATGTTGGGTGGCAATGCAGTTGTCACCTGCACAGGTTCGTTCACAACTCCATTTATGTGCCTATCTAGGACGTCAACAATAAGTCTCTCAATAAACTCATATTGCATATCCTCAAACACTGGTTTGATCACCCATTGTTTACTTCTTTTAGTGAAGGCCTTATTGTAGCGAAGCGTCCCTAAAGTTCCGGTCGTCCTACTTTGTTGACGTCCAACGTTATGGTTATGTGCCAAGACCGCTAGAAGAGTCCGATTTATCATGCCCTCCATGCCAAAATGCAATCGTTTTGGCCTGTACTTTAGGCACATATTGTGGAACACCTCCAAATCTCCTGTGTGGCAGAATTCCGTGAGTCCCCTCAAATCTCTTGTTATAGTTTTATCAAATACAATCTTTTCAATGGCTTTGTGAGTGGGTGATGAAGGAATCAACCACTTCTTCTTCCTCTGTGGACAAATGGCCATGTTCACAATTGTGGAAATGTTGGTTTGTGTTCCAACGGTGAACGTTTGTGCAGTGTGGCATTACTGACCGCCATTTTTCCAGTAGAATTTCCAACGACCCTCCACATGTTTTTGAGCTCCACCAAAGATGGTTGCTGATTGACTTGGACCACTGTGAAATACCTTGCGTTTCTTTTTTTTTACCTGCAGCAGACATTTTTTTATTGATTGTTTTTGCAAGATGCCAAACGTCAAATTGGTGATTTATATTTTTGTACTCTTCTCTCATTGTCTTGGCAATTGAAACGTGTCTGTCCGTGGCTATCAGGTCGATCACCATTCCCCGCGATTGTAGTTCTTGCAATGATGCTACAAAGCCAACTTTCTCCATGGCCACTGAGGATGTACTTTGTGACACCTGCACAACCACCGAACTCACAATTTTCTTACTTTCCATGTCCTGAAAGTGGTAGGTGCAGTACTTGGCTGAAAATCCTGGGCTGTCGCACTGTCCATCACCGGCTAGCCTGAACCGTTTGCCCGCGAATGTACTATAAATAGACATTTTTTCCATTCTCCAAGCTTCGCTAATGGCTGGAAATAGATAATCGGTTTGGTATTTGTAGAACTGAGTTTTCGCAATGAAACGGATTCCCACAAACTGAAAGAAAGACTCTAATTTTTTAAAACTTGAACCACTAAAAAGTGCAGCCGCTGCACAAAGTAGATTGCCTGCTGGCAGTTGTCCCAGCATGGGTTGTGCAGACCATGAGAAAGGATGATATTTTGTACAGGTGGCATGTATTTTAAGGTTAGTGCCTCGAATTGCACGAGTCACATTAATCAATGGCTCCCCACATACTTCCCCACCTACCGAATGCCCACATTTCAACCGAATAATAATATCAATCAAACAACTATCGAATACAATGAATTTGGCCTCTTTCCTTATAGTGTCACTCTGCATCCCAGCTGGTTCGGCCTGTAACGTTGAGGACATGTCACTCACATGAAAGGTAGAATCTCTGATATCGTCTTCCGCTATGTTCAGTGATATTGAAGGTGTTTCATTGTAGTCCACTTCATTCTCTTCCATTGCAACATCTGTTCCTTCTCCGGCAATGGGTGAATAGGACAATTTCTTCAACTTTCTCGCGGTCTTAGTTTTTGCGGGTGTGGATTCTGTGAATTTATCTACAACTGCATCCGAACTACCAGGAGGACATTCACTATCAATGGCTGGTGGTGGTATAGCTCCGTTGTCAATCACTTCATATTCTTCCCATTGGCACGATGCATCTCCAGTCTCAAGTCCCTGCCAAAAGGTTTGACAAGCAACATCTCTCGTTCGCTTCACTGTCTGTGTAGATCTAGTTCGTACACCCACTCGCAACTAGAGGACAGATTGGAAAAGGGATGTTCAGTTTAAACACAACTTACAGTATTGAACTATTAACAGTGAAAAACAACATAATATAGTGACCAGGACACTAACCTTCTTTTGCTTTCTTTTCTTTGAAACTTTCTTGCCTCGAACTTCAACATCAGGACGCTGTTGCTCCGACTCGTGTGTGCATGTCTCCACTTCCTCTTGCGCTGCAACGACTACATTTTCATGATAAGCACATCCATCACGCACTGACGCTCCATCGACTCCCTGAAACATAGAACTTTCATTAGTATGTATAATAATATTGAAAACACAAAATGTACTTGGGGACCAATACCCACGTACATCTCAATAGCAAAACACGAATGAACGCTTTGTGTAGAACATTCAAACGACAATTATTCACGCATTGTTGATCTAGTTAGATGGAACTGTCAAGATCCATACCTCGGGCTCCTCATAGACTTCCATTGATGATATTATTGAAGATGATGCTTCAGTGACTCCCTGAAACACAGTAATTGCATTAGTATGGTTTTCTATTTTGATAAAAAGAACAGAAACTTTGTGCAGGCGTGAACGGCTCATCTAAATAGACCTGCACAAATGATCAGTTGTCTAAAATAAATAATGGATATGTAAATATGATTCGATTTGCTTGATCGTTGGAAGTGTCACCACCCAGAGATCTGCATCAACTACTAGGGGTGATGTTCTTGTAGAAGAAGCTCCGTCATCTCCCTGAAACATAGTACTAGCGTTAATAAAGAAGGAAGTATAGCGGATGTAATCACGTCATATGATTTCGCTTGATCGAACTGTCAGTATCCATACCTCGAAATGCATAAGAACATCAAGGGACGATGTAACTGCGGTGCACACTTCTGCAAGCTGTTGCGCCGACCCGTAACTGCATGCTCCCCCTTCTTCTTGGACTAATGCTCCATCGACTCCCTGAAACATAGGACTTTCATTAGTAATGAACACAAAATTGAAAAAAGAAGACACATAGGAGGGCGACGGAACTGTCCTGAAACGTACCTCGAGCATCTGAGTGACATCAACGGTAGTCGTCAATACGTTGGACTCCTCAGCATCTCCCTGAAAGACAGTACTTGCGTTATTTTGGATAACAATAATTATAACTGAAAACAAAGACTAGAGGACGAGTACAAGGGTGTACCATTAGGTAACATAATTACACGATAAATTAAAACTATTGATTTACATGCCTAAAACAAGTCAGTGGCAGAATAGCCAAGTAAGATTACCCGATAGGCGCTTGAAGTGGCTGATGACTGCAATAATGACACGGATGGAGAATCTTCCGCCTACATATTGAGTGGATACATAAATGGGGAAATTATTGTTAGCTAATGCTACACACTACCGCAAGGCCAAGAGATAAATACGTAAACTTGACTCACCAGTGTAGGGATGTGGACGAATAGAGTGGGAATAGCGGTTGAGAGCAATTTTCGCCTCGCTCGCAGTGTGTTCTTCTTTATTAGCAATGATGTGGAGTACATGTCAGAGGTAAAGTGCCTGCTGCAGATGCGGTATCGATCACCCCTCTTGTCCGCAAAGACCTCTAGGACTCTACTTTCAAGCTCAGACGGTGGATATCCGCAATATCGGACCCATTCTCTTATCTGATCTATTGTCTTAGGGAAAACATGCATTATAGTACCTTCTGATTTATTATGGGTCTTCGAAGGACAACCGCCAATGGAACAGGCAGGCATTGTGGAAAGTTCTGAAAAGAAAAGATCAACAATTCTCTATGAATACCAATGTAAACTCAGAACATGTGACTAGTTCCTTGCATGTACTGTCTTGAACGAAAAGAAATTGGACGCAAAATGATTATGGTACATGGCCTTACCTTGACGAACAAACAGTTAGATGCAGGGATCAGAGTAGTTTCTTGTCGTAGAACAGGGAGCAGTTCACAGGTTGCAATCTGACGAGTTTCCTCGAAGTGGTCACGGAAGTTCACAGAGACGAAGAGCAGATAACCAGCACCTTCACGGGTTGACTAGCAAAGCGCAAAGAAGTGCTCATTAGAAATATGAAGTGGGTTATAAAGAATTCGAAACAGGGGTGTGTTTGTGAATGAATGACGTGTATATGTCGTGGCATTATGTGGATTGCAGGGGGCCGTCCAGCGTGAGGGGGGATGCTTGGCAGGAGACACGGGGTCTGGAGGTAGACATGGGAACAACAACCCATGCTCTATAGACCACTTTGAAGTGTACATGGTCTTTGGCACCTCTTGGCCTTTATCGCTCCCTGACTGCTCCAGTTGCCTGCACAAGTACCCCGGTGCGAACTGCCTTTGATAGGGCGGGGGGTGGATTGGGGCGGTGGTCGTGCAGACAAGACACAGGAAGACTCGTGAATGCAGACACACTTATGTGGATTGCAGGGGGCCGTCCAGCGTGAGGGGGGATGCTTGGCAGGAGACACGGGGTCTGGAGGTAGACATGGGAACAACAACCCATGCTCTATAGACCACTTTGAAGTGTACATGGTCTTTGGCACCTCTTGGCCTTTATCGCTCCCTGACTGCTCCAGTTGCCAGCACAAGTACCCCGGTGCGAACTGCCTTTGATAGGGCGGGGGGATGGATTGGGGCGGTGGTCGTGCAGACAAGACACAGGAAGACTCGTGAATGGAGACACACTTATGTGGATTGCAGGGGGCCGTCCAGCGTGAGGGGGGATGCTTGGCAGGAGACACGGGGTCTGGAGGTAGACATGGGAACAACAACCCATGCTCTATAGACCACTTTGAAGTGTACATGGTCTTTGGCACCTCTTGGCCTTTATCACTCCCTGACTGCTCCAGTTGCCTGCACAAGTACCCCGGTGCGAACTGCCTTTGATAGGGCGGGGGGTGGATTGGGGCGGTGGTCGTGCAGACAAGACTCGTTTGCCGCAGGGCCTCACCAAGGAGAGGCCATCTAACTGCATGTAAGAGGCTGGCTGCAGGATCTAGTACATGGAAGGCAGGGGGGTGAGTTTATAAATACCTCACCCTCCCAGGAGAATATATGGGTGCAGTTCACCCTGGAGACCCTGGATGCCTAGGCAGTTAGTCAGCAGCAGGCTGGCCTGTGGTGGCAAGGCGGCACGGGCCAGAGGGGGTCATCTCTGTACCCGGTGACCAAAAGGATGATTTATTATGATCAACCATATTTACCTATAACCATGTTTTGTATCAATAAAATACAACGGCCTTCCTTTTATTGCCAACGCTTGGACAAATCAAAACAACCATTGTTAAAATATATATTGGGTTTTATTTTGGATCTTAATTTCAATTGAACATAAATAATTAACATTACACATTGTAAATTTGCGGTTGCAGCACATCCAGGGAAAATCCGCGGTATTGTCCACTGTCGCTGGGGAAATGTTGTCTAATGGCAAGTACCGCACAGGCAGGTATTACTCTCCGAACGCGGTGTCCGAGCCTCCCGTGAAGCCACCAAGTGAAGCAACGATAGGCCACCAGCCTGTACCACCTGTGAAAATGAAAGATGCAAACTGTATTAAAATGACAAAACTTTATCACTATCGATTCAGGTAAAAAATGTCATTCTGCTTTGAAAAAAATTCTATCTAGAAAATGCACAATATGGAACCACTTTACATGCATTCGAATGATATGTAGATGTAATTTTATATGTGGGAGACGACCATGACATAGTAGTGGCATCACTGACATCACAACCAGAGTATACTTACTCGTTACTCGGATTACGCGGACGAACAGTGCCGCGAAGTTCGTGCATAAGCACCATCATCATCCTCAACACGGTCCGTGAGAGGCAGGCTTCCCTGAACTCTGGCAGCTCGGTGATGCATTGCGGACTTTGCTCGCCTTCCTGCAGACTTTGCTCGCCTTCCGAAATGTAGGCCAGGCATCCCGAGTTTTCTCGGCAGCAGCAGTTCTCCTCCTCAGTTGGCATTAGCTCGCACCGATTGCACGTGCACCAGGTGGAGACGCCGTCCATGCGACATGGTCCAGGCTCTTCATCCGTTGACTGGTCCTCCCAACTGCCGTCCGAATCCCCATCGTTTTCGCGTGCTTGCCTTTCCAGTAGTTCTTCCTCGGTGTACTCGGGCTCGTACATATACGGCATTATTGTAGCCATTATGTGGTAAAGAAAATAAAATAATTTATAGCGGTGGTACTGGTATCTGTTCACACGGGCTACAATCAACGAAGGTAGCTGACCAGAGCACAGAAACGAGTCACAGAATACTCAAAGTAACACAGAGAGAGGAATGGATTCGAAAATCTGCTGCTGTGTGTTGTGAAACGGTCTGTTTATACTTATTGAGGAAAGAGGCGTCCTGCCATTTCCATGGCGACACTTCATTAGCTGAGGCGCAGCGATTGTTGACACGAAACGGGAAATGGGCGGTACACGTCTGCTGATGTCAGGCTCAGGGGCGGGGGATTTGATTTAGTGCCGCAAAAGCAGGTGAGCCAGGGCGATGCGGCAAGTGAGAGGATTATCATAAAATGGCGGATGTTTTCGAGTGCGTTAATGGACGAAAAGTCGGGTAAGGTCCATAGGAAAGTTTTCTACGATCTACCGATTTATGCTTAAAAACACATGGCCGAACCATAGGAACAATAAAAAAAAAGTCCCGGAACTATCCTTTAAATGTGGGGCCGGGGAGGGAAATTGGTGCTTGCTTCTGAACATCATTGTAGTGCCACCTGTGAGAACTCTATGCTTGACTTAAGCAAGGGCATGCATAATATTGTAAAATGATGCATCATTTTCAACCTTTACTTTTCCGAAGGGAAAACCTTCATTTTTGCCATGGTTTAAAAAATGCATGTCACATATTTGAATATAAAAGTGATTGCTTAACACAGTGTATGTGTGTATTGATTAGAAAGAACTCCAAAGATAATGTGAAGTGGTACCATAAAACCAATGAGGTTTTGGCTGTTTTGCATATTAAAGAGCATTTAGGGAAGATAAGAATGATCAAAGAGCTTTATATCTGTCATATATGTCTCTGAGAGTTGTATGACTAAATCACTAAATATCTAAAGCATGCCGGATTTGGCACGCGTTTCCTTTTTCTTTTTTAAGCAAAAGTCACCATAACTATAATGCTCTTGCAAATATACATGTTTGTCCATCAAAAATGTTACTTGTCAGAGTGAAATTACTGCCAACAGCTCCAAATCTACTCAGTGTTGAGGAGTAGCCAGACTTGGAGAAACAAAATGTGCTTTATATTTAAAAAATGACAACCCGTAAATTGAAAAATTAACTGCAATAAAATGCTGCTTCTCTGGTGATCTACCGCCCTAGGCCTGGGGCTAGTGGGCCTTGGTGTAATGCGCGCGGGTGCATTTTTAAAGTGGTAGGGTGTAAGTGTTTTCCTGGTTTTGAGCATGCAAACACAGTGGCCAAACCCAAAGCAACTCAAGATGGTTTTGGATGAATTGCTGCCCCTCCCCAAGGATTATTTTTAAAAACTGGTCAAATGGTCTCTTTTACAGTTCACTTTCTGTGTGGAATTAGATATAAAAAGTGTTAGGAATAACATTGCCTGAAAAAAACGAATACAAAATCGAGGACAAAAACAACACATTTATTTGGTCAAAAAAATGCAGGACTTTTTCAATAAAAAGATAGGGGTTGGGTTAGGGTATACAATAAGGTAATGGGATGTGGAGGAGGGGCGGGGCTTTCCCCCCCACCATTTCATTTTTACAAAAGTGCAAAAAAGACAACATTCTTTTTTTGAAACAACCAAACTAAATTCGTTGTTTTGGACCTCTTCCCCCGCCCCAGTATTTCTGCAGAACACATTAACTATTTCAAAATGTCAGATGTCCGGTCCCTTTGCCTCCTGATGTACCCCCATGTCACTGCCAAAGCTGAGAGAGAGGGGCAGAGGCCTAGTAGGCGTGCATGTGTGGGCAGTGCCATGTTGCACATCAGGGCTTGCAGAGCCAGTGTCCTTGTGGGTAGCAGGTAGCTGCGGCATACAGACAACTTTCTGTCAGATAGACTGTGTCAGAAATGCCAGCCAATCCAAGCTGGGAGGGCATTGCCACATCGCCCATTAGGGAAGTGCTGCCACTGAGTGTATGTCCCTTATCATTCTTTTCACTGTTAAATGATCATAAGGTCTCCTGTGAAAGGAATCCTAACAAGCAGGATTAAGCATTCGCTTAGGGCTGCGCAATCATTTAGAGGTGACATTTTTCAAGTGTTTGTATCTATTAGCAGTTTTTGAGGTGACCTCTTTCGTGCAGCAACCCAATCTTATTTGGTTTGTAAGGGTCGCATTGACTTTAGTTTGTCTTTTCAAATTTAGTTCTAACCCAGCGCCTCACCACACCGGCACACCTCAATTTTGTTTTTAAGCACCAAGTGCTCTTGCTGGAGAAGTCATTGGACCCTCATATGGGCTCTTAGCAAGATCACTGGGTTTTTTGGCTTGATGGAAAAATGTCTAGGAAAGAGCACATTATCAAAAAGGTACAAGCGGCACAATGTAAGATTGATATGCTTCGGAAGTTTAAACCATTCATCCCTGCTGCTCTGTTTCGAATGGTTGCACAGGCGTTGGTTCTGTTTCAGATAGAAGGTGGTAATGCCATCCCCATGGTATCTTTAACATATTTTGTTGAGACCTTGTGCAGATTTTCAAAGGGGTACTTGATAGGTAGTGAGGGGATAAAGTTGGACTCCATCTCATCAGTTCTTGACAACTTGCGCTTGTTCCTGGTTGAAGCATGGATTCGATTAAAGTTGGGCTGTAGTGCATACAAAGTTGTGATTGTCAAACACACTTCCTATGCAGCAAAATAAATGTAGGTAGCAAGAGGCACTCAGACCATGAATGGATATTGCTACAGTGAGGAAGGATTGCCCGGCAAATTATCACTTATGTTTTTCTGGTCCTTAAGTTATTTGTGCTCATATAGCGCCTATCTCCAAAGCGCTCGGCAGGGTAAACGAAACAAGTCAGTTCCAGAATTTGGAAGCTAAGAGTGAAAAGAAGCGGAAACATGATTGAGCACATGGAGGTTGGAGTACAGATAGAAGAAAAAGAGATTGGGACCGACGGGAGCATGATGGTTGGTACCAGGAAATAAGAGAACTAACATATAGAGGTGCCATGCCATAGAGGCATTTGAAAACAACAGAAAGAAGATGAAATCGCAAACGTTGTTCAAAAGATAGCCACTGAAGAGAGATAAGGGTGGTAGAAATAGAACTACGAGGAGAGAGGGAGCATGTAAGACGTTTAGATGAGTGGAAAAGGGAACAAAGTGAGGCAAGATGAGATGCAGGAAGGTCGAGAAAAAGAGAGGAGCACTAGTCAAGACGGGTGAGAATAGTACTAGAAACTTGGAGCTTAGTTGCCCTTAAAGTTATAAAGGGATGAGCTGTGATGGATTGCCATTTGGCAAGGGTGCCGGAACCCTGGCTTATGTATGTAATAATTACATCTCTGAAAGTGAAATCTGCTGATCAGATTTCCCTTTCATAAGCTCCATGACAAAACCATAGTGTGAACCTGTGTCCAGCTGCATCAGTTCCCTGATTTGCAGCGCCTGCTCTCCAGTGGCACAGAGCCGGTTCAGAGGTCACAGGTGCATATTTGACAGCTGCAGTGACAGCCAAGGCTCTGCACTGCAGTGGCTGAAATTAAGACACCCCTGTTCCAAAACCCTTTAATTATGGGTCTACATCCTGATAGCAGAACAATCTTTAAATATAAGTCATACCTCAGTTAGCATATGGTGGATGGTATTCTCATAACTATTACAGCCACATCCAATTTGATATCACAAACGTGTCAGCTACTGTGAGCAAAGCTCAGCTGCGTAAGGTTTTCAGGCCAGACGAGTTCAGCCTGACAGGACAGGAACCTGGGTGGCCATGCCTCTTCTTTAATCTCTTTATGAGGGCAGGTAACACCCTCTGCCAGGGACAGAGGCACAGCAGGCAGCTTCCCCGGGCCCACACCAGGGTGCTGCATTACTACAGGTCTTTCTACCTAGTGGGAAGGAAAAGGGTGGTGTTAGAGTAGTCAAGAGCGATCTGTTTATTGGAAGGAGACTGCCACCATATTGTTTCTCTCTGCCACTCTGGCTCCTTCTTGTCCCATCCACTTCCTATCCAGAAAATCGCATTGGGTGTGATGTCAGAAGGGCAAAGTCCACTTCTTTGAAGAACAGTGATTTGACCACTTAGGCAGGCTAGCTTAAATCCAACCACATGCAGGTTTTTGGCCTTAAAAGAAGGGGGCTCCCACCACTTCTTAGATTCACTCTTGAACTACACCTTAGAAGAACTCACTGGTTCTTCTTTGGGAAAGTCGTACTTTCCAAAGCTTTCAGCCTGAGGTAATGAAGGAGCTGTCCAAGGCAGAAAAGAGGTCTGCACCCTACCCACCACTAGGGCACATTGGAGTTCACCTTTTGCTGTGGGCCAGGATATGCCACTCTGAACCAGAATCTCCTAAAGCTGGCAAAGCAGACCCTGAATGAAACCATCATGTTCTCAAGTCCCTATGAGTAGGTCACATAGTGTCCGGAGGACCAGACCAGCTGAAGCTCCCCGTTCTACCACACCAAATTTATTTATTTAAATATTTCTAGCGCGCCAAACGTCCAAAGGTCTCAGGGTGCACAATCGCATTGGGGTCACCGCCCCTTGAAAGAGAGGGAAGACACCAGTGCTGAGCCTAGTGACCTAAGCTACTCCTCACTGATGAGGACCAACAAGGCCGAAACATGTTTGGGGATGCTTGTGGTCTCGTGCAAAAGGGATGTGATCAAGTAGTTCGAGATGGACTGCTCCTTTTGGTGTGGGACCAAAATCGACTTGCATATGGTCTTTCCCCTTTTGTAATGGCTTGGCAGGTGAAGAACAATGGTCTGGAGGGTTTCCCAGAGCAATGCCAGAGGTTAAGTTTAATTCTAAAGCTTCCTACCCATCTCCTCATTTGTTTGGCTTTTGCACTGCTCTTCCAATCTGAACTGCATGCACGTCAAACCAGCTCGACGCTGCATTGTGCCCTAGCTGAGCCTGTCACTTGCTAGGCCCGAATGCACTGCTCAAATCACACACCAAATCTGGCCAGGGGTTACAACCACGGTTCAACCTGGCTAGCCCTTTGTATGGCTGCCTCACTGACCCACACATCGATATCCCCTAGGTCACCATTTTGACGATTGTCAGCCAGCAACTCGAAACCCTCGAGCATTACACACTGGCCCCTCCCAGAGATCCTGGGACTTCTACAACCTGCATCGCTGAGAGCCTATCTTCGACCACAGAGGGCGAATGAATTTGCCCATGCTCAACACCCCCTTGCTGCTTGGGCCCACACGATCCACTGTGCAAGAACCGAGCTTGATCCGCTCACATCAACGCTCGACACTGGGTTTGACACTGTCAACCCACCAAAGAAACTAACTGCCTCCTTGGTCCACTTGGGCGCTAGAAACTGGTCAAGTCACTGCTGCACCTTCTTTCACTCAAATCCCCCTACAGCCTCTGATGCCCCGCATTGTTCTGTTATGTACCCCCACCCCCTCTTATGTCCCATGTTGCCCTGTTATGTCCCCCCACCCCTCTGTTGCACCTTGCTGCTCTCTGTGCTCCCCCACCCCATCTGTTGCCCATTGCTGCTCTCCATGTTCCCCAGCCCCTCTGCTGCCCCCTGCTGCTCTATTGTTCCCCCCAGTCCCTTCAGTTGCCCTGTGTTGCTCTTTGTGTTTCCCCCACCCCCTCTGTTGCCCCATGTTGCTCTCTGTGTTCCCCCCTCCATTGCCCTGTGTTGCTCTCAGTGTTCCCCCACCCCCTCTGTTGCCCCGTTGTGCTCTCTGTTCCCGCACCCCCTCTGTTGCCCCGTGCTGCTCTCTGTTTTCCCCCACCCCCTCTGTTGCCCCTGCTGTTCTATTGTTCCACCCCTCTGTTGCCACGTGTTGCTCTGTTCTCCCCCTCCCTTTCATTGCCCCTGCTGTTCTATTGTTCCGCCAACCCCTCCGTTACCTCGTGCTGCTCACTGCCTCCCCCCTCCATTATTCCTTCCTGCTCACTGTGTCCCCCGTTGCCCTGTGTTCTTGTGTTCCCCCCACCCCTTAGCCCTGTTAGTGTTCTCCAAACCCCCCCATCCCTTGCCCCCTGTGAGTGTTTCTATAAGCCCCCCACCCCTTTCCCCCTGTGAGTGTTCTCTAAGTCCCCCACCCCTTGCCTCTGTGAGTGTCTCTTTGCCCTCCTCCCACCCTCTGCTCTCCTTTTAGCGCTTTTTTGCCCCCTCCCCTTCACCTTCATCTTCACCTCCCCCTCCCTATCCTCCCATCCTTCCCTTCCTTTCCCTCCTTCTGTTCCAATTCGGGCACTACCTCAATTGTCGTCAGGCATAGTAATCCTAGTCGCCTGTCTTTGCAGCCACCGCCTTCCCCACCTTCCTGTCCCTCCCCTTGTCCTGTGAAAGATAGGCACTACCCCAATTGCCGTTAGGCATAGTAATCGTAGCCGCCTGTCCTTTACAGCCGTCTGCCCTCCCCTCCTTCCTTTCCATCCCTCTGTCCTGTGGAAAGTTCGGCACTACCTCAATTGTCGTTAGGCATAGTAATAGTAGCTGCCGGCATTTTGCAGCCTTCATGTCCTCCCCTGCCCCCACTCTTTCCCCCTTTCTTTTATCTTAGCACTTACTCTTATCATTTCTCCCTCGACCTCTGATAATAGCTTGTCTGTCTCCCCCATTTCCCTCCTTCTCTTTGCCTCCCACTGCCTCCCCAGCACTACCTACAATAGTCATTGACCGTTACAGATAGTCACTTGTTCTGTTCCTCTCCTTACCCTTACTCTCCACTCCCTCCTCCTCCCCTTCTCCCCCTCCTCTTGTCATTCGTGCACTGCAACAATTGTCGTCAGGCATAGTATTGTTACTGATAGTCTTGTCTCCTTTTTCCTTCCCCTCCTCTCCCTTATTGTTCTATGCACTTGTACTATCTGATATGATATGATTGTTTATTTTTCACATTCTGATTTTGTTTCCAAGGACCTGTAAGAATGTAACTGTATTCTCTCATGTTCCCTCCCTCCTTGAAGCGCTTTGAAACACATTGTGTATAGGCGCTGTACAAATAAACAATCAAAATCAAATCAAATCAAAGATATCCTTTTTTGAGGTTGGTAATTTTCCTTTAACCCCAGTATTCACACTCAGAGTGCTACATTCCTTAGTCTGTTGCATTTCCTCTGTCTTCCCACAGGGGTGGGTTTTGTTCAGTGTTTTCTATTTAGTTATCTTGCAGGTGTTGTGTTTTATTAAAATACATCTATTTTCATAGAATCTTAATTGGACAACCCCTTTATTTTGGACAGTGTTGGTCGCTAATGAACCACGTTTACACCCCTCTTCTGAGTATAGCCTTTCCTCTGCCCATGTTACCATAAAAGTCGAAGGAGGGACATCTCTTAACTGTGCCTGTTTTACCTTTATGATTGCATTGGCTCTTGGTGTGTAGATGTGTGAAGGCCAAGTGGGCATTTTTATCCATACTCATCCTTGTACTCCTGCAGAGCAGAATACAATTTGTTACACAATCCCTGCATATGTTTAAGAGGTGGAAATGCATGAGCCAAGATTACGAGCGGTTGCAGAGGACGGGAAAGAATATAGAAGAAAGAGGAACAGGAGAAGGAAATTGAGAGGAAGGCAAGAATAGAATTTCCATTTTGGATGTGTTATGATGGAGAAAGTGTGAAGATATCCAAGACTGGATGGAAGAAAGACAAGCAGAAAATTTAGCATGAAGAGACTCAAGGGATGAAAAAGAAAAGAACATGTGGATGCCATCTGCATATAGGTGATAGGAGAAATCATAGGAACAAATAATAGGAGAGAGAGGAATAGTTTAGAGGCAAAAAAGTAAGGGGCCAAGGACAGAACCTTGGGGAACCCCAAAGCAAAGAGGAAGAGATGATGATGAGTGACCAGCCCATGAAACAGAATAAGTGAGATTACATAGATATGAACAGAGCCATTTGTAAACAGTGCCAGATATACCCAGTGATAACAGCCTAGAAGAGAGAATGTGGTGGTCGACAGTGTCGAATGCAGCAGAGAAGTCTAGTAAGATAAGAAGAGAAGAGTGCTTAGAGTATCGAACTGATAGAAGAGGGTCCGTTACAGCGAGTAAAGCAGTTTCAGTAGAGTGGAAGGACCGAAATCCATATTACAGAGGCTGGAGCAAGGAATGGAGATTTAGAAAAGTGGAAACGTGACAACAGATGATCCTTTCAAGAAATTTAGAAATAAAGGATAGAAGGAAAATTGGACGGAAATTAGAGGGAATAGAGGAGTCAAGGGAGGGTTTTTTTCAAAATGGGAATGAAATTGGGAAACAGCAGAAAATAGACAGATGTTCAATAGCGAGGTAAGCTAGGGGATTACAGGAGGGAAGTTTTAAGGAATAAGTGAGGGCAGCATGGATATGTAGGGGTGGCCATTGGGCTGGCCCACTCAAGAAATAGAACAGTTGCAGTGTCATTAAGGGGGCGAAATGGGATAAGGAGTAAGGAGGAGGAGAATGGTCAGTAGAAAGTAAGGTTTCAGAGGTAGCCAAACAAGATGCACGAAGATTACCAACATTGGTGGTAACGTAAGTGGCAAAGTCATCAGGGGGAAGAGGGGAAGATAGAGAGGGATCTGTAGCAGGAGGGGAGGGAAAGCGGTTGGGTTCACAGGAGAGTTGGTGTGGATGGGAAGAGAGAGTAGTAAGAATGTTAGAGTAGTAAAGTTGTTTAGCAGAAAGTAAAGAATTGTCATAGAGAGTATGGAAGCAAGAGAGAGAGACGCAAGATCAAGGGAACAGTGGGAGTTTTTCCAGTGGTGAGTTGGGTTCTAAGAAAGCAAACAGGAGTAATCCAGGGCTGAAGGGTTTTCCGGGAAGAGGAGAAAGGACGAGCAGAATAGAGATGATCCAGAGTAGATTAAGACCAGGGGAAAAAGAGTCTTCTGCATTCTCGGTCGAGAATGACGAGAATTGAGAAATAAGGGTCAGAGCAGAACTAAGCGAGTAAACGAATGTAGATGAGTCAAATTTTCAAAGGTCACATGGAAAACATGTCAGAGAGAAAGGAGAAAGGGGAAAGGATTGTGGGAAGGAGAGAGAGAAAGAAACAAGAAAATGATCTGAGAAAGGTCGTGGAATAGCGGAAACAGAGGAATATGAGGGAATAGAGGCAGGTTGCACCATTAACTTGCGTCTGTCTTTCATCCATCACGCGAACAGCTGCATCTCTTCAGCTTCCTGTCAACCCCCATCTTTCATCAGTGTGAGATGAGGTCCATCTCATAAGTGTTCTTCTGCAGTCATTCTGAAAGCTGGGCATTGCTTTCATTATATGCCATTCTTTATATTTCATTATATGTCATTACAAAACAGGAAAATGTGAATCTGAATATTGACAGCTGTGGTGTCACAGTAATGTACAACCAACCAAAACCTCTCAGGTTTTCCAGTTCCAAGCCATCCAGTCCTGAATGTTTTTCTTAGAATGCTGCTGGGATTTGTAGTAGTAAATTTAAAATGGAAATGATATAACTACAATTCCCATAAGTCCAAGAAAAAACTGGACTAGATGGGTTTCACAAGCATGGAAATGGGAAACTTGGGATCCCTGGCAACACCGTTCGATAACATTAATATCAGGGTAGAGGTTTCCGCAGCTGCTTGAGAAACTGATAGAAGGAGTCTCTTTCCACTGTTTCCGGAATGGACACTTCTTTCTTTGCAGCCTGACCCCTGGCAAGTCTCCATTCTGTCGCTGCCTCAGTGACTGCAGATCGCCTCGTTAAAAGAGCCAGCATCCACTAGTCCAACAACAACAGCAGGAGCCCAGCCTGTCACCTAAAAAAGGTAGAGCTTACAGCAAAAACACCCCCATTATTCTCTGTATACTTGTCGCTATTCTTGTAGAGTGCTGCGCTGTTATCTTGCTAGGTTCACGCAGTATTCTACATGCATAATAATAATGTCTGTTCTTATACTGCGCTTCTTATTTCTGAAGAAACTGGTATATATATAGGGCCTCATTACAACCCTGACGCCTGATTACGAGGTCCCTTTGCGGGTTGGCGATTTTAACGCCGGCTTTTTGCAGGCGTTAAAATCCAACCCGCAAAGGGACCTTGGTGTTAAGTACGGTGCCGCAATTTGCGGCACCGTACTTAGCGCCTTCCCCATTCCCATTGAGCCCTATGGGGCAAAAATGGGAATGGGGAAGGGCCCATGGTGAATGGGGAATTACCGCCCCGCCAACCTTGGAATGGGGCGGTAATTCCGCCATTCACCATGGCGGACCCCGGCATGGACCATGGTGCTAATAGCACCATGGTTTAGCGCCGGGGTCGTAATGAGGCCCCTAGAGTTTAATGATACTGATTGTATTGTTTCCAGAACGATACGTGGCTGCACCCTTCATGCAGTGGTGGACTGGCCAATGGAAACTGGAGATTTTCTGGTGGGCCTTTACACTATGGGCCTCTTTAACGGGGTTCCCCAGTTTTCTTTTACAAACCTCTCTCCTAGTCACCACACTCCCTTCTTTCCATCTCTTCCCAACCCCTACATCCACGTGAAGCAAATATTTTCAAGAAACCATCCAATATGTTATTTATCACTCTCAACAAATATTCAAGGGCAGTTCGTGGTTATATTTAGCTACTTGTTAATCCCTGGTTAGGGATAAAATGGCTTTACATTCACTATTTGGACCTATTTTTCCGAAACTTCTTGGGCCGAAAAGCACTTTGAAAAACGTCTCCAGGGCCACTTTATTATTATTATTATTGTTAATTTTATTATTATAATATTTATTGAGGACAGACCTACCTTTGAGAAGCAACTGAACGCTTTACCGTGGTAAACACCAATACGGCTGCAAAACGTAGCGCTTTTCAGAGGTAATAATAGAACAGATGTGCAAAGGGGGGTAGGACACTGAGGGGCACAGAGGAGGGTTACAGCTATACCGGGTGGCAGGGAGGAGAGGGGCGGGCAGCGTTTAGCGAGTCAGGTAGCGCGAAGGGCAGCGTGATGGCATAGGTGTTGAGGAGGAGAGACTCCTTGAAGAGGTGGGTCTTGAGTTCTTTTCTGAATTGTAGGAACATGGGGGCGAGTCTGATGCTGATGGGGATTGGTTGCCTAATCTAGGGGTGTAGGCAGAGAAAGCTCCTTTTCTGGTTGTTTCTTTTTTGCAGTGGTGGATTTCAAGTCTGCACGTGTCCTGGCTTCTGGTGGTGCACTGTCTGCCGGAGATGCTGAGCGTCTCTGCGAGGTAGCTGGGTAACTTGAGGGTGACTGCCTTATAGATGATGCAGCAAGACTTGAAGGTGATTCATGCGGGCATTGGGAGCCAGTGTAGGCCGAAGAGGGGGTGGGGGGTGATGTTGTCGTATCTGCGTAGACATTTTATGTGGCGTGCGGCCACATGCCAGGCACTTCTCAGGGGCATGCGGAAGGATGACAGGAGGCCTTTGAGTTGTGCATTGCCCCCATCCAGGTGGGATAGGACCAGTGCTTGAACGGTGGATCTAAAGCTGTCCGTAGGGAGGAAGGGCTTGACTTTCTGAAAGAGGGAGAGCTGATACCAAGCTGTCCAAGTTTTCGTAGCTATGTGTGTCTTGAAAGACAGGTGTTTGTCCACGTGGAACCCGAAGGACTAGGCGCAGGAGGTGAGCTCGGCTGTTAAACCGTCAGAGTTCATGGTTCCCAGTCCACCCGTGCCTTCGATCTGAGGGATGTCAGCTTGCAAACTGCCTGCTTGCCGCTTGCCTGAGGCAGAGAGGCTTAACCCCTCAACTATCCGCTTGGACATTCCCAAGCATGATGGCACAGATACTTACTCGATGTAAACCACCACCTTTGTTGAAATCAGCTCCTTTATAGTTCTATATAATAGCAATGAGTCTTTAGAGGTGACGCACTGTCACACACCACCACTATCTCCAGGTTAGATAAACAAGCATTTCTGCCCCATGCGCATGCGCTAAAAGAATCACTGTTTTCTAAGTAAAATCAAGCTTCAAAGTGTCGGTTTGCAATCTCAAAGAAAATTCGTCCTTCCGAGCCTGATCCTAAAACGATTTTACACGCAGAGCGTTTCCTCTCCAGCTACTGGGTAAGGCCCCGCTATTTTCTTGGAATGCATTGGAGGATCTGCGTCAGATTAAACGTTGCACGGTGGCGAAAGATTTCGAATGGAAATGTACAGCTGGTATTTTATAAAGGTAATAAACCCACCATGTATCGCAGCGCCATCTCTGGAATTTACAGAGCAACCATAGGGAGCTTTCTTGGAATGTATCCCTCGCTCATCCGGTCACATCGTCGTACTGTGAATAAACAATGACCTCCCCTCCTCCCACCGCGTCCCTTCTCTTAAACACTCTGCTTAGGCTATCATTCCCCATGCCAGGAGTCTGCAAGTCCGGTCCGTAAGAGCCAAATCCACCTCATGTTTTCAGGACAACCAGACAAAATACATCCGAATATATTGAAAATAAATGGGAGTTCTTTACATGGTTAGTTGTTTACCTGAATGCATGGTGTGTTTTGTCCTTTTGCAGACCACACTTGGAGAACCCTGCACTATACATTCTTTCACCTTAGCTGTACACGTTTTTCTCTGTCTCTACCCACATCTACTTCATTGCACAGTGGCCTTGCTGAGTAGTAACACATAATAACAGAAATAGAGATTCACTCACCATTTCTAGTCCCACCAGCCGCCCTCCCGTTCATCCAAAATGGCTACCACCAAAACATCGTTCTGCAGAACTAACCTGCACATTTCTATCTTTCTCCTTGACAGAAACGATAGGTTGCAGAGTAGTTTGTTGCTCAACAAGATCACCCGATCCACCTGGTTCCCATCATTGAGCATAGTGCCATTCAACTACCGCCAACGGCCTGACATGTCATGCGTCTCAGGATGAAGAACTCTTAGGAGCGAACGGTGTAAAGCAAGTTTCCTTTCATTCAGTTGCAGGTTAACACTCCAGTTAAGCATGTGAAGTAGTGAGTTGTTTGGTAGATAGACACGTCTTCTTCAACACTGAGCTTACCCGCCATCAACTTATGCAATGGTCACAGTGAGAACACTGAGATCATGCACATATCAATCTACACAGATTAGTGCACTTCGTTTCTCACTGGGCATCCTCAGTGTCACCCCTCATATTCCCCGTAGAATGCTGCAAGGCAAAGAAAACTAGGACACTACTGTTTTAGCCCATTAAAGGAAACCAATGGAACATAATGAGAGCAAAGCACTTCAAGAAACTTCCTATCTTCTTCTTCACAGATCAACGCAGCATTCTTAAACTGAAGACAAGATGGTACACGCTCATAACAGTAGAATTACTGTGATGCACAACACGTCTCTCAAAGCAAGAACAATCACAGATATTTTCCCACAGCAAAGCAACAATCAAAGTTCCCCCTGACACGCTCAGCTCTGATGGTTATATGTGAAAAGACTTTAAAGGTCTCAAGAAAAAAAGACCATGTTTTTCACCACCCAAGCCCCTCATTGTTCCTCCCCGCCCACCTCCCACACCCATCCCCACCTCCACCCCCACCCTCTCCCACAAGATTTCAGTCCCTGCCCCCCAAACCCCATCTCCCACCCAAACCAAAACACAACACATACATACACACACACCAACACAAACGCACCCACACACTTACCCGTTCTGCTTGTCCTGCGCTTCCTGGTCCCAACATGTCTGTCAGCCCCTGCACACACTTATGTGTAGCAGGGGCGTGTCAGTTCCATTTAGAAAGACTGCTCCGTGCAATCACGGAGCAGTCTTTCTAAATAAGTTTTTATGGTGAAAAGATCTTTTGTGAGGGAGTGTTCCTGGTGTGGACTACCAAGGTGTTTCCTGGAGACTTGGAGTGTTTTTTCACTGTTTGTTGGACTGGGCGGAGCACCACCATCACCACCACTACTAAATCCCTTTCCAGACGCTGAGCGTCACGGAGTGTGAGGGAGTGTTCCTGGTGTTCGTGGTGGCCATGGCTGGTTGGCTGCCACCAAAGTGGCTGCCTTCTGCCCTATGGAGCGGATAGCACGGAGCTCTTTAAATCCTGCGGAGCAGACGGGAGAAATGTTGGAGGATCGCAAAATGGCCACGGGAACCAGAGCACAGATGAGGCGATGGAACTCAGTGACTGAAGATACCAGCAGATCGGGTCGAGAGGGGCGCAGCATGGAACAATGCGGCTCACAGCAAGTAAGTGAATAACCCCTACAAACAACAGAGGATTCACAACAACAATCTAAAAACATAGCAAGCACACCACGTGTGCATGACTTGACTGCCTGTACAACTGGGGAATGTAAGTGTATGAGAGGGAGGGAGGGTGAAGAGGGGGACTCGCACAGATACTGCTATGTGGAAGTAACAAGGTGTAGGGAGTTGGGTGGCGCTTCTCCGAGCGCCTCACCGTCGCTGCCGCCGTCGCAGCAAAGTGAAGCGGGTCAGCAACTTTTTGCTGCCGCATGTGATGATAAGGATGACATGGATCAGTCCAGTTTACAGCGTGATGAATTGCTGCGTAAAGAAAGGAATCTGGTGGGGGGACCCGGAATAGAACAGGAACAGACTAGCAATACTAAGGAGATGAACAAACGCCCCCCGATAAACGGCAACCTTACCTCGCATTCCGGTCGTCCCTCTCTGAGATTTTTCTCAAGTAGCGAGAACTTGACTGGCATCCCCAGACGCGATGCCTCCTCGCCTGAAATGCATCACAAGCGTGGTGATTCGAAAGCTGGAGGGGGCGGGGAGGAAGACCCCGGAGAGGGTGCTGGGATGTGTGACGACAACAGAGCAAGGTGTCCTGTAAAAGCAGCAACAGAAAATCTATCACAAAGCCCAAAACAACAAGAGTCAGAAGACAAAAACGAAGGAAATCACAGGCTTCTGTCTGGAAAAGGGAATTAGATCATAAATTGTTCATGATGCAGGTAGGTGTCCCAAATGAACCACTATAAAGAATAACACAATGATGTCCCCATGAACTGACAGTGCAATGATGCAAAGCAGGCTCCACCAGACACATGTTTGCAAGACTGCCTACAGAACGTGCACAGCACCATCTTGTCCACATGCATGCTGCACCCCATATATGTTTCATCCCAGACGCATCCCTGCATGACCCACCCAAAAGGCAAGCAACCCGTGTGTCACTACCCCAATGCCAATTACCTGCCATTCCATAGAAATGCAGCTACCACAATGCATGACTGATGCATGTAAACCCATCACTAATGGTCTCCCTCTCTTGGTCCCCCACAGGCACACAATTTGAGAGTGGAGATCAGGACCCCAGGGAGGATGCTGCGACACCAGCCAAGAAGTCCAGGGGCATGGAGGGAGGAAACCGTCCCGCAACATCTGGGAAGAGGGCAACCTGGACTACTGCGCAAGCCCAACCCAACCCAGGAACCTACAGCACAAATGTGCATTAGGGACACCACCACAGCACCCACACCAGCCACATCCACACAGGAGCAAGTGGCTGAAGGCACGGTATCCACTGCAAGTAGTACTGTCGGGGAGACAGCTGCCACGACAGTTGTGTCAGATGATGAACAACACACTCCGACACCCGGAACATCTACTGCTACAGGCCCCCAGCAGTCACCCCAACTCTCCCCACCCAGCAATCCATATGCCAGCAGCCATGAGCTGTCTGCGGTGGAGTCATGGGCAGGGAGCTTCAGCCCCACAGGGAGCATGCATGAGGCCCCAACCATTCCGCATGCACCATCAGCATCCGCCAGTGTCCGGGACAGGCAGAAGGGGATCAAGGCAATACAACAGCGCCAGGAGGAGCTGACAGGGCTGATGACCCAGCACATCACCGAATGTGGTCAGGCAAGGGAGGAAATCAGGGAATGCACAGCATCCTTCAAATGTGCCATTGAGTCAACTTCAAAAGACATATGTAGCGAATTGGCGGCTGTGAGGTAGGTCCTCACCCAAATGGTGGCAGCATTGGAGGCCCTGCGTGGGGAGGTGGAGGGGGAAGAGGGTGTGTGGGGAAATTGAGGGGGAAGGGGAGGAGGAGAGGGTGTGTGGGGAAGTTGAGGGGAGAAGGGGAGAGGGTGTGTGGGGTGGAGGGCTGGTGCACTTAATATGTTATATTTCTTCAATACACCTTTTTGTGAAATCAGAATTCACATGAGCGGACATTGCTTATTGTGTACGTGTGATTTATTGGTAAACAGTGTACAGTGTCCATATCCCTGACACACCCAGTGCCCTGAGTCCCACCTCCATGTCACACTCCGCATCCATGTGTGCTAGAAACATTGGTTAATCAAAGTCTGACGCACGGAACGGCACGTCCCTCCTGTGCATCGCTGCCTCCCTGACGTTCAGCCCCATCTCCACCCTCCGCATCCTCATCGTTTGGTGGTTGCAGTTCAGCATCAGGGGGCAGAGGCACATTCCGTCTGATGCACATATTGTGTAGCATGACACATGCCATGACGATCTTGCCCATCTTCTCATGCCCGTACAGGAGTGCCCCACCAGACCTGCTGAGGCAGTGAAACCGTGCCTTCAAAAGGCCAAATGTCTACTCAATCACCACACGTGTATGTGTATGCGCTCGAATGTAGTCCTCTTCGTGCCTGTTCTGTAGGTTCCGGACTGGGGTAAAGAGCCACCTCTTCAAGGGATAGCCTGCATCACCTGCATGTGTGCAACAATGGTTATGTGTAAGTGATCACATCATATGGGACCTGTATCAATGACACCACAGCGTGCATTTATTTCCTGTTTGCACCCACAAATCCATGCATGAATAGAGCCTCATGATGTAACTGCAATGTGTGAATTCATCTGATCGGCAGGTGTGCGGGGCATCGTCTAGTGGGCGCAGGGGTGTCCTATTCCTTGTGAGTGCTCATGCACTGTGGTAGTCCACGCCGGTTGTTCCCATGATCTGGGTGATGTTTAGTCAATTGTGTGCTTTCATCCTGTCACCGTTGATGGCAGACTCATGATGATCTCACTCTGCACGACAGATGTTGACATGCTGTTTTGGTGGACCTCTGTGTTGGTATAGGGGTATGTTCATGTATTTTGCCCTCATGTGACTCCTTTGTACGCAGTAATGGACAACTGTCCTTTTTGATGATGGTATTTGGTGCTGTGCATTGGCCATACTAATTGCTTGTCGCTGCATTGTGTTGAGGGGGCTACGGTCTGATTATGTGCAGTGTACATGTTGATGGCTATGGAATGGTTGTAGCACTGCATCATTTTCATGGTAGGGCAGCTTACGTCTTGCATTTTGGGGTCACGTTTCAGGTACAGTCTGGCCTGCTTTGGGGTATGAGCATGGTCCATCCTCTCAGGTACTCTCAGCCAGGTGAAGTATGCATCTCTCCCCCCCATCTCAGCCAGGTGAAGTATGCATCCCACCCCCATCTCAGCCAGGTGAAGTATGCATCTCTCCCCTGCATCTCAGCCATGTGAAGTATGCATCTCCCCCCACATCTCAGCCAGGTGAAGTATGCATCTCTCCCACCATCTCAGCCAGGTGAAGTATGCATCTCTCCCGTCAATCACCTACCCACATCGCGATGCCATGAGCCTGACATGCAACTCACTGAGTAGCCAGGATCTGTGCCCTGCGTGTCGCTCCATGTAGCGTGGTATCGTGGAGTTCCGCATGACCATTGAAGCATGGGTTGATCCGGGAAATCGGGCACAACAATGTGTGATGATCTTGTTTGAGTCACAAACAATTTGCACGTTGATGGAGTGGTATAACTTACGGTTGTGGTACACTGCCTCCATGGCATGTGGGACCACCAATTCAACATGGGTGCAGTCGATGGCGCCAATGCAACCAGGGATGCCGGCCAGTGAAGGGAAACCAACTTTGGTGTTGGAGATCTCCTGGGCTGTCCGTGATAGGAAAATGTGGTCGCCTGTGTGCTTCAGGAGGGCATCGAGCACTTAGTTCAGCGTATGTGAGAATAATGGTTGTGATATGCCATGCATCTGTCCTACTGTGTGCTGGTAGGTGCCTGTGGCCAGGAAGTGGAGTACAGACACCACCTTCAGTAGAGGGGGGATGGTGGTATGAATGTCTATGAGGCTGGCAGTGTCGTTTTGTATCATGTCCACAATGTTGGTGATGGTGTCCCGGTCCAGAAGGTACAGGGTGTGGATCTGCTCAGGGGTTAGGCTGAATGGGTTGGCTCTGATTCGAGGGATTGGGGGCTGTCTGTGTGGTACAACTGCCTGAAATGGTGGTGCAGGCTGTGCCTGCCTCACCCTCCTTCTCCTCCTGTGTCTCCTCTGTGCTGCCTGTTGTTGTTGTTGTTGTTGCTGGAGTTCCACTGCAATCATGTCCACCAGCCCCAGCATTGCTACTAGTGTTGGAAAAAAATGTGTGTTTGATTGGGTGTGGGAAGGGGTGGGGTGTGCTCCTTTTGTGCTGGCCCAGTCTATATTGCCTCCACCTGTGATGATTGTGTGCACCTGTGGCAGTTTGGACCACTGCACATGGCCGTTTACGGGTGGTCCGCGATGCCGGAATTTGCTCCATGCCGGTAAGGTACTTTTCTGACTTCTGTAGGCCGTTATTAGCATGTCCGCATTACTTGTGTTCAGTTCCTGTTAACGCCTTGCCGCTATTGCCGGCATGTGAGGTCGCGTGCCGGCACCCATGGCGCTATTAGAGGCACCGTTATTTATGATACCGCTAATAGCGGGTTGGCGGGTCGTAATGGACCGCAGCGGTAAACGATGCCGGTAATCCTTTACCTGCATCGTTTTTCCCTTACCTCTAACCTCATAATGAGGCCCAAGGTGTTTACCTTTTCTGACACAGATCCAGAACGGCCTGCAGCAAGAAACAAAGGGGGAGAATGGCAGGCAACTATACCAACTTACCTGGAAGAGTTGGTAGCGACTGGAAACCGAAGAGATTCACTAGCAGTCGCGGATCAACTTATAAAGGATCTCGCTGCAATAAATGGGAAATTAAACTCCCAAAAAGAAACGGGGAAAGTGTCGGTTGTAAATGAAAGTCAAATGTGGGGTGAACAAGGACTGAAGAAATTAAGAACAGAAATAACTGAAAATATACATGAAAGGGAGTTCAGAGGGACGCGCAAAAGCTTCTCTGATAGAGAAAAACACAAAAAAGAAGGAGAGTGGAGTACAGTCCTTACGTAAATGTGGCTTGTTCACAAAAAAGTACCTCTCAGAAAGACAATGGGCCTCATTACACGGTAGGCGGTAAGGGTTTATCGGTACCGGTAAGGGCACCAGTACCGGTAAACCCTTACCGCCTTACTACGAGTTCCCTTTGCGGGACCTGACCTTAACGGCTGGTTTTACCAGCCATTAAAGTAGGGTGCCGCAAAGGCACCTTGGTGCTAATTACGGTACCGCAATTTGCGGTACCGTAATTAGCGCCTTCCCCATTCCCATTATGCCCTATGGGGGCAAAAATGGGAATGGGGAAGTGCGTTGGTGAATGGGGAATTACCACCCCCGCTCACCTTGTAGTAGGGCAGTAATTCCGCCATCCACCAAGGCGGACACGGTAAAATACCGGCGGCAACCATGGTGCTAATAGCGCCATGGTTACTGCCTACCGTTTAATGAGGCCCAATGTAAGTTCCCTGCGGAGTAGAAGTAGGAATAGGTTAGAGAAGAAACCATCTGTCAGCTCTGCTTCAGCTGAATCCTCGGAAGAAAGTTCTACTGACTCCTCCCTTGTTCAAAGAGAATTTCCAAAAGTTTGAAGGCTGAGACAAAGGACGAAACAGAAATCCCTTACTCTTCTAGGAGCTGTGAAAAGTGATACTGAGGATAGTACGGTGCAGAAAATGGCCTAGAACATTTCGAAAGATCTAAAACCTCAAATAATGTCCGTCATCGGAATTTCTCTGGCTCCCCTAACAAAATTATATGAGCAATTTCATGAGACATATAGGGACCAAAATACAATGCTGGCACTCATGATATCCAAAATGACCAAGATGGAGATTGATATGAAAGTGTGGGAGCAGGATGTGAAAAACAAGAAGCAAAAAAATGAGGATGCAAACAAAACGATAAAGGAGCAATTAAGAAATAATGCTGAGGAAAAGAGGTTATTAGCTGAGCTTGCAAGAGAAGCAATGGGCCTCATTACTAGGTTGGAGGTAAGGGATTATCGGCACCAGTAAGGGCACCGGTGCCAGTAATCCCTTACCTCCCTACTACGAGTTCCCTTTGCGGGTCCTTCCTTAACGCCTGGTTTTTGCAGGCGTTAAGGACGGGACCCGCAAAGGGACTCTAGAGCTAATAACGGTACCGCAATTTGCGGTACCATTATTAGCGCCTTCCCTATTCCCATTGAGCCCTCCGGGGGCTCAATGGGAATGGGGAATGGCCCTGGTGAATGGGGAATTACCGGTCCCTCTGACCTCGGAATGGACCGGTAATTGCTCCATTCACCAGGGCGGAGTCGGAAGGGTTTTGGTGGCAGCCATGGAGCTAATGGCTCCATGGCTGCCTCCAACCTCGTAATGAGGACCAATGACTTTACTGAAACAAGTCCATCATAGGGAAGAGGCTAAAAAAGGTGAAGATTCCATACAGAAAACACTCAATGATAAAGAAAAAAAAAGCGGGCAAGGGGAAGTCCTTATGAACCAAACTGGGGAAGTATCAATGTACGTAACAGAAGGAGTAAGTAACACAATAAGGGATCAGGATCCGAAAACCTTCGTTCAAAATGGGCAGCAATTGCCAGAAAAACATTTAACGGGGTGGTGGATCTAACAATAGATCCCGAAAAACAAATCACTCAAAAGGAGCAAACAGCTATAGCCCCTAGAGAAGACAAAAAGGTAGTTGAGGGCCCTAATCATGGAGCACCAAAAACTGACGCCGCGAATAAAGATGAAGTCGCTACAACTTCCGAAAAGGCTGAGGGCATGGAAGTGGATCCTAACCAATATGCTAAGGTGGATGACCCAGAGAAGAGAAAGACGAGTGAATTATATGGAATTTTCGAAAAGGGTAAGATGTTTGACCAAATTCCAAAAGCAAAGGGAGGACTAAATAATGAAAAGTGCAAGAAAAAAACTAAAAACATGGTACAAAATAAAAATTAAATGAATAGAGTTTCCTGTAAATTGTTGAGGAACCTGAAGGCGTTAAACGTAACAATCTGCACAGAGAAACTTGCAAATAAGGAAGCAATGAAGGAAGATGACACAGATAATAAAAGAAGTTCCAAAAAGATAAAATCGACCGGAGAGGACACTGATGGCATCGGAGCTAATGAAGAAGAAGAAATAACGGCTGAGGACCTGCTTGACTTTTCAACTTATGAAAACGATGAAGATCGTGACTCTGACCAAATTGCCCACAGTGTCCAGATACAGGATGTAAGAATGGTGACGCTCTTAGAATCCCAGTCTGTAGAAAATCGACCTTCAGAAAAGAAGGAGACAACAAACGGCATAAGTGAACCCTGTAAAAGAGTCTGCACATTTGTAATACCCCCAAGGAGTGAGCAAAAGAAAGTGACACTGAATTTGAGTAGAAGCGAAAATAAAGAAGAATTTATGACAATAGAAAAAAGAAGAGAAAACAGGATTTTGGAACAGGAAGGTACTAACAAACCACAAGTGCAAAAGAAATTTAGACCAGATCAGCATGATAACAAACAAAGGATCAACAAAGACTGTGAAATTGCAAATGGAAAACAAGAGAACAAATCAACACAAGAAAAAGAGAGGATCTCGAAGACGAAAGGGGAACGATCTAAGCTAAATGGAATAAGCATAATGCTCGAACAATGTACCTCTAAGAATGATGGGCTGGTCTTAAACAGGTACAACGTGATGCAATTGATGCACCACATCCCTCATTTAAAAGCAATCTCTTCGAATGATTTGAAAATTGTAGAATTTGTGGAAGAGGATATATCAGATAGAGTTCGAATCCACCTTCACTCAAAGATAATTAAGGAAATTCTAATTGAAAGCAGAAGGGAGTTGAATAGCCTAGGCTTCGATGTAAAAGAGGACAACAGGTCTGAAAATAGTGATGAAGAACACAGATCCTATAGAAGAAAAGAAACTGACATTACTATACTTACGCGAGAGAAGAGTAGTGAGAAGAGGAAAAATGCCAAAAGTACAGAGAGCAGAGAAGTTGAAAAAAACAAGAACCAGGAGAAGAAAAGAGTGGCAATTGAAGACGAGAGCCCTAAAAAAAAGAATAAGGATTACATTCGCTGGGAACATCCAAGATCCAGATCAGAAAAAGGTTGAAAAATCTCTGATAGAAGGAGTGGAGGACAAAAATTGGTCCTGGTTCTCTAGAGCCTTGACCCCCTCAAGCCAACGCTAATGTTGAAACACTGAAAGACAGAGGATAGAGTGCGGGACTTGGAATACCAGAGGTTATGTGCACAAATTCTTGGAACACTCGGGAATGATCTGGAACTTGGATATAATATGCTTGCAAGAGACTTGGCTGGCTGAGCCTCCATGTGTGGAAGGGTTTGAGATGGCATTTAACCATGCAATTACAAATAAAAAGGGCTGCCCGATGTCTGGTCTAATGACCCAAGTAAAACGAAATAGCGCAGGCGGATCAAAAAAGCATTGAATATCGATTCTTATAGTCAATTTACAACGATCTCCAACATGGAGGAAAGTGGAAGGTTGAATTCCTGTCTTCACATACTCAACATATATTGGCAACATCAGAAAGCTGGAGAAACAACATTCATAGATAAAATGTGTGACGCTCTTGACGAAATAAGAATACTGAACCCAAACGATGAAGTAATCGTTTGTGGTGATTTAAATATGGATTTGACAGCTCAGAGTGAAAATAACCCAACTAAGAACTTCCAAGCGAAAAAGAAACAAGAACTGGCCAAATTATGGCTAGACGAAATGCAGGTGAGACAAATGAGTATGTTGAACGGAAACTTATAGGGAGATAGACCGCCAAAAGCGACCTGGAAAAGAGGGTCTCAAAAATCCATCCTAGACTACTTCTTTGTCTGTGAATCTGTGTCGAAAAAAATGTTAAGTCTGGAGGTGAAAAGCACACATGAAAGCGATCATAACCTGGTCAAAGGTGCATGGGAAACAAAGAAGCAAACAAACTCTAAAACATGGGCCGAGGTTATCGATCCAGGCCAAAAAAGAATAAAGTTGAATAAAACAAATACTGAGGAATTTACAAAAACTTAAAAAATACATGACCAAGCTAACAAATACAAGGTCTATGACACACTATTACAGATGTATTCTAAAATACCCAGTGGAGGTGCCAAGAATGATTTTAAACGTCACGCTTACGATCGAGCAATAGTGCTGAAAAAGAGGGAACTGAGACACCAAATAAGAGCCCTCGGAGATCTAAATCAAATGGTTGCAAGAGAGGTGAAAAAAAACTAAAATCACGCTACAATAATTGGATCAGGGGTCATAATTATAGTATGCAGCAACAAGACGCCGAAAAAATGTTGACAACATTGGAAAACAAAAACTTGAGAGAGTTCTGGACATTAATTAATTAATAATGAAAGGGTGCGCCACAAGGGGCACTAATAACAAATCTGGTCTCAGAACAACAATGGACTGAACATTATTCGAAGCTCTTTGAAAAGCAAGGTGAAAAGACAAATGAACCAATGAACACTCTAACCAGTTGGAACATTGAAATTTCCAAAGAAGATATTCTCCAAACAATAAAAAACAATAGTTCATCGAGAGTTCCTGGACCCGATGACATTACAAATGCAATGCTAAAGGAACATCCGAATGAACGGACAGAGCTATGTAAAACACTAATCGAAAGAATAACGAGGGAAGCAATCATCCCAACATCGTGGAAATCTGCTATAATTGTACCAATTTTCAAGAAAGGCGAAAGAACAGACCCTAAAAACTACCGGCCTATTGCACTGCTTGATGTCATAGGAAAAATGTTTGCAACTCAAATACTATCACGGCTACCATCATGGATCACACAAGCAGGTGCTTTTGATACGTGGCAGACTGGCTTCATAAAAGGAGTTGGCTGCGATCTGAACTTATTAATAATAAACATATTAAAGATGGAAGCCTTGAGAAAAGGAACAAAAATGTACGCAGCATTCGTGGACTTAGCCCACTCTTTCGATGGAGTGGACACAGAGCTCCTATGGGAGAAGATGACTAAGTTAAGATGCCCCCAGAGTCTGTTGCTGGCTATAAAAGAATTACATTCAGAGACAAATGTCAGAATCCACCTGGATCAACGAGGAACCCTCACACAACGAATTAACACCACAAGAGGCATAAAACAGGGGTGCCCATTGGGCTCTACTCTATTTAAATTACTAATAGCAGATGTGGGCAAAACCCTGGAGAAGGTTCTGACCTTTCCTCCGAAAATAAATGCGAACCAGATAAGCTGGTTAATATGCGCAAACGACATTGTCTTGCTGGACCTAACTCCAGTAGGTCTTCAGCGGAAATTAAGCGCGCTTGCAACCTATATAACAAAGAATGGGCTCGAAATAAACGCAAAAAAGACTGAGATTGTGCAGTTTTCTGACTTGAAAAGCCAAAAAAGATCAAAGAAAAATCAACCAAGCTGGAGCCTGGGGAATGTGACACTTAAGAGAACATCCCAAGTGACATACTTGGGTGTTCAATTAAGTGCTACCATCACGGATGACCCGATGATGAGAAAAATAAAAACAAAATGTAAAGCCCTGGCGGTTCAAGGAGCTGTGCTACACAAGAAATATGGAAAATTCTCATACCAGCCAGTAGTAACTTTCTATAAAGCTAAAGTTATTCCATCCTTAATACATGGAGCCGAGGTTATGTTAGGATGTCTATTTCTTCTTTGGTTACAGTGTGAAAAAATGTTTTGGAAGAGGATTCTGAAAGTGCCACAAAGCACACCAAATGCATGTATAAAGTATGAGCTAGGTCTTCTGTCAATAAATTCCAGAGTCATATGGAATACACTATCCATCTTTAGAAAGATTATAGAATCAGATGGGGCGCCGCAATTTGAAATACTGAAACCAGTACAAAGGAATAATCCAAATGAAGTGCTGAAGATATGGAAAAAGAACTGCGAATTGATCCTGAAACAACTGTCAACGACGAAAGAGATGTTGGGAAAAAATCCCAACGCAGTCAAAATAAACTTTGGTCGATGGACTGGATCGAAACGGTGGAAGAGAGTGAAAACCACATGTGTATGAAAGATTACACATTCAGAAGTAAGGCGCAAAATGAGTTACCAAGGTACCTAAAAAAATTCCCTTGGACAAGAAGAAGACAGGTCTTTCTAAAATTAAGGCTAAACTTATACCACACGATGGAGATCAAAAATATGAGGAAAAAGAAGAATTAAAAGATTGATACCAACTGTCGTTTTTGTAAGAGCGAAATTGAGACACTAAAACATCTCGTGATTGCATGTCCGAACTTGAGAGACTTAAGAACAAAACTTCTGGAAACGGAACTAAAAGAAATTTCAACCTTCAGTGCAAAGGAATTGTGGAACAAGATGCAAGAGGGGGAAGATGAGAAACCCACCTTTGATTTAACCTTATTTCTGGAGGAATTGGACTCAAAATTGAAAGAGCTTGAGAAATAATATTCAGTGGAGGAAGTAAATGTTGTCTTTTTATAAAGTTTGTTAAATAAAACGGTAATAATAAAAAATATATCTTTTTGAAAAGATCTGTTCACCTAGAATGGCTCGGATTGCAAGGACCTTATTGACTTCCCTTCCAGTGTGGCCATAATTATGCTAATGGTTGACTCCGGCCTCTGTCAATTGTCCAACAAACACAGACTCCAACTTTATCTACCCTGGTCTCTCCACGCATTGTCCAAATAAATTCACATAGCAACTGCATTCACTCACCCCTTACATAGACCCTATCATTCATTCTCAACTTTTCCATCTCTGCCCCCTCTGCCCTTGCCTACCACTAACTCTCCACTTCCCCAAGACAAATTCAAACCCAACTCTCTTACCCCCTATCTTCATAAAGATAGATCTTCTCTTTAAACTCTTGCTCCACCATACGCTATCAACATAGAGATGTCTTTGCAGAATTTGACTCAGCCCTAACCACTCTCTTTGTACACCACTATCCTCCCTCATCCTGCATCCATGTCAACCACACCTTTGGATGAGAACAGTGATCCGACAGTGATGAAGGCAACTCCTCCACATATCTGCTACTTCCTGTCTCCCCTCCTCAACTTTTTATTTTTCTCTGGGTGTTTCAGAGCATGTTTCAAGGTAGTAGCATCCTAATAAAACAAGATCGACTGACCCCCAACATCCAAGTCAGCTGTTATCTTCTCTCTTTTCTCTCCACTACTCTAAGTTATAGAAGGTGGGAAATTTAATTGCTTCATCTTCTACCTAGAAAATCACCAACGTGAGCCCCTCCAAACAAGGTTTGGGTGTATACATTCCATTAAAACCGCAGTCAGTCATATTTATATTTCAAATTCCCACGTTCTCCTCCACCCCAACCTCATTGACGGTACTACCCCATTCAGCACTTTTGGCCCACCTTCTCTTCGTCACACACTATCTTCTTGGCTTCCAGGACATTGCATGTGTTTGGATTGTCTTCTGCCTGTCTTACCATTCCTCCTCCAACTTTAAGATTGCAACTTCCTTTATGACACTGCTCCCAATGGGAGTTCTTTAAGGATCAGCTCTTGGTCCCCTTCTCTTTACTCTCCACGACTCCTCATTCAGCAAGCTGATTTATTCCAATGCCTTCTCCAACCACCTCATATACCCACATCTTGTTTCCCTTCTCCTCGTTCATGCCTGATCTATTTGATCACATCTCCTGGTATCTCTCTGCTATCCATCACTGGAACTCACTTTGCTCTCTAATCCTCAACACTTCCAAAACCAAACTTCTCTTCCCCCTAGCTCCTAACATCCCACCCCTTCTCCGCTCACCTATTTTATTTTCACCAGACTGCCTTAATGCACCCACAAGCACACAACCCAGGAGTTCCCTTTGACTGTGACCTTGAACTTTATCAGTTTATCCCCCCCATGTCTACAGCAGTCAAGCCTAACCTTCTTTTTACTTCTACCTGTTCCGTTCTGGTTACTGCAGGCCTGGGTTATGAATTCACATGAACAGCCTCGGGTCCCAGGAGATCACTAAGGTGGCAGCTGGTGCACTGTGAAATATTTTTTACATCTACATTTACGAAAAATCTGAAAAATCTGCTTCTGTCTTTTATTTCCCTCTGCTAAATTGCTGATCTCCATGCTAATCCTCTACAGGCGTGTCGTCTGACTGGCATCTGCGTTGGACATTCCTCTATACTCTCCCAATTATTCACAGTATTCAAATATGCCACCCATACACTCTTCAACCCCTCTAACTCCTTCCCCATTCCTGCCCATCACCCCAGCTCAGCTGAGCCAGTCTCTCTGTGCTGTGTGGGTCATACTTCAAATATCTTTTGCATTCCCGATCTTTAAATACATTTGGTCACAAGTCCTCCTCAACCCTGGCATTGTCTCCCACCTCTATAACTTCTCTCTGCTGTCTCACGGCCATTGGAATTCATCCCCTGGAATTAAAAACGTTCCCATTATTAAGGGTTTTAAGATTTCCATGAAAAGCACCTCGTATCTATTGAAGGAGCTTCAGGGCCTAGTGTCACATCACCCCACTCGTGTGACCATCTTCCCCAACTCCATAGGTGTAAAGTAATATCTATGTATTAGTAGGCTGATGTGCTTGCTGTGAATATGTATCCTCTTAATATGCCTTTCTCCCCTTCATATGGTCCCACTTCATCTTAGCCAACAAATTGATGTTGCATCTATAGCCCACTGGCCTATCACTGTAAAGCACCTGGGAGCAGGATTTCACTGCTTACAGTGTTTCCTTCTGTACAGTGTTCCTTTTCAAAGCACTATTTTCCCTAATACAAATAACTACAGATACATAAATATGAATTTACTGCCGTACTTTACAATTACCTTGCAACATTATCGAATGTATCCAGCAAAAATGCTCCATCAACACCAGGCTCCAATATTGCAGGTCTAACTCAGCCCTAGGATCTTCTGGGGGATGATAGATTCTGTATCATTGAATTGGGTAATAATAACACTCATTATCAAAGCACTTCAGCATGTGAGGAATCTTGCATGAAGGATTATTTTAAAAGTTTTAAAAGATGACTTTATTGTGAAATCCAAAAGAGGGACATAGTGTGGAAAATGGGAATATTTTTCCATTAAAAGTAATTATCTAGGATCCAAGACTAACATATATCATAACCAACCATGTGGATCTGGATGTGAAGGGACATTGTTTTCCCAGTGACCTGTTTATGATTCCAAGTTACATGGCTGAGAGTTGATCAGGGATCAGAGAACGCCAGGGGACCGCACCATCTTCCATATTGCATCTCGTTTTAATCATTACTGTGGATTTATAAGTCTGTTTGCAGGAACCTCTGTTTGTCTATGTATTTGGGCTCTTCTAAAATCACGAGCCCTGAGCTGCGTGGTAAGAATACAGTGGTTTGAATCCAACATGTAGCTCTTTATACAGTTCTGCAGCAACTTACATTATTACATAACTCTTTCTTGAAATGATAAGGAGAGTGATTTCCAAAAATATTTGATGGTGTGTTAGTGACATTTGTTTTTTGCAGCGCTTGGAGGTGGGGAAATTCCGTGTGGGGCACTGTCTAGGATAACAAATTGTTACTATCTCACAAAGAAGTCATTGTTAGTTCACACTCACTTGTAACTGTAGAGCTTGGAGGTGTTGTACTGTGTGGGGCGTTTTATGAGAACACACATATTTAAGTGCTATTAATCTACTCAAGATGGCCACCACACATAATCATATCTACTTTAGGCCTACCTACTTTATAGTATATATGTTATTCATATGATATATTACAATGTCCATTCACCCGAAGAATGGGTCTGCAGCTAGTTTTCTCTGACAATGTACCTTACCCCTTGAGGAGCCTAATAATCGTTCTGATCTTATTCAATTCTGCCTTGTTAGGGAGAATTCTCCAGAATGTGCTAATTTCCCCTACCTTTTGAGACCACCAGCAACTTTGCTGGATTTCTAGGATTTTATTTTTTACCTGGGAAGAGTGTGAGCCTTTTTTCCCTCTCTTCCATGTATTTTGAGATGTGTTTTACTTTTGTGTTCTTTGGTTATGGAGTATTAAAACAACTCCATTGGCATCATCTTTTTTCTGTGTGTCACACAGCACCTTCAGTGCAGAGGGACAGGGATGTCTTTCAGACTTCCCAAGGTTTAAATACCTTCTCTGGGACTGACTACTGTCTCCCAGAGCATGTAAAGTTAAATTGACTTTACTAGTCTCTTTAAATTTACAGACCCAGCGCACACTATCTTCCGATATAGTGCTGGAGGGGTTTCCTAGTATCCCCTTAGTCAAAACACTCATGTAACAGTCAAAAGCTACCCTTTCCTACTTGAAATGGCTGGTGGCAGTGGTTTAGATGAAACTACCATGATTTTTCCCGACCACGAACAAAGCTAGCTAAAAGACGGGTCAGCCATGTTTTTTAATATGGCGCCCAGGACCTATCTGTAAAAACAGACTCCAGTCAACTTTTTTTGCCATTTCTTTTTGGAAAGGTCCTTCTTGTATTTGTCTCTGCGCGCCAATCCAGGTTTGGTCCCTTTGTTCGTTGGCCTTTGGCGGGCTTCTGTGCTGAAGCCCTCCTCTGGCACCTGAGTGTCTGGAGTGAACAGGATGTGAGGGAGGTGCCCGAAACTCCCTGTGCTTAGTCTCTTAGGAAACCTGAATGCACTCTGGCGTGATTGGCCGGCTGGCTGTCCGGCAAGGACAGCCACCCTGCTGTGTGAGTGACAGCCAGGCTGGAATGAATGGGGGAAAACTGTTTAAAAGCTGGTCTCTGGGACTTGGAAAGCAGAGTGGACCACTGGAACGAAAAAAACGAAGACGAGCTGAAGGAAGACGACTGCTGCAACTCCTGGATGACCGGTGAAGCCCTGCTCCAGGTCCGAATTGCCTGAAACTCCATTGACAGAGAAGCCCTTCAAGGTTAACTTTTTCCCTTGAGTTTGGTAGGAACAACCAACTCGCATTCGGCCTGGACACCGTCCCCCTGCTGGTCGAATTTTCTGCAGAGTGCTGTGGAAAACTGGATAGCCAGTGGGAAGGATACCAGTTTGTGGTCTTTAAAGCACTCAGACTATAAACCAACGTTTTGCCAAGCTTGTGGCCTCTTCCCTGGGCAGTGCAGGAACCTCCCGACGTCCACATTGTCCCCACGACTGAAGCTCAGGAACATTGAGATTCTTCTCGAACTGCCAGGAACAACTGCCTCAGCTACAGCTCTTCTTCACTTTAAAGGTACTGTGCAAAAGCAGTCCGGAAATTTTTTCGGCCACGGTGAAAGTTTGTGAAACTTTCCCGACTTTGAAGGCTTCTCCTTCCCTAAACCAACATCTCACTTTTCGTATGACCACATTTTTCTAAGATCCGTGGCAAAAACCTGTTTACTACCAGAACTGTGCTTTCCTATACAAAGACTCTGAACCATTTATTGACTTTGGCCCAGTCCTATGAACTGAATTGCTGGTTGTAGTTAACTGAAACCCTTTGCCCTGCCTATGAAAGTATTAGTGCTGTTGATTCTTATAGCCTTGTTTTTTTTACCCCTTTTTAAAGTAACTGAAGTGCCATTTTGATCCCACTTCAGGGGAGCTGAACTTGTTCAGTAACTTATTGGTTGTGTATTTGTAGTATATTGGTAGATGATATTGAGCTGCTCTTGCCAGTGTAATGTTTTCCAAATGACTGTGTAAATAAATGTATATACTTTTACCAAGAAACCTTGAGTAAGTGTTTGTTTGAATCACTGTATTTGTTGGTCCTTTGTGTAACCTGTTCTACTGCTCACTTTACTCTTGAGATAAGTCTGGCTGCTCAGCCACTGCTACCATATTACTGTGTAGTACAGGCTAGTACCAAAGGTGACATTGTACTGACACTTGTAGTCTTAATTGCATGCAGTGTTCCCCAAGGGTACTGCATGTGATTCTGCCTAACACTGGTGTACAGTGGTGAGGATAAAGTATACATGTTACATTTAGAGTGCTACTCTTACCTTTGTTCAAATACCCCCTCACAAGGCTAAGCAAATGGTTTATTATGTCTGATGTGGATGGCTACAGACAGGAGACCCTAGTCACTTTAACAGTTGATCAATTGAGAGATATGTGTAAAGCTAGGAATCTCACTGTAAAAGGCAAAAAGGTTGAATTGATAGAAAAATTGTTGGAATACCAAAGTCTGAGGAGTGGGTCTAAAACCCCTACCCCTGCAGAAAATGTGGAAAATGTTGATGAGGATGATAATTTTTCAGAGGGTAACTCAAATGTTATTGATGAGTTAGATGAGGCAGAACAGTCTCAAAATGTAGGCCGTTTTACCTCTACCTGCTCATAGGCCTCAACCTTTGATCAAAGGGACCCCACCAGGTCTAACACTAAGTCCTGAATTTGTCTCTCTGGAAAGGATGAGACTAGTATTGGAATTTAAAAGAATCCAAGCCCAAACTGAAAGCAAACATCAAGAATTTAAGCTCAGAGAAATGGAGTTGAATCATGCCCTTGAAATGAAAAAGTTGTCTCATGAAACTGGTTCTCTCCCAGAGTCTTCTAGGTCTTCCAGTCCTAAGAGGCCTTGCATGCCCAAAGATGCAGTAAGTATGTATGAGATTAAGCTTGATATTTTGGATTGGTTGGCTGCTTTTGAATATAACCATGGGATTCAAGACATTACAGGGAATCAGCTGATTCCTTGGCTTTTTAATAGGCTACCCCCTGTTTCAATGTGGTCATGGAGTTGGGGGATATAGTCAGAAAGGAGTATGAAAGTGTGAAACTAGCTTTGATAGCTAGGTTTGGGAAGACCCCTTCCTAGTATCTGAAGAGGTTTTGAACCCTCAAAAAGCATGATGGTACCCCTTGGGCTACCTGGGTGACTGAATGTTTGAAAAACTTAGATGGATGGGTTAAGGGTTACAAAGTTAAAACTTATGGATGTATGAGAAATCTGTTTATGTTGGAATCTATTTATGATGCCTGCTCTCCTGAGCTGAGACAGCACTTGGCTGACTCTAAGGAAATTGATCCAAAGAAGTTAGCAAAGGCTGCTGAATTGTGGGTTGCCAACAGGGCTACTGACAAGGATTCAGGGGCAACTCAGAAGAAGGATGAGGGAAAGCAGCACAAGAAAGTTAACAAATTCCAATTCCAATGTTTCTGGTGTAATTTCATTTGCAAGGAAATTGAAAATTAAATGAAGCACTTAAATCAATGTGTTGTTGCTGAACTTTTATACTTAGTGCTAATATTTCTGTCTTACTCATATTGCATGGAATTTTAAATATATTCAATTGTTCAGTTTTGTCTTTAAATGGAGTGGAAATGTAGAGGAGTACCAGGACATTGGCTGTAAGGACAATTGTCGAGTATCCTTCTCGTCCAAAAAACCTCTTCTAAGAATATAATGACAATACATCAATTTGCCTGACAATCTTCACTTCTACCCACCTCAAATGCAGGTTGACCAGAACTATATTGAAGCAACCACCTCCACTGCCCATCTCCAGCTGGCACAAGATGTCCATTGCCTCATCTTCCAACACTCCTCGAGGTATTCCTGGTGATATCAACAGCTGAGCATGTGCCATTAGTGTGTTTCTCCCACTTCTTCACATTCATGACAGTCCCACAGACTCCTATCCAGTGTGCGGGTTCTTCAGCGGGAAGCAGTTTGTAAAGGTTGGTCTTAAGTTAATTTTTTCTCCCTGCTCTACCTTCTAATGGTCGGGTTTATGGTTTGTGTACTGAGGAGCAGAACAAACCAGACCACTGCAAATATGATGTTGGTTGCTTCTACTGCTCCCACTGCCTATGAGCAGGGTCTTGGGTTCGCTGTAACCACTTCTGTACAGGTCGTTGGTACTCATACTTCAATCAATGAGCACGGACCAACCCGCAAAGCTACAGGCGAGATTGTTCATGGCGTCTCCCCACATGGCAGCATAACGGACCCTCGGTCATATGCCTCAGTGGTTGTCTCTGGGTGCGGGGTGGAACAATTAATGGCAGAGAAACCTACATGTTCCTCTGGTATGTATTTCCTTCGTATCTGGGGGGACGATTGCTGTGGTCACAGATAAAAGAGGGGCTAAACTTACAGATATTAAAGACATGAATATTGAAGGCAATACTGACTTGGTTTTCGATGTTTCGATCTTGGCGCCCGTTATCTTGCATGAATTAGGTAAACAGGTGCGTTTATACATGGACTTTAAATCTAACAACTGGCATCGATGAGACAATATTACTGAGGTGTTGCTGCACCGACACTCCTGTTACGCAAACTGATATTTCTTCTTCTGTAATTGACATTAGCTCAGGAATTGAAAAGGGGGAAACGTCCACAGTGTGTATGGTCTGAGGATTTTGGAAACCAAACTGTCTGCCCTGAACAGATCCTCAGTTTAATGAAGAGAACACATCTTGGCCTAATCAGGCATGTAATATGACGGTGGAGCAGATTGTGGGTTCAATGTCATTTCCCATATTATCACAATTACTTAGTGCGATGGACAGGGGTTATGAAGACTTCGAAATGCAGGAAATTCGTTTGGTCTTAAAAGATTTGTGTGCAAAAATGATTTTTTTAGAAGGTTTTACTACTGCGGCAAGCCAGGACCTTAATGGACATACCAAATCTAGTGAGGAAGTCTGCAGGGATGCTTCTAAATCTGTGGGCTCTTACCACTTTGTGCATGTTGCACCTAATATGACTTTAGGCCACATGAATTGGACATCCGCCCCTTTACCTGAATAATTGGACTCTCCAGTGTTTAGGCAAGTGCTCCGAATTGTTGATGGGGAGGTTGATAGCCATGTACCAATCAGAGTTGTTATTGATGGTGTTTGTATTGGGTAATGTAAAGGAGAAGGCTGTGTCACAATTTCTAAACAGTAGCATGGTTGAACAAGGTAGCTCAAAGAGCCATGCTGCTAAAGGTAAAACTCAGAAGAAATCTAAATACTGTAAGGTTCCCTCAAAGCAACACAATAAAGGTTGCCCCAAGTTTTTATGAAAATTCAAGTTAGGGGAGAGCAATGGCGCAGATGATAAACTGCCAGAAATTCAGTCTAGTTCTCATTGTAAACCGCAAAAAGCAAAAGGAAAGACTAGACACATTATCCCGGCTCTTGGAAAGAGCACAATTACTCATGTCCTTAAACTGGTGCAAGGGGGAGATTCCTATTTTCATTTGAGCAATATCTCAACAAACCATGACCCCATAGAATTGTTGCCAAGGGAGGAACAAGACGAAATAGTAGAGGACCAGTCTGGTCTTCAAGAACCTGAAGGGTTTGGCCACTTCATATTTGGGGGATAAACTTAGTTTGTATCAACCGACCCAGACGTTATGCACTGGGGACCAATTGCTGTTGAAAATCCCTTGACACTGCTGTGTCACAAGGGGAGACTGACGGTTTGCCCATGTATGGTCCTCTACCAGTTTCGAAGAGCCCTTAAAACCTTTCTTTTTAAATAAATGGACGATAGAGGCTACATTTGGGGGTTTCCAACATGTTCCCACCTGAAATAACGTCCCCTTACACTGTCTGTTGGTTTTGCTTTGCATCTCTACATATTATCCTTGCCTCTATATGATTACGTTTGTCCTTGTGTACGATTATAAATGCCTCAAAAACAAAAAAAACAAATAAAACAGGGTGTTAGTTCGGTCTCTATTGGCAAGGTGCAGAACTGTAGGTCGAGTGCCCCTCGGTTGACAGTGAAGGATGGCTGCGTGTTGCGGCCATCTGCACCAGCCTTTAGTCCAAAAGAAGGGTTACATAAAATACCCACTCAAATGTTCCCTATTTTCCACACCCGGGAAGGGAAGAGGAAGTGCAATGAGCGGTTGTTGAATAATGGAGTTAAATAGAACTTAGATACTATTGTGAGACCTGTGAGTAGGGTCCAGATCTCACTTATTGAAACAAGATGCACTAATTCAGACCCCTACTCTCTATTTTGTGACCGCTAATTTGGAAAAGAATGACTCTAAATCGACAATGTATAATGTCCTTGCTTTTTGAGATTCACAGCTTGGGTTTAGTCACATCACAAGATGTGGCGCAAGTTGAGTTTGTTATTGACAATTGTGTGGACGTGCTCAAAATTCACTAACACTCAAAGATGGTGAGAAATGTTATTTTAGCAGCGAATCAAGGGCTCTTAATCTTAGGGAATGAATTGTTTGAGCTTATGGACTTGAACTGCTCTACATCTTGTACCCACTTACTAGAGTGAATTTCCGAGATGCGGACCCAAAACATTCTATGCCGATAATGGTAAGGCTTGATGCAGGACGCAAATGCTCAGATGGGGGTAGTGGTTACGCAACAAAAGCACACACCAGATATGTTAAGTATGATTGGCCTGCTGTCATTAATACACTACATGGAGAGACAAGGAGGGAAGTGTGTGAATGAGGACCCTGGCTTGTTCTACTGTCTTGGAACACCAGGGGCTTTAACCATTTAATGTCTCAATAGGCCCCCTTAGAGATATATACGGTCCTCTGTCTTCAAGAAACCTGGATGCATGAGCACCCTATTATTGAAGGCTTTAATGTGTGTTATACTAAGGCAAATAGGGGACAGAAGGTGGTTTGATGGTTTGTTAGGAGGGGGCTTAGAACTCTCTGCTCACCAGATTAATATTGATACAAAGAATATTTTGCTTGTAAGACTAGAGTGGAGGGAGCCTATCTCTGGAGCGGTGCAAACATGTTTATTGTTTAATGTTTATATTAATCCAGTGAATGCTGAGTTGAATGAATTTTTGACAAATTTTTCAGACATGTTAATTTCTGAAAAGCCCTGAAGAGGGTGCTAGTACGGAAATTGCAGGTGACCTGAACTTGGAATGCTCTGACCCCTCACGGTATGCTGTTACGGCTAGATCGATAGTTTCTGTCAAGGAGCGGAAGAGAGGTCTCCAAATAAGACATGATTTTGAGTCCTGGGACCTTGTCCTATTAAAGGCTAAATACAACGCGATGATCATCAGCGCTTTACTTGGCAAAATGAGTGCGGCAGTTCCACCTTGGATTATATGTTTGTGTCTCCATATTTGGTGGAGCGTGGGTCGGGGGGGCAAAATTGTTGTTGGGTCCTCGGACCAAAGTGATCAGTGCATGCTTGAATACAATCTCCCTTTACAGATTATACTAAAAATGCCACTAGCTAATTTAGATGTGGAAGTCAGAAGTAGAGCCTTTGCAGTATTATGGAACCCCAGATTGGCCACTGGCTTCAATACACTTGTGCAAGCTCATTTTGAAGCGAACGATCAGAAATGTTGTAACCCTACCAGTTTTGTTCCAGGCCTGCAACATCTCTTGGAGGGACTGTTAACGGAGAAGGGCTTAAATAAAGGGACTGATAGGTGCTCCTACGCTCACTCATTTGACCTGTGTATTCAGGAGTGGAAACAAGAATTGGGTAGGAACATTTTACGATTAAAGGTTGAACCTCAACCAGTAAAATCTCTACTTAAACTGAAATCTAGTTACAGAAACTGTCTAAAGGCCATAGGTTTTTGATGGCCCTCAGAGATGCTGAAAAGATGTTTGAATGCCTTTCTCGTAAAGTTGTGAATTCCTTTTGGCAACTGATTAAGCCTCCAAATATACAGACCAATCTGCAAGTGCAGCCCCTGAGTAAAGAAATATGGATAAAAGATTTCACTAATCTGTATGTAATGGCAGAGGTCGAGGCGCTAGAAGTTTAGAATGGTATGTAATGGGTTCAGGCAATTCAGTTGGATATAGATCAAAGTTCTACTTTTATAAGAAGAAGCACAAGATTTAATGCCCAGAGGGCTGTCTAATCTGACTCTAAAATCTGATGTTAGCTTGTGGTCCAAAACATTGTTGGTTTTGTTTGATATTTTAACAACCCGAGTCATTCCCATTTCCTGAAAAGCAGCGATGCTGGTGTTGATTTTTAAAGGGGTCCAGGGTGATAGATTCCAGCTAGCTAATTTTCGATTGATTTCCTTGTTGGATTCGGCAAACAAGACTTTTTGCAAATATATTTCTGCTGCAGTTACAACACTGGGCAGGCAGTTTTGGTTGCCTTGATCTGCACCAATCTGGTTTTAAGAAAGGGGCAGGAACGGGTTTAAATACTTTTTCTGTCACCCTGCTAGATAAGCACTCGAGAGTATGTGAAATATCAACTTATCTCGCTTGGATATATTAAAAGCTTTTGACTGCATGAATCGGGCCAAACTTTGGTAGAAAATGTGGTGTTTTGGCTAGCCACCGGCCTTGGTTAGTATTTTGGTCACTCTTCATGAAGACAGAGGATGTCTACATCCTGGCCCCTTTTCTATTCAGCGTATATATTTGTGATATGGGCCACAGTTTGGAGAAGGTGCAGGCTAACCCCCCAAGTATTAGTCAAACCAAGATCCAATATTTAAACTATGCAGATGACATGAAAATCTGCGATTTGACACTGATAGGGCTAGAAAGACCCTTGCAGCGCTTAAACACATACCTGTTCGATTTGGATTTACATTTAATTATTGTAAAATGTAAAACATTGATACTCGATGTTGAATAATCAAAAAGGAAAAAATTCAGATCGAATACCAGGGTTCAGGATCTAGAAGTGGTTAATTGTTTCAAATACTTGGGGAGTCATACATATGCCAGAAGGAGAACATTATCTCTGTATAAAACCTTTAGAGCAGTGTTTTTAGCAGAAGCTAGACAACTGCACCAATTTGATTTTAAATTCTTTTATTTTTCTATTTGACCTGCTCTAAGATTTTATTATCAGAAACTAGCTCCATGATTAATCTTTGGGCCAGAAACACTAGACAGAGTGGTATATGCTCTAAACTGGAAGCTTTGGTTTGGCGAAAAGTACGTTCTTTTCCTATGTCAGTCGCTATGACAGTATTAAGACTTGCGATGGGCATGGTCTCTCTCCAAGCGCGGGTGGACTGGACGGTACTACACATTTATGAACGCATTCTGCTTCTTCGCAGACTTCACTATTTATTAAATTACATGTAGAATTAACTTACAATTCAAGTAAGATTTTGATGACCTAGAAAGAAAAATGTGACTAGCTCCTAATGAGTATTGGCTCCACGGTGGAAGAACTCTGCACTCCTCCAAGGAAAACAAAACAAAAACTGTTTAGGAATGATTGGATTTTAAATAGGGACATTTTATTGAGCTATAGTTGCTTTAATAATCATTTTAGATGGTCGATAAAAACGTGTAATGTACGTGCACTTTACCTGATGAGGCACCCCTCGTGTGAGTTTAGGAACTCTGTCTTGAGGTTTAAATCAAGTCTGTTTTTAATTGGTGATGTGATAGGAGCCAGAGCGCACATTACAAAGGCTATCAGATTGGGTCAGTATTGCAATGTGAAGGGGGAAACATTGAAACATCTATGTACTGAATGCTCTGGCTTATCTGAACGATCTAGTCGATTTCTGCACTCTCCTGATGATATTACATCTTCTTGATTCTGGATCCATTTATTGAATGCTAATGAAATATTCAGTTGCTGTATTGGAATTTTTTAAGCTGATTTTATCATTTTGTTAGGAAGAATTTTATTATTGTATTGTTGAATTATGAGCAAAATGTTTTTATTTTAAAACTGTATTGCACAATACATAAATAAATACATACATATTATTGAGGGGTTTAAGATTTCCATGAAAAGCACCTCATATTTATTGAGGGAGCTTCCGGGGCCAACAGTCACATCACCCCACTCGTGTGACCATCTTCCCCAATTCCATAAGTGTACAGTAATATCTACTGTACACATCCCCCACAACGTCAGTAGCGGTGAACGGGGGCTATTCACGCTGGTTTCCCTTGGAAAGGGGAACAAGGCAGGGCTGCCCACTGTCGGCAATACTATTTGTATTGTCCCTTGAGCCGCTGGCGCAGAGGTTAAGGAACAATGGTAAGGTTAAGGGAATCATAGTGGGTGATCGCGAGTATAAACTAGGCCTCTACGCTGACGACATATTACTACACCTAACTGACCCCATGAATTCTGTCCCAGCTGCGATCGATATAATCGAGGAATATGGCGAACTGTCCGGCCTGAAAATTAATACTGGAAAGTCAACCCTCCTCCCAATTGATAAAAGTAGAGACTCTGAGTCGGAGCGCTTTGCTCCTGTAGGTGTAAATGTCAGCTTCTCCACACTCCGATATCTAGGTATCAATGTTACACGCGACTTGGATTCCCTATATGAGGCTAACTTCCACCCTTTGTCACTTGTCCTTCAAAACGACATCCAAAGGTGGTCCAGACTTACCATCTCCTGGCTGGGCCGTCTAAACGCAATTAAAATGGTGATTCTTCCCAAAATACTTTTTCTGTTCCAAATGCTCCCCATCAAAATGCCCCAGGAATACTTTACAGATACTAGAAAGTCCCTCTTAACCTTCCTGTGGCAAAATCAAAAGCCAAGAGTCCCCAGATCTTTGCTCCAGCTTCAAAAAGACAATGCAGGGGTGGGCCTCCCAGACTTAGAAACATACTATAGGGCAGCCCAACTGCGTGTGCTTGTCGCGCATGTCAGGCAGCAGTCAGAGCCGCAATGGATAGCCTTGGACAATTACCATCTCTGCCCTTTCATTCTGGGTGAATGGCTGTGGGTTCCGAGTTCCCAGCTACGCAATAGTGTCAAAAATCACCCCATTATTGGAACGATATGGGCAATAAGGAAGCCAGGCAAGAATGGTGGGAGTTACAACATGGCCCTCTCTGTTGGGACACCTCTGGTCACCAGGGATCCGGGACGCAATCCCGGACCCAGGGAGCTATTACACCTGGTATGACGCGGGACTGGAAAGGGCTGGTCAACTCTGGAGGAATGGCACCTTCATTACTATTCAGGAGCTTCAGGAGGCACTTGCCATAGGCTCGCTATCAGTTTTCCTCTACCTTAGACTCAAGGGGGTGATGACAAGGGTGATATGGAAAGATGAGCTACAAAGGGACATCACCCCGTTTGAGAGAATTCTCGACACCTGTACGACCTCTAGAGGTTTAATTAGTGCAATGTACTCGGCGCTGATCGAGGTCGATATTACACCACCCCTCACACTCAAGAACAAATGGGAATCAGATATGGGTAGGCAGATTTCACAAAACTTATGGTTACAAATTTGTAGACGAACGGCAAAATCATCTATATCCTGCCAATACAAATTGCATGCCGTCAAGTTGATGTATAGATGGCAGTATGATCCGACACGTCTGGCCAAAATGTACCAAGGGGTAAGCCCACAATGCTGGAGGGGCTGTGGGAAGTGAGCAGACTGTTGGCATATGTGGTGGGGATGTGAGGTGGTCCAAGCTTATTGGTCAGAAGTTCTCAGCTGGATCAAGGAATTGGACGAAGATGTATGGGAGAAACAACCACTCCTGATTCTGTTCGGCCTGGTTGAAATGGACGACACGACCTTGAAAGCACCCAAAATGATACAAGGCCTTCTCATGGCTGCGAGAGCCTGTCTCACCATGGCTTGGAAGAGACCCAAGCTCCCTAGCAAACCAGAGTGGTTGGGGGTCGCACTGAACATATACAGAATGGACAATCTGACTGCGGCCCTGCAGGGGGACCGCACCTCAATTGAGAATGCATGCTCTGAATTTCGTGCTAAGTATGTCACATAAACAGAATGTGTGCAGAGCGTTACTATACCCATAGATAATCTTTGCGATGGTTCATGTCGTCTGCTATGTAGATTTCACAGGACATTTTGTGCTCATGTGTCCCATGTTGTGTAGATGAAAATGGTTCTAAGGTAACATCTGGTGTCTTCTAGCCCGTCAGTCGGCATCATGTGAATTGGGGGGAGGAGGGTGGGGTGTAAGCAATTGGTTTCTATATTGGTATTGGAAATGTATGTGTTCTGCAAAGACTTTATACGTTCTATACATGGTTGCTGCTTTTTGCAATAATCCTTCGCGGTCTTGTTGGTGGAAAGTGCTTGTATATGATTATCAAACTGCTACCTTTTGAAAACTAATAAAACTGAAATTTGAAGAAAAAAAAAAGTAATTATCTAGGATCCAAGACAAACATTTAGCATGACCAACCATGTGCATCTGGATGTGAAGGGTGTGAGGAACCTAAGGGCGTCCTCACTTCGTTTCCCCCTGTATCCTCCTCATGGGTGGCCAGGGAAAGGCCATCACTTTGGATCCCGACCCTGGGTGTGGATAATGCAAGGGGAGATCACCAGAGTGGAGGAGACTTGGGGGGTGGGGAGAGGACATCCTTAGGTGAGAAGGTGAGACATGGGGCCTCATTACGACCCTGGCGGAAGACCATGGTGCTTTTAGCTAAAAGCACCATGGTCCATGCCGGTAAATTACTGACTCCACCATGGAGAAAGGGGGAATTACCACCCCATTACAAGGTTGGCGGGACGGTAATTCCCCCTTCCTCCATGGCCCTTCCCCATTCCCCTTTTTGCCCCATAGGGCTCAATGGGAATGGGGAAGGCGCTAAGTACGGTGCCGCAAATTGCGGCACCTTACTTAGCACCAAGGTCCCTTTGCGGGTCCCTACTTTAATGGCTGGTGAAACCAGCCTTTAAGGTTGAGTCCCGCAAAGGGACCTCGTAATTAGGCGCTAATAGGTTAACGGCGCCGCAGCCTTTTACGGCACCGTTAACCCATTAGCGCCTGGGTCGTAATGAGGCCCATGGTATCCCCATTTCCTTTTCATGGTGAACCCTCTATCCCTCAAGCCTTTGTAGGCTACTGTCAGCCATTTCCCTATTCTTCCCTCCAAATTTTCCCCAAGAAACACCAGCAATGTAATGGAATGAGGACGAGATCAACTGGGAAGACGCATCTTCATTTTGTTTAGACAAACACACATCAGCCTCATTTTATTAATGCAGACACATATCAGTCTCACTTTGTTAATGTAGACACATATCAACCTCAGCTCTGTACTGGGGTGAGGAGGAGAACAACAAGGGTAAGACAGAACTGCCGCTCTAATGGTGAGCAGTCTAGTCTTTCCCGGAATCATCATGGTGGTGGGAACTTTAAAAACTGACATCCTTTTGTAAATGGAGCCAGCTGGAGAGGCAGTCAGCTGTGGAGGTAGAGGCGGCAGCTGGAAACGCAACTCAAGGTCAGCGGTGTGGCAAGCAGTGTGCTTGAGACCCGGTTATAGATGCAGAGTTTGTGCAGCAGGAAGCGACGCTAAGGAACACATGAGGCCGGTAGCAGCCTGCGAAAGGGGGACCTGCGGGACCGAGCGAGGCAGTCCCAAGAATCCTGACTGGCAGGCAGAGCATCGCTGGGGAGCAACGCCAAGAACAGCCACTGGGAGAAGAAGCGAGGTCCTGCCCGGGAAAGCGAGAAACTGTGGAGGCAGAGAACTTGAAACACAGTAAGCTCCGACCAGTGAGTGTGGGAAACACTGGGCTGGCAAGCGAATGTGCAATGAACATTGTTTTGAATACCGAACAAAGCAACTGCAAGTACTTTTGAATACCGAATGAAATGAAAGTCATTATAAGTACTTTTTGATATTGAACAGAGACATTACAAGTACTTTTGAATGCTGAATGAACTGAAAGTCTTTATAAGTACTTTTGAATGCCAAACAAAGTAAAAGCACGTTTGAGCACATGTGAGTGAAGTGAAAGAAAGCTGGTAAAATTAGATGTTACCACAAACTGTATTATCTTAAACACACATATTGGCAAAATCAAGAGAATACCAAGAGGGGTATGGTTTGAAAAAACAAGTATTGGCCAAAGCCAAACGAGTTCAAGGAACTGCCTGTTATGAGGAACCCTACATTTGCCAGAGCCAGAAGAATATAAGAAAATGTAACAAGTAATTCAAGGATTTGCACTATATGAGAAAACGAACATTGGCAACAGCCAAAAGCGTTCAAGGAGCTACATGTTATGAGGAAACGAGCATTGGCAAGAGACAAAAGAATACAGGAAAGTTTAACAAGTGTGGCCAACCAAGCCATGGTAGAGCGTCACTAGAGTCTGACAATGGTGAAAAACCAAGCCTCACTGCCAAATTGAAGCAGTGGCATATTGTTCATGGGAAGCAGACAAGAAGGGGTATCTGTTATAATATGATATGATAAATCATTTATAACGCGCCTGTACAGTGTTTCTATAAGAGTGGAGAGGGAAGGGGAAGGGAAGGAAGATGTTCAATCAGGGTAGCAATACTCTGAGTAAGTGCAGCCAGGGCTGCACGGCTTTGGGTAAGTGCAAGGAGGCAGGGGACTGTAGGGTTCCACAAGCAGCCCCTAAGTGCGCCGTAGGCCTTGAGGCAGTGCAGCGGCTACTGGTCAAAGGGGGCCTGGTACCCGTGAGACACTGAGGTTAGCCAGTCAGTGCAGCATACAAGTTGGTCAGCAAGGGGGAGAGAGAGAGAAAGCAGAAGCGAAGAGGAAGATCTTGAGCTGCTTCAGGAACTGGTGGTCTGGCTCAAGTTTGAGAGGGGCAGGGAAGCCATTCCAGAGGAAGGCACTTGCAGGGGAGGGGGAGAGATATACCCCCTACCCTCTGCCTAGAGAAGCGTCTGACCCTCATAGAGTTGGAGATGGCTGAGCGAAGGGATCGAGAAGGAAGGTGTTTAGGAAGAGAGAGTTGGATGTAGTGCTGGCCCCGCCCCCAGAAAGCCTTATGGACGATGCAGAGGATCTTGAATTTGATCCTTGAAGCCACCGGGAGCCAGTGGAGAGATTTCAGAGCTGGAGAGATAGGGTCCCTGGACTTGAGGCAAAGGACAAGTCTTAAAGTCCTGTTCTGGATTAGTTGCAGAGGGCAGTGAGTAGAGGAAGGCAGATTGAGAAAGAGGCTGTTGGAGTAATTCAGCCTAGAGAGAACCAGGGCTCTGGAGACAGTGAGCCTCTGGGGGAAAGTGCGAGAAAGGCAGAATACCTCAGAGGAGGTTTCAGCTAGTAGTGTGCCTTCTTGCATGACATGTAATGGGTGGACCAACAACTGTGCCTAGACCGAGTACTCCTGTATGCAAATATTGTTGATTGAAAGCAGTCAAGAAAGGAGTATCAGTTGCGTGACCTGTTATAGATGCACTGTGTGGTTCAACAACTGTGCCTAGACTGAGTGTCCCCCTGTATGGAGAAGCCACTGAAAGTATCTATAAAGAAGCTTGTGTTTTACAACAACCTCTTATTTGATTTGGAATTTAAGACATTGAACTACACATTATGTACAGTTAATTGTGAAGGCAGGTATAGGTTTTGGACACAGACAGACTTTTGGAGTAAGGCAAGTTAGGCCTTACTCCATCCTGATGTTTAAGTTAATAAAACGTCTGTGAACCAAACTTGAACCTGTTGTCTGTGTCTATCCCATGATGCCTTCACAATGGACATTTATTTTTCCTGTGATCCATTTATGATTCCAAGTAACTTATCGTTGTGGAGTTGATCAGGTGCCAGAGAACGCCTAGGCCATCGCACCATGTTCCATATTACATCTCATTTTAATCATTGTTGTAGATTTATAAGCCTGATTGCAGGAACATCTGTTTGCATAGTTATTTTGGCACTCCTATAATTATTAGCACTGAGCTTTGACAGTTCTTTGAAGAGGGATGAATCCAACATGTAGCTCTTTATTATTATTTATTGAGTTGTTTTCAGTTCATAAAACTTAACAACTTTACATACATACATACATTCATACCAATCACATATTAACTAGTTGTACAAAACTAGTTGTAGCTCTTTATAAAGTTCTGCAGCAACTTACATTATTACATAAGTCTTTCTTAAAATGATAAGGAGAGTCATTTCCAAAAATATTTCATGGTGTGTTAGTGACTTTTGTTTTTTGCAGCGCTGGGAAGTGGGGAACTTCCATTTGGGGCACTGTCTAGGATAACAAATTGTTACTGCTATCTCACAAAGAAGTCATTGTTAGTTTACATTTGCTTGCAACCGTAGAGCTTGGAGGTGTGGTACGGTGTGGGGGCGTTTTATGAGAACACACATAAGTGCTATCAATCTACTCAAGATGGCCACCACACATAATCATATCTACTTTATTCATATGATATATTACAATGTCCATTCACCCGAAGGATGGGTCTACAGCTAGTTGTCTCTGATAATGTATCTTACCACTGCAGAGCCAAATAAACCTTCTGATCTTATGCAATCCTGCCTTATTGGTACATAACAATCCTTATCATTGTAGATCCGCTACCTTAAAAGTGATGATAAAATACACCTAGCTCACAGCATTGAGGCCTTAATTCTATTGGACTCAATTGTACTTGTTCTTCCCTTGCTTTTCTCTTACTTCATGTTCTCCCCACACATACATCTTTACACATCCAACTCTTGGCTCTGAATCATCTGCCAGCTGGCTTGGCAAAATCAGGTCTCACCCTGGATACAGGAAGCCTTTCTTACAAACTAATGTGATAAACACCTCCAAACTAAAAGGGGCGGCTTCAGCACATCTCAAGTCCATTACAAAACCACACAACAACTACATCTAGCACCATACGTCCCCATGTCTAAATATTGACATCACAATAAGGCGTTTGCTTTAAACAGAGCTTAACAGACCTGACATTTTCTTTCATGATTGCCGATAATTAATATGGTGTTAACTACCTGTTCCAACCCTTGGAATGGGGGATTAAGGCTATTAACAATACGAGTTGCCAAAGCGATAACCTGAGGTGCTAAAAATAAACGTTTTTGCCTTCGTACAACGGGACGCATGCGGCGTCCCGCTTTATGAAGGAAAATAAATTTTCCAAGATGGACACCATAGAAAGGGATGCAGTGCTCCATGTGGAGCCCCTTTTCCCTTTCCATGGTGGCCTGCAGGAGCATAGAGGAAGGAGCAGCGGTGGTGCTGGGGAGTGTTGCCGCTGCAGAAATACGGTAAGCGGGATAGAAGGAGGAGGAGAACAACAAAAGCGGGACAGAGGGTGGGGGGAAGATGGTGGGGGGAAGCCGGCCATCAGCTGGGTTGGAACGTAGCCTTTCACTGGCGGTTCAAGCCTGTGTTCCTAGCCACCTGATGAGCTGCCTCCCCCGCCAGGCTGCTAATCACATTTAAACCTGCATCCCTACTACCTTAGCCATATTACCCTATTGTCTATTTGCAAACCCCTTACCCCTTCCTATTTCCAACCCTCCGTCCCTCTTCCTACTATCCACAGACTAAGGTCTTCCGAACATGGAGAGGCCACAATATTCTACCTTTCGGACAAGGCTTTGATGCCATAAGACCACTATGGTGGTGATGAGCAGAGTATAAACATGGGATGCAATAACATAGCATACCTTCCAAGTCACATTTACTTTGAAACATCATAAATCATGAAGGGTGCATGCAATATGAAGTGGGCAAGCCAATTATGCAGGGAATTTTGATCTGAATATGCTTGTTTCAGGTGTAATTTCATTGTAACAAAATGGAAAATTAGATGAAGCACTTAAATCAATTTGTTCTTGGTGTACTTTTAAACTTAGTTCCGATATTTGTGTCTTACTCATATTGCATGGAATTTTAAATATATTCAATTGTTCAGTTTTGTCTTTAATGGAGCAGAAATGAGGATGAGTATCAGTACATTGTCCGTAAGGACAATTGTCGAGTATCCTTCGCGTCTAAAGCCTCTTCTAAGAATTTAATGATAAAACATCAATCTGCCTGACAGACAATCTTCACTTCTACCCACCTCGAATGCAGGTTGACCAGAACGTTAATGAAGTGACCACCTCCACTGACCATCTTCAGCTAGCACAAGATGTCCATTGCCACATCCTCCCACACTCCTTGAGGTACTCCTGGTGATATCAACAGCGTAGCATGTGCCATTAGTGTTTTTTGCCCATTTCTTCACATTCGTGGCAGTCCCACAGACTCCTCTCCACCCCAATATCGAAACATGTCCACCAGTAAGCAGGCCTCAGTATAGCCTTTGTCTTTGTGATCGCTAACTTCCCACAATGGACAAGGAGGATCAGCTGGTCACTTAGCCTTCATAGCACCACCCACCCCTACCTGAGTGATACATTAGGTCTTCCGCTACACTCAATTCATCACACACTTGCCAATACTTACTTTTGCTCTAACTCTTCCTCCGTCACCCTCCTTCCACAAAGCACTTCATGTACACCACACTACTATCCTTACCACACTCACTCACCCACTCTGTACACCTTATAACCCCATCATGTCTAGCATACACCTCTTCCATCCAGATGTCATCTGGTCCTTCATTTCTCACCAGCAACCATGATAAATGATCGGCAAAGCTACCAGTGGGATTTTTGATTGAAAAGCAATGGAACTGCATCCATGCCCCCCTCCTAAAATGACCCTCTGAACAATTGTCTGAAATTTCTCCACAGCCCAATCCAATAGCATGCAAATCTTCTTTTTTTATCACTGAATGTCTCTTCTCTGATCCCTTCTAAATGCCCTGAAATGTCTTCGCAGATGCTTCACTCCACACAGAATGAGACCTTCCCTTCAACAAAGTCCTCATGTTGATCACCATCTTGGCAAGCATCTGACAAAATTCTAGTAAAACTCAATCATACCTAGAAAATGTCTCCATTCAACTTTTGTCGTTAGTGTCTTAACATTCCTAACTGTGCACACAAGCTCTGTCTTTGGTTTTCCACCTTCAACAGAAATTTCATGGCTCAGGTATTCTACCGCCTTCTGCCTAAACACCCACATTTCTTTTTTTGGGGTAAGGTCACTTGACTCTAAGATTTTCAACACACTAATGCTGCATCATTCCCCTACAGGTTTCTGCCACCAACCAATATGTCATCTTAGAAACAATGAATATTTTTGGTACCATGAACGATCTTGAACATTGTTTTTGAAAGCGTGAGAAGAAGAAACTAACCCAAAGGGCATTGTTTTGAATTGGAAGACACCTTCATAGCATATGAAGGCTGTGAGTGACCACACCTCTTGATGTAGATTTAATTTGATGGATGTTAAAGCAAGTTAAAAAAAAAGTATTGCACTCTCCCCAAGGGAACAGACCTTTCACCTATGTTGGGTAGATAGTGTCACTGAAATTCCACATATTTATTCAGTTGCTTCATATGATATGATATGATATGATATAATATGATATGATATGGCATTTATAACGCGCCTATACACAAGTGTTTCATATCTACACACAACCTCACCTGACCCTTGGGTTTGCATGTGACATATTAGGGTGATATCCACTTCACTGCACTTGCTCTTGTGATAATCCCCTTAAGTCACAACCTTTCAAGCTCAATCTTCACTGTTTCCCTGAGGGCCAAGGGGGTGGCTCACAACTTGAACACCACTGGTATACCATTCCTTTGCCATACAATGTGATGGATAAACTCCCAGAGTGTTCCCACTCCATATCTTCGTTACGTGTGGAGGGAACATGCAATACCTATTCAGCTGTATTCAGATCAAGTCATTTGTGTTGTTTCTTCTGCTCTTCCACCCTAGTAGAGATGCCCCTTTTTTGTTACATATGTTTTAGCCATTGCCTGCTGTTTCTCAGAAAAACAGAGTAATAGCCCAGAGGTTCGATGTTTACCCATGTTACACCAGCTTGGGTTAATGTCAGGCAGTATCAAATCTTGTACTGCACCCTTTAAGCATCCTAACCACATGCTTCTGGAGACAAGGGTAACTGTGGTCCTCAAGTCCGCCATCATCTGAATTTCCAACTCATTAACCTGCACACTTTCCATCGGTTTCTCACACCCTTCCTCAGTCATCTGGTCCAATAGCATTTTCCTGGAGCACATCAGTTTTTCTGTAGTCCTTCTTCTAACAGGATACATAAGCTTTGGAACTTTCATTTACCACTGTGATTCCCTTTAGAGTGGGCATACCCATGAAGTTCATACAGTAGTTGGCAAAATTGCCCTATTTTTGCATATTTTGCACATGACCTTCCTTCCAGGACAGGAGCTAGAGATGGCTGGAAGCGATGTGCCCCAGCACCGAAAGCAAGTTCTATCTGCTTCCAGGGGCAGAGGAGTTCCCTCCTCTTGATGTACCCTTCAGTTCCCCTTTGCCTTGCTACTGGGAGCTTTCTCAATCTTGACTCAATCCTTTGAGGATTCCTTGTCCTTCCCCCTGCTTATTCACGCTATGCATGCCATGGAATACTAAACACTCTTAGCAATCTCGATTACTTCATCTAAGCTTGGGTCACCTTTCATCCACTTAGCTTGCTGTTGGAGAATTGCACCATAAACTGGTTGTGTATGTGCTCATTGCGTTCATCACCAAACTTACAAGATAAAGCCAAATGCTTTAATGCTGTGATATAGTTCTCCACTGAATTGTACCTTTCTAGAATGGTGCTGGTCTTTCGGTAGAGGTGCAAGTCCAGATTCTTTAAGTCAATCTCCGAATCACAGAGAACATCAATTCCAATGACCTCATCTGTGAGATCTGGCAATGTCTTGTATATGGGCTGCCCCTCATTTCGTAGACAGTGCATCAACAAGGCAACTTTTCTTTCTACTCCATATCCAGTTCCACATATCTCAAGTAGTGCAAGAAACCCATTTTCCATTTTTCCCATTTTAGTTTGAAAGGACCAGAGGACTACATAAGGACAGCATGGCCTGACCTGGTTGGCATTGGTACTACACAGAGGAAGGCTTAGGTCTGCACTAAGGGTGGAATGAAATTAAAGATTGCTCACCTTAGAGAAACTCCACTTACCTGTGGAGATTAGACAACTCAGTCACTAAGATAACTCATCCCTCTGCATCATTTGATGCTCTCTGCGATTCATGAACCTTGTGCTGAGGCACTGGAGAGTTGCAATGGTGACCCGATCTTCACAGTGGTGCTTAAACTGCTAATGCCAGCATAGTTATGACATGATGTCCACTTTTCAACATGTTTGCATCTGCTTTTCGTCGGCACCTATTATTCCCGCAGTGTTCGGGTGAGGCAATAGACACACAGGCAAAGGTCTTTCGAAATTGGGATCAGTGTGTGATACCTGGGTCCTTGAACTAAGGTGCCTAAGAACAGGATGGCAAGGTCTTCAGTTGCAGAGTCTTCTTCAGTAGAGATGCAGGCAGGAGCCTGCTTGGAAACCCCCAGGTAAGTTTGTCACCGGTGTTCGCAAGTTGTGTCCACAAGGAGACAGATCAGAAAGTGTCTAGTGAAACTCTAGACCTGGGGACACCTGGGGTATAGGGAATACTGCTGCATGTTAAAGCATAGGGTCAATCATTTTACAATGAACAAGATAAAATAAACACAAGGTTCTCATAGTTCTTAAGGTTGTACTCTTCTCTCAAATGTTCATCATTTGCATGCAGAGACCCTTGCCGATGCATTTCGGACTGAGCGTCCATCTTCAGGGCAGGTTCTACAAATACATAACATAGCACATATTCTTAGGGTTTGACCTTTTTTACACTTCTAGCTAATAACATAATAACCAATACTGTAGGTATCTCATGTTCCAAAGACTGTGGGGGTCATTCTGAGGTTGGAGGTAAGGAATTACCGGCACCGGTAAGGGTGCCGATGCCGTTAATCCCTTACCTGCGTATTCCGAGGTCCCTTTGCGGGTCCTTCCTTACCTCCTGCTTTTAGCAGGAGTTAAGTACGGGGCCCGCAAAGGTACTTCAGAGGTAATTACGGTACCGTAATTTACAGTTCCGTGATTACCTCCTTCCCCATTCCCATTGAGCCCTATGGGGCAGAAATGGGAATGGGGAAGGGCAAAAGGTGAATGGGGAATTACCGGTCCCTCCAACCCTGGAATGGACCGGTAATTACTCCATTCACCATGCCGGATTTGGGACGGTTTCGCAGGCAATCATGGATCTAATTACTCCATGGTTAGCTCCAAACCCGGAATGAGGCCCTGTGCCATACCTGCTTTGCGAGAGAGGAGAGGAAGACTGGCCTTCTTTGCCACCTAAAAGGATGAAACCTTAGTGCTGGAGCTGCTCTGGAATTCAACTGAGGTTCTTTTTCTCCAGATTCCCTGTAACACACTGGTGTGTAGCTAAGGGACATATACATAAGAAGTGTGAATAATATAATGAGCAGAGGAAGAACGAACAGAAAGCTGTTCATAAGGTCTGTTGTCATGCTGTTGGTTAAAGGATAGTTCCGGGACTTTTTTTTTATTGTCCCTACGGTTCGGCCATGTGTTTTTAAGCATAAATCGGTAGATCGTAGAAAACTTTCCTATGGACCTTACCCGACTTTTCGTCCATTAACGCACTCGAAAACATCCGCCATTTTATGATAATCCTATCATTTCCCCCCATCGCCCTGGCTCACCTGCTTTTGCGGCACTAAATCAAATCCCCCGCCCCTGAGCCTGACATCAGCAGACGCGTACCGCCCATTTCCCGTTTCGTGTCAACAATCGCTGCGCCTCAGCTAATGAAGTGTCGCCATGGAAATGGCAGGACGCCTCTTTCCTCAATAAGTATAAACAGACCGTTTCACAACACACAGCAGCAGATTTTCGAATCCATTCCTCTCTCTGTGTTACTTTGAGTATTCTGTGACTCGTTTCTGTGCTCTGGTCAGCTACCTTCGTTGATTGTAGCCCGTGTGAACAGATACCAGTACCACCGCTATAAATTATTTTACTTTCTTTACCACACAATGGCTACAATAATGCCGTATATGTACGAGCCCGAGTACACCGAGGAAGAACTACTGGAAAGGCAAGCACGCGAAAACGATGGGGATTCGGACGGCAGTTGGGAGGACCAGTCAACGGATGAAGAGCCTGGACCATGTCGCATGGACGGCGTCTCCACCTGGTGCACGTGCAATCGGTGCGAGCTAATGCCAACTGAGGAGGAGAACTGCTGCTGCCGAGAAAACTCAGGATGCCTGGACTACATTTCGGAAGGCGAGCCAAGTCCGCAATGCATCACTGAGCTGCCAGAGTTCAGGGAAGCCTGCCTCTCACAGACCGTGTTGAGGATGATGATGGTGCTTATGCACGAACTTCGCGGCACTGTTCGTCCGCGTAATCCGAGTAACGAGTAAGTATACTCTGGTTGTGATGTCAGTGATGCCACTACTATGTCATGGTCGTCTCCCACATATAAAATTACATCTACATATCATTCGAATGCATGTAAATTGGTTCCATATTGTGCATTTTCTAGATAGAATTTTTTTCAAAGCAGAATGACATTTTTTACCTGAATCGACAGTGATAAGAAAGTTTTGTCATTTTAATACAGTTTGCATCTTTCGTTTTCACAGGTGGTACAGGCTGGTGGCCTATCGTTGCTTCACTTGGTGGCTTCACGGGAGGCTCGGACACCGCGTTCGGAGAGTAATACCTGCCTGTGCGGTACTTGCCATTAGACAACATTTCCCCAGCGACAGTGGACAATACCGCGGATTTTCCCTGGATGTGCTGCAACCGCAAATTTACAATGTGTAATGTTTATTATTTATGTTCAATTGAAATTAAGATCTAAAATAAAACCCAACATATATTTTAACAATGGTTGTTTTGATTTGTTCAAGCGTTGGCAATAAAAGGAAGGCCGTTGTATTTTATTGATACAAAACATGGTTATAGGTAAATATGGTTGATCATAATAAATCATCCTTTTGGGCACCGGGTACAGAGATGACCACCTCTGGCCCGTGCCGCCTTGCCACCACAGGCCAGCCTGCTGCTGACTAACTGCCTAGGCATCCAGGGTCTCCAGGGTGAACTGCACCCATATATTCTCCTGGGAAGGTGAGGTATTTATAAACTCACCCCCCTGCCTTCCATGTACTAGATCCTGCAGCCAGCCTCTTACATGCAGTTAGATGGCCTCTCCTTGGTGAGGCCCTGCGGCAAACGAGTCTTGTCTGCACGACCACTGCCCTAATCCACCCCCCGCCCTATCAAAGGCAGTTCGCACCGGGGTACTTGTGCTGGCAACTGGAGCAGTCAGGGAGTGATAAAGGCCAAGAGGTGCCAAAGACCATGTACACTTCAAAGTGGTCTATAGAGCATGGGTTGTTGTTCCCATGTCTACCTCCAGACCCCGTGTCTCCTGCCAAGCATCCCCCCTCATGCTGGACGGCCCCCTGCAATCCACATAAGTGTGTCTCCATTCACGAGTCTTCCTGTGTCTTGTCTGCACGACCAACGCCCCAATCCACCCCCCGCCCTATCAAAGGCAGTTTGCACCGGGGTACTTGTGCTGGCAACTGGAGCAGTCAGGGAGCGATAAAGGCCAAGAGGTGCCAAAGACCATGTACACTTCAAAGTGGTCTATAGAGCATGGGTTGTTGTTCCCATGTCTACCTCCAGACCCCGTGTCTCCTGCCAAGCATCCCCCCTCACGCTGGACGGCCCCCTGCAATCCACATAATGCCACGACATATACACGTCATTCATTCACAAACACACCCCTGTTTCGAATTCTTTATAACCCACTTCATATTTCTAATGAGCACTTCTTTGCGCTTTGCTAGTCAACCCGTGAAGGTGCTGGTTATCTGCTCTTCGTCTCTGTGAACTTCCGTGACCACTTCGAGGAAACTCGTCAGTTTGCAACCTGTGAACTGCTCCCTGTTCTACGACAAGAAACTACTCTGATCCCTGCATCTAACTGTTTGTTCGTCAAGGTAAGGCCATGTACCATAATCATTTTGCGTCCAATTTCTTTTCGTTCAAGACAGTACATGCAAGGAACTAGTCACATGTTCTGAGTTTACATTGGTATTCATAGAGAATTGTTGATCTTTACTTTTCAGAACTTTCCACAATGCCTGCCTGTTCCATTGGCGGTTGCCCTTCGAAGACCCATAATAAATCTGAAGGTACTATAATGCATGTTTTCCCTAAGACAATAGATCAGATAAGAGAAGGGGTCCGATATTGCGGATATCCACCATCTGAGCTTGAAAGTAGAGTCCTAGAGGTCTTTGCGGACAAGAGGGGTGATCGATACCGCATCTGCAGCAGGCACTTTACCTCTGACATGTACTCCACATCATTGCTAATAAAGAAGAACACACCGCGAGCGAGGCGAAAATTGCTCTCAACCGCTATTCCCACTCTATTCGTCCACATCCCTCCACTGGTGAGTCAAGTTTACGTATTTATCTCTCGGCCTTGCGGTAGTGTGTAGCATTAGCTAACAATAATTTCCCCATTTATGTATCCACTCAATATGAAGGCGGAAGATTCTCCATCCGTGTCGTTATTGCAGTCATCAGCCACTTCAAGCGCCTATCGGGTAATCTTACTTGGCTATTCTGCCACTGACTTGTTTTAGGCATGTAAATCAATAGTTTTAATTTATCGTGTAATTATGTTACCTAATGGTACACCCTTGTACTCGTCCTCTAGTCTTTGTTTTCAGTTATAATTATTGTTATCCAAAATAATGCAAGTACTGTCTTTCAGGGAGATGCTGAGGAGTCCAACGTATTGACGACTACCGTTGATGTCACTCAGATGCTCGAGGTACGTTTCAGGACAGTTCCGTCGCCCTCCTATGTGTCTTCTTTTTTCAATTTTGTGTTCATTACTAATGAAAGTCCTATGTTTCAGGGAGTCGATGGAGCATTAGTCCAAGAAGAAGGGGGAGCATGCAGTTACGGGTCGGCGCAACAGCTTGCAGAAGTGTGCACCGCAGTTACATCGTCCCTTGATGTTCTTATGCATTTCGAGGTATGGATACTGACAGTTCGATCAAGCTAAATCATATGACGTGATTACATCCGCTATACTTCCTTCTTTATTAACGCAAGTACTATGTTGAAGGGAGATGACAGAGCGTCTTCTACAAGAACATCACCCCTAGTAGTTGATGCAGATCTCTGGGTGGTGACACTTCCAACGATCAAGCAAATCGAATCATATTTACATATCCATTATTTATTGTAGACAACTGATCATTTGTGCAGGTCTATTTAGATGAGCCGTTCACGCCTGCACAAAGTTTCTGTTCTTTTTATCAAAATAGAAAACCATACTAATGCAATTACTGTGTTTCAGGGAGTCACTGAAGCATCATCTTCAATAATATCATCAATGGAAGTCTATGAGGAGCCCGAGGTATGGATCTTGACAGTTCCATCTAACTAGATCAACAATGCGTGAATAATTGTCGTTTGAATGTTCTACACAAAGCGTTCATTCGTGTTTTGCTATTGAGATGTACGTGGGTATTGGTCCCCAAGTACATTTTGTGTTTTCGATATTATTATACATACTAATGAAAGTTCTATGTTTCAGGGAGTCGATGGAGCGTCAGTGCGTGATGGATGTGCTTATCATGAAAATATAGTCGTTGCAGCGCAAGAGGAAGTGGAGACATGCACACACGAGTCGGAGCAACAGCGTCCTGATGTTGAAGTTCGAGGCAAGAAAGTTTCAAAGAAAAGAAAGCAAAAGAAGGTTAGTGTCCTGGTCACTATATTATGTTGTTTTTCACTGTTAATAGTTCAATACTGTAAGTTGTGTTTAAACTGAACATCCCTTTTCCAATCTGTCCTCTAGTTGCGAGTGGGTGTACGAACTAGATCTACACAGACAGTGAAGCGAACGAGAGATGTTGCTTGTCAAACCTTTTGGCAGGGACTTGAGACTGGAGATGCATCGTGCCAATGGGAAGAATATGAAGTGATTGACAACGGAGCTATACCACATGCAGCCATTGATAGTGAATGTCCTCCTGGTAGTTCGGATGCAGTCGGAGATAAATTCACAGAATCCACACCCGCAAAAACTATGACCGCGAGAAAGTTGAAGAAATTGTCCTATTCACCCATTGCCGGAGAAGGAACAGATGTTGCAATGGAAGAGAATGAAGTGGACTACAATGAAACACCTTCAATATCACTGAACATAGCGGAAGACGATATCAGAGATTCTACCTTTCATGTGAGTGACATGTCCTCAACGTTACAGGCCGAACCAGCTGGGATGCAGAGTGACAGTATAAGGAAAGAGGCCAAATTCATTGTATTCGATAGTTGTTTGATTGATATTATTATTCGGTTGAAATGTGGGCATTCGGTAGGTGGGGAAGTATGTGGGGAGCCATTGATTGATGTGACTCGTGCAATTCGAGGCACTAACCTTAAAATACATGCCACCTGTACAAAATATCATCCTTTCTCATGGTCTGCACAACCCATGCTGGGACAACTGCCAGCAGGCAATCTACTTTGTGCAGCGGCTGCACTTTTTAGTGGTTCAAGTTTTAAAAAATAAGAGTCTTTCTTTCAGTTTGTGGGAATCCATTTCATTGCGAAAACTCAGTTCTACAAATACCAAACCGATTATCTATTTCCAGCCATTAGCGAAGCTTGGAGAATGGAAAAAATGTCTATTGATAGTACATTCGCGGGCAAACGGTTCAGGCTAGCCGGTGATGGACAGTGCGACAGCCCAGGATTTTCAGCCAAGTACTGCACCTACCACTTTCAGGACATGGAAAGTAAGAAAATTGTGAGTTCGGTGGTCGTGCAGGTGTCACAAAGTACATCCTCAGTGGCCATGGAGAAAGTTGGCTTTGTAGCATCATTGCAAGAACTACAATCGCGGGGAATGGTGATCGACCTGATAGCCACGGACAGACACGTTTCAATTGCCAAGACAATGAGAGAAGAGTACAAAAATATAAATCACCAATTTGACGTTTGGCATCTTGCAAAAACAATCAATAAAAAATTGTCGGCTGCAGGTAAAAAAAAAGATATGCAAGGTATTTCACAGTGGTCCAAGTCAATCAGCAACCATCTTTGGTGGAGCTCAAAAACATGTGGAGGGTCGTTGGAAATTCTACTGGAAAAATGGCGGTCAGTAATGCTACACTGTACAAACGTGCACCGCTGGAACACGAACCAACATTTCCACAATTGTGAACATGACCATTTGTCCACAGAGGAGGCACGGAAGAAGAAGTGGTTGATTCCTTCATCACCCACTCACAAAGCCATTGAAAAGATTGTATTTGATAAAACTATAACAAAAGCTTTGAGGGAACTCACGGAATTCTGCCACACAGGAGATTTGGAGGTGTTCCACAATATGTGCCTAAAGTACAGGCCAAAACGATTGCATTTTGGCATGGAGGGCATGATAAATCGGACTCTTTTAGCGGTCTTGGCACATAACCATAATGTTGGCCGTCAACAAAGTAGGACGACCGGAACTTTAGGGACGCTTCGCTACAATAAGGCCTTCACTAAAAGAAGTAAACAATGGGTGATCAAACCAGTGTTTGAGGATATGCAATATGAGTTTATTGAGAGACTTATTGTTGACGTCCTAGATAGGCACATAAATGGAGTTGTGAACGAACCTGTGCAGGTGACAACTGCATTGCCACCCAACATTGCCTCTGTTCCATGTCCACCTAAAGAAGAGCTCATTGAGAAATACACATCACGGTTTAAATGATTGTAATTTGATTGTCTGTTCTCTCGAGTCTCCTCATGTCGCAGGCCCATTGAATATGTTTATCTATCCAACCTTGTTCATTTGCGCATTAAATTAAACCAAACAGTAATATAAATGATTTTTCAAAAAGTATAGAATGTCTCCGTATTTATGGTTCTGTGGGGCTGCAAAGCACGCAGACAAAATGCAAAGATGGAGTGTAAATTTCAAGTCCTGTAAGACGGCCTTACACTGAATGTAGCTAACTAGGAATGTGTGTTCGTTCAAAGTGAAGGTCAGCTGCTTTGATTTTTTCTCGGGTGCCAGAATGGCCCACGACTCAGTATAAGGTTCTATTGTTATTTGACCTTGACAGGCCGGGACCACGTAAGAAACGATAATGAATATAATTTCAGAAACGAAAGCCATTTCATGTTCGTTCATTAGAAGAAATAAAGCGTCGGCATAGAAGGAGTGGTATTTCGGGGCTGCCCTACGCACAGACACAATGGAAAATGCAAATATAATGTAAGTAACTCTTTAGATGAGTTTATACCGCAATTTAATTACTATACAGTAGCTTTAAAGACGGGTTAAGTTGTACTTGTTCATTCTATGTGGCATATTGTTTTGTACCGCGCACTATCTTGGGGAGAACCGTCTCCTTTTACGGAAGCACCTCAAAACCTTCCTCTTTGCTTCTGCTTTCTCTCTCCCTCTCCCCTGCTACAACTGGTCCACTGTCTGCGACCTCGGTCCTGGGCCCTTCCACTCTCCACCTGCACTCCCTGTCAACCCCTGCACTGGGGGACTGTCTCAGTATCCTACAGCCCCCCCTTGACATATAAAACCCAGTTGCACTGTCCTAGCTATGAAATAATTTCCAGACCTAATATATAAAATGAATAATTTTAATAAAGATCTGATGGTGAGACTAATTTCCTTTTTTTATGTTTTTCAAATAGATACATCGTCCATTATTGTCTGTGTCACGAGTACCAGACACCGGCGGATGGCTTCTATAATCGCCAATTGCTTCTCCGCGTGAACAACGTTAGCACCCTGACCATTTTGTGGGACGATCGCCAAGTACAAGTATGCCCTTACGCGGTACTAACGGCTAGAAGCAACATACAGACCGTTGTGGTGGCCTAGTGCCTCGTTGTTGGAACAGCCATGCGATTATCAGTGCGACCGAAGAGCTTATTTTATCGTAAACCAACACCCTGTCTACTGCACACGAACATCGCTTGCCTCAAGACGAAATATTTTGGATCGAGAGCAAATAAAAATTCATTGATCTAAGACCCTGTGCACAGCAAAGGAACATCGTGTGCCTCGAAACAAACTTTTTGGAACGTGAGCAAATAAAAATGCAAATCGCTGAATATTCTCAAAACATTTGATGTCAAATAAATGTACTTTACCAAATTTACAATCTTGCGGTTTAATTTAAAAGTACAGTTTCATATTCCCAATTGTGGCGCGCTGTGTTGTGTGAGCTCATCTGTGTTGATTTCCTGGTTCTGTGTGGAGTCGCGTAGAAGACGCCTGGGCGCGTTTGCCTACGCAGCTCAGTCACGTCACGGATAGAGGCGGGGAATATGAATGTTTTGATCAAGTCTGTTTCAGGGGCGGGGGATTTGATTTAGTGCCGCAAAAGCAGGTGAGCCAGGGCAATGGGGGGAAATGATAGGATTATCATAAAATGGCGGATGTTTTCGAGTGCGTTAATGGACGAAAAGTCGGGTAAGGTCCATAGGAAAGTTTTCTACGATCTACCGATTTATGCTTAAAAACACATGGCCGAACCGTAGGGACAATAAAAAAAAAGTCCCGGAACTATCCTTTAAATTAATTGGAGCAATCTTACCAAATGGCGTTCTGGAAAAAGTGACTATGCTATGCTGCCTAACGGATTTCATACATTAGAACTGGGGTTTCTGCAAAAGAAAGTACACTCTCAGCACCTGAGTGCATTTCAAATGAATTTCAAGGAACTGTATAATGAAATCTGTGGATACCTATTTTACCTCCAAAAGGCTCATGCTGCGCAGATGCACTGTGAATGAAGTAAAACACATGCATGTGTTACCCGATGAGTATTTAATCAACATGAAGATGTTTAACATTGCACTGTGCTGTGGGGTGCATTTAAAGGCCTCAAACAGAAATCCCTTTCAGATGAATAGCAAGATTTTAAACACTGAAGAAAAAAAAGGCCTGGCCTTTATTTTTGTTTTTGACTACCTGTCATAACCAACGGATAAGCACCATTGCTGCCTTTGATTTAGTGAACCACTCTCATTTGGTGACACGCTTTGGGGAGGTTGCGCATTTTCCCAATCTTGCATCCCAGTGCATCCCCTCATTCCTTGGTCCTAGCACTGTCTGAGTGTCTGTAGGTGAGGAAAGTTCCAACCCCATTCTCCAAACATGTGATGTCCACAGTGTTCATGCCTGTCCCCCACTTGGTTCAATATCTACATTCGAACACTCTTAGACATGATGGACGCATTGGGGGTCCGGTATACAAACTATGCCGATGATGCCCAAGTCGTTTTCCAGCTCAGTGGGAAGTATGAGCAGGACTCGGCTGCCATAAATACCATCTACAAGGCCATCCAGGCCTGGATGGCAGGCAATTCACTTGTCATAAACTGTAAAAAGACAAGGCTCTTGATTGTGGCACCTAAAGTCTGGGTAAATTGGATCCTGCCTATGCCAACTTCACCATTGCTGAAAACACCATGCCAGTACTAAAACAGGTCAAGACGTTGGGCGCTATTCTAGATGACGAACTATCCATGCAGCCACACGTTTCCTTCATTCGTTCATCATGTGGCCTCATCACTAAGAAAATTAATTATATCCGCCCTTTTCTAACGGACCGATAACTGTGCCTTGCTTGCTACTGCGTTAGTCAACTCCAGACGCGACTATTGTAATAGTCTCCTAGCGGGCACCACACAATCTAACATACAAGCCCTGCAAGTTGCGCAGAATAACGCAGTTTGAGCCAACCAGTGACTGCCCAAATGTGCTCACATTTCAGAGGGCAGGAGGGCACTTCACTGGCTGCCTATATGACATAGGATTACTCATAATATTCTGACCTTGGGCCTCATTACAAACCAGGCGGTGGACCACGGTGCTATTAGCACCATGGTCCATGCCGGAATCCGCCATGTTGAATGGCAGAATTACCGCCCCATTCCAAGGTTGGCGGGGCGGTAATTCCCCATTCACCATGGCCCCTTCCCCATTCCCATTTTTGGCCCATAGGGCTCAATGAGAATGGGGAAGGCGCTAATTGCGGCACCGTAAATTACGGTGCCGTAATTAGCTCCTGGGTCCCTTTGCGGGTTGGTTTTTTAACGCCTGCTAAAAGCAGGCGTTAAAGTGCAACCCGCAAAGGGACCTCGTAATCAGGCGTTAAGGGTTTAACGGCGCCAACACCTTTTACGGCGCTGTTAACCACTTAATGCCTGGGTTGTAATGAGGCCCCTTGTCTTTTAAATGCCAAACTAATGCCTGTCCGGGCTATCTTACTGACAGAGTAAAATCTCAAGTAGGCGGAAGGAAGCTTCCCTCCTCCACTTGCCCAACACTTGCCCAACACTCATCCAGCCCAGATACAAACTGGTCCATTTTGGAGGAACTTCCTTCAATACCCAAGCACCATTAGAGTGGAATCTACTCCCTGGACACATACGCATGGTTGAAAATCTGGCACTTTTTAAAAAAGAAATAAAAACGTTCCTGTTCAATCTTAACCCAGGCTGAACTAAGCCTCGCCACACCTCTGCTGACCCTCCCCAGCTACCTACCTTCTTGTTTGTAATTTGTTTTGTTTCTTGTTCTTTGTGGGCCCTGAGGCCCACGGGCGTGCAGCACATTATTAAAATGTTAATAAATAAATAAATAAATAAAAACATTTTAATTTACAAAAGAAGGAGGAATCAAAGAGCCCTTTCAAATGGAAAACAGGATTTGTATACATTGAAAACAAAAACAGCCTGCACAGGTGTGTGCAAATAAAAGCAGTTTGAAAAAGTGAAGAAAAATAGTATCATCGCTCTTAGAAATAGGTCAGGAAAACAAAACATGATGTGCGGGTTGACCAAAAGCAATGTATATTATGTTTCACCTACAAAACTTCAGTGACATTTGAAGAGTACTTTGTCTTCATGAAAAATGTCAGCCCAAGGCAGACCCTTTTGCTGGCTGTGGGCAAAACTTCACAAGGACATCTCCCACTTTCAGCCTGGATGTCACATCTCCCATCTAATGACCAACCACAATAAAATGTCCTGCTAAAGGTGTCAAAATTCAGTGTTCTCCAGACCTGCTGGCTCTGAAAGCATTGACTCCAAGAAAAAGTTACCCTTGGCTGGAGCATAACTAATATGTGTAAAAATGGGAGCACCCACTTCAAAGAGCAAGCTTCCAACACAAAGGAGATTGAAAAAAAAGCAACTGTGGCACAGGCTGACCCAGTGAAAACAAATGGCCGGAAGCAGGAGCAGGACCATTTGTCTCACATGAACATTCGCAATTAATTAAAAAAAAATATTATCATTTAGGCCTTTTTCTCAGCAAATATAAGGTGGATTGATTTCATTTGTGTACCATTTTTATGTAATTTCCAGGAGATTTTGGGGATATACAATTCATCTACCTGTGACTCTGGGAACTGTAATGCCCAGTTAGACTAGGTTTCTGGCTGATCTGAACATATTCCAAATATGAAAGATGGTGAACAGGTGGAAAATGAAATTAGGGATATGCTTAATAACTTACATTTCATAACTGTTCTGCTTTTTATGGAAATGGCAGAAATGTGCCACATGGCCGTGCTACATGGTACGGATTTGGTGGTTGACTTGTCTACTTCTCCACAATAAGCTAAATCAGAAAATATATTTAGTTTGGCAGTTGTATTTATGTATTTATTTATTTATGCAGCTTATATAGCACACCGCGCCCTAAGGCATCTGGGTGCTGTCTTAACAGAGAGAGCGAGTTACAGCAGTTGCAAGTGATATACAATACAATTACAATAGGTGAGAGGATTTACAGATGTAGAGATGTGACTCAAAGTAGTAACAAAGGAAAGCATGACAAGAGTAATAGGAGATAGACATGACAAGTGATGGAGAGTATATAACAAAACAAAATAACAAGTGGATTATCAGGACATAAGTGTAAACAGTTGGTGTAGGGCTAGGCATGTTCAGTGTCATGATGGGCTGAACTGATGGTAAAGAGGTGCGTTTTAAGTTGTTTCCTGAAAATCCAGAAGATGTCTAGGGCTCTGAGTGTGAGAGGCAGGGTGTTGCAAAGTTTGCTGGCAAATGTAGGGAAATTACTACCCCTAGCCTTTTGTAGTTTGAATCTAGGGGTGGTGAGGCAGTGCTGATAGGTTGTACGGTTGGGTCAGGTACGTTGTGTGGGTGTGAAGTTACTGATGAGATAAGCGGGTGCCTTTTGGTGGAGGCATTTGTGGGTAAGAGTGAGTGATTTGAACATGATGCGTTCCTGTACTGATAGCAAGTGATGCTGGTGTCTGAGTGTTGAAATGTGCGCTGCTCTGGGGATGTTTAGCGCAGCACTAAGGGCATTGTTTTGCAGGACGTGTAACTTACTGATATTCTGTTTCGAGGTCCCTGCGTACAGAGCGTTGCAAAAGCCGAGTCGCGTGAGAAGTAGTGCTCTGGCTAGTGTGAGACAGCTGTCAAGGGAGAGGAATTTTGTACATGCTCCGATGAGTTTGCATGTGTATGCGGTGGCTGAGGTGGTGGTTTTTATTTGTTTGTTAAGGTTGAGGGTGGAGTCGAGGTGGAAGCCGAGTGTTTTTACCTCTGTGGATACTTTGATTGGGTGTCCATCTATGATAAAAGATTTGAAGAGTTGATTGAGTTTGGCTATTTTGTGTTGGGATCCGATGATGAGCAGCTCCGTCTTCTCATCATTTAGACAAAGTCTGTGTTGCGCCATCAAGTCCTGGATGACTCGGAAGATGGCATTGAGGGTGGCTTTGTCAGTGGCATGGTTTCCTGAAATGGGAATGAGAACCTGTGTGTCATCTGCGTAGTTAGTGTAGATGACACCCAGTTCATCCAGTTGGTCAAAGAGTGGCTTAGTGAATATGTTATATGAGGTGGGTGCCACACAGGAGCCTTGTGGTACAACGCAGGAAACTGGGGTGGTGGGGCTGCGGCTTTGGGGGAAAAAAGTTTCATGGTTCTGTCACTGAGGAAAGATTTTATCCAGTGTGTGGCTTTAGGTGAGAAGTTGGCTGCTGATGAGCGGTGTTCACAAAGTATGTTGTGATCTACCAGATCAAAGGCTGTGAAGAGGTCTAGGAGCTGAAGCACAGCTAATTTCCTGTTATCTCTCAGTTTGACCATTTGGATTTTTAAGTCCAGTAGTGCTGTTTCCGTCCCATGTCTTGGGCGGAAACCTGATTGGCGTAGCTGAAGGATGTTTTCCTCTTCCAGATAGTTCTGGATCTGTAGATGAGCTACCCGGTCGAGAATTTTTAAGAGGAAGGGAACCGTAGTTATGGGGTGGTAATTGGTGGGAATGTTAGGGTCCAGTGTTGTTTTTTTTTAGTAGCGGTAGTACCCATGCTTTTTTTAGGTCAGAAGGTACGCAGTTTGGGATGAAGGGGGTGATTTGGGGTGCACATTCTTTGATGACAGTAGGTGGGCAAGGGTCACCTTGGCATCTGGAGGGTTTTAGGCTGCAAATTATTTTCAGAACTTCAGAGATGGAGACCTCAGAGAATTCAAAAGGGGGAAGCTCATTGAGGATAATGGAAGTGGGTGAGGGTGTGGAAGGTTTGTGGAGCTTATCTAGACTGTTTTTTTGGCTTCAATGGATGTTTGAAATGGGAATTGATATATGTTGCTGCAGGCCTATAAACCAATCCTGACTTGGAGGCTGGGTTTGGGAGGAGAGAGAAGGATAGCTGTCCACTCCTAGTCGAAGGGATTATTGCACAATACTTCCCCAAGATTGTAACATTGGTGGTGTCCTCTCTGCTATACAAGGGGGACGGTACTAGAACAGGGTACACACAAAAAATGAGACAGAGACAGAAAAAAGAGAATGAGTGGAACAGACAGACAAGAGACATACCATCAGGAAGGCTACTGAAACTTTCCATCTGACAGCTCTAAGGAAACACCAGAGGAGATTGCTCAGAGTGCATCTAGGTGGAGCTGTCTATTTCTAGGAAGGCCTCAAAGCTGAATGGGTCCTATTGTGGAGAGCCGGAGGCCATCGTTGAGAGTTTGAGAGTGGGGTGGCCAGACCCCCGCCCTATCTTTCCAGATTGTCCTGAGATGCAGTTGGCTTTCCTGAACCTTAAACAGAGGCTTGCTGTGTAAGTAGAGATGAGCCCTAGGAAACCAAAAGGTGGAGGAGTCTGCTTACCTTGAATCCCTTCCCTTTATAGTGGGCAGGGGGTCAGAACTGTGTAGATCCTTAGCCTGGTTAAGCAAAAATATAAATTTAATTAATTCCCTATTTGGCAGAACACTACAGGGTGAATTTTGTTAAAATTTGAAATTAACAAAGCTCACTTCCCAGTGCATGCAGAAAACTATAGCCTATACATTAATTGGGTAATCCTTGTAGTCCAGCTGACCCTGACTTCTTTAAGGAAGAGGGGTGCCTGTGTTCTTAAATCAGTCCAACCTTTTTTATCCAGCTTCCCCAACACAGGCCTTTCAGTGAGGAGGGTTCTGAAATCCAAAATTCCCCAAAGCATTCCAATGTTTCTGCCTGACTTCCCAACATAGACCAAAGCAAGGGGTGGGGGGGGTCTGAAAAACAAACCAATAAATCACTTTGTGCTTTATTTTAAACCAAAAGTGTTGGCGAAATAATCATGACCAATCTTGAAATTCTACTGCTAGCCTTTTAAGGCTACAAGTACATCAAAATTACACATTACCTGATAGGTGCCTTAACTATTGATCAGTGTAATTATTTGGTGATTTGAATTGTGCAGAAAGTCAAGAATTGCGATTGTGTTCTTTTTCATTCACGTTTGTGACTTGTTTATGCTGAGAGAAGTTGATTGTGTTATGCCATGGATAAAGTGGTGTTTGACATTTCATTATAATTTCTATTACTTGAATTTAAATAAATATCAGTATATTTCCCATACACCTGGTTCTTGGCTCGTTTTTAGCTCAGGGGAGAGGGATCCAAGGGGCATGATATGTGTCTGAGATAGGGCTAAAGAAAATAATCTGTTAAACAGTTTGTTGCATAATTACTCAAGTGGGGAGGGACAGAACTCCCTGTGTTGAGGGTGACTTCGCAAAAAACCGTTACAGTGCTGTAAAACGAGAATATAGTAAGAAGTTTGGGAACAGGCGACCGCAGAGCGATGCCTACCAGTGCTTTTAAGAAGATCAGCACGTCTGCATAAACGTCTCCGTTACCATGGTAGTGGATGCGTGAATGTTTAGAGGGTTTAGAGCAACGTCATTGCGTTGCAGCACAATGACGTTGGTTCGAACGAAAACAAGAGTGTGCAGTGGTTGAAACTGCTCAAACTGGTGGTAAACGTAGTGTGTGTCATCTACCTTATGGAGACTTGGAAATAAAGCATGGAGCAACCTCTCTGTTCTCACTGCCAATAGTGTGATCGCTAGACTTCCCCTTAACATATACAGCATATGTAAAATAAACAAGAGAGAATCTAATAATTACATCTCCATGATTTATGAATCAAACATTTGGACAACTTATCCAACATTCTCAATATTAGTATGATGTATAAAAACTATTAACAAGAGAAAATCTCCTACTTACATCTTCATAATAATGTCAAATTAATATGATGGAAAGGGACATTATTGGTCAACATCTGTGCATACAGTGCTCATACTCGCATGTGATATTATGAGTAATCATATTAACATGTCAGTGCATGTGCAACAGGCCACAGGGTCCAAAGTTAATTGTGCAAATAGTCCACGATTTAGAAAAACATTTCTAGAAAAACATCATGACAGGAAGATAAGTCAATTTCTGATTCTGCATTGAAGCTTGGACTACCATTACTTCCTTACATTGATGCAAGTATCTGCTGACATTGGGCCTCATCACGACTTTGGCGGTAAATGTGGCGGATTATCCGCCGGACCTAATTAGCGCTAACGCCAAGGCCCTGCCGGATAATCCGCCAGATCACGAGTTATTGTGCATGCGCCCCGGTCCATGACGTTAGCGCGAATAGCGCGAACCTTTAAATCCGGGGCACCGTGCGCTACCGTCATGTTGCGCTCATAGCGCACGCTCATAACGCGCGCTATGAGCGTGGGGGAAATGCGTCACCGCAGGAACGGGAAATAAAGCGCCGGCCATCTTGGAAATCACAATCCGTCGGATATCACAGCTTCTGGAAGCCATCCACGCAATCCAAGGCCAAAACATGTCTCGGGAGCGCACTAGGGGCAAGTCCGCCCTGGACAGGGAGAGGAAGCCCAAATTCAGTGACCAGGAGCTAGCAGTACTGGTCGAGGAGGCACAGATACACCACGAGGAGCTGCAGCAGCGAAAAACTAGTGGCCAGCGCACAGCCCAAATATGGAGAACCATCAGCCAAAGGGTCAGTGCTGTGGGGCGCGTGCCCCGGGATGGGGAGGATTGCCGCAAGCGCCTGAATGACCTGCGCATGCGAGTCCGTGGCATCCTGTCACAGCACAGGAGTGCAAGCAGGGCCACTGGAGGAGGCCAATCCCCACCCCCACCCAAACTCACACCTTGGGAGGAGAAAATGACAGCCCTGATAGACGTTGGAACCATCGAGGGCATTGGTGGAGCGGAGGCAGGGACTGGCATCGACCCAACGTCAGGTGAGTCCCATCCCCAAATACATGCAGCTGAAAGTACCACACATGCAGACCCTTAGTGAATGAAAGCGAAGACATGTGTCTGAGGTACTGCATACACCCATAAGTGAAGCCTACAACCCTAGAACGGTAGTGCTGTCTAGACAACCCCGTACGTGCAGTGCATGAATGACAGGGGCAGGGGACAGACTTCCATAGCCATAGGACAGCTACGTAGAGTTGGAGTGTGCATAAACACACCCCCAAAACCCAAAGTGCAGTGCACCCCAACCACGCATTCCCATGCAGTGTACCTCCATACACATTCACAACAAGCACCACATGGCGACTGAACAGAAAGCAAGTTGAATGCGTCATTGTTACTGTCTTCAATCACACTTGTTGGCATGACCTGTATCACACAAATATATGTAGCATTGAACTCAAACCACACCCTATGTACCCCACAGGTACACGTCGATCCCAACGGGACAAAGATGCTGGGGAGGAGGCCACACCAACACAACGCCCACAGCACTGAGCCTCCACCAGCACCAGCCTCCCACAAAGAGGCCGCACCGAAGGGAGACGACCCAGGCAAATACCCACCTCACCCCAACGCAGCCCCGCCAGACAGCAGCGGCAGCCACATGGCCGCAGGGAGGCGACCGCCAGCTCACCCCAAGCCACCATTCACAGCCCCGATGCTGAGGGAGAGAGGTCTGCATCGGAGCCCGACGTGGGAGCAACACCTCCACGTGGCCATCATGCCGTAGGACAACACTCTCCCGGAAGTAGTGAGGCTGAAGGGATGATCACACCCCAGGGAAGCCCAAACCCAGGCACACAGCATGCAGGGCGTCGACATGTGCCTGTGCGTCATGTCCGCACACCGGCAGCCCGAAGTGGACACGGCATTTTATGGGAGCCCAGAAGAACGGCACTCTGAGCCAGGCAGCCCAGTCCAGGGTTGCGCCATGTCGCCATGCAGCCCCCCACCCGCGACAGCACACAAGTCGTAGGCCACCACATGACACACCAGGGGAGCCCTTTGTCACTGGGGCAGCAGTGATGGGCCGACTCGACATCATTGAGGCCAAACAGGCCAGGGTGGAATCGATGGTGAAGGTGCAGAGCAGGCACATCAAGGCAGTCAGTCAATCAATAAGGCATGGGTGCAGGTACATAGCGCAGGACAATGCGCGTACACGCCGAGTTGTTGAACAATGTACTGCTGTCCTGACAGGCTTTGGCCAACGAGTGAGAGAGTTGACGGAGGCAGTCTCAGCACTTGCTGAACAGACACGGGAGGCAAACAACCTCATGCGACAGCACGTGATGGCCACCGCTTCAATCCCCTCGACATCAACCACACTCACGGAGGGTTCCCTAGAGCCATCTCCTAGGCGCCGGTCCATGCGTCACATAAGGGCACGCACACCGGAGGGGCCCTGAAAAGGGAAGCGCCCGCGACCATCCTAGTGGTGCATGGCATCGTTGTTGTTGTCCCGATGAGACACATGTGCCTATCTGCACAGTTGGGGGTAGTCTACTGGGGTGAGGGGGGATAGTGTGCTGGGTGTTTACTGGGGGGAGGGGGATAGTGTTCTGGGTGTTTACTGGAAGAAGGGGGGATAGTGTGCTGGGTGTTTACTGGGGGGAGGGCAGATAGTGTGCTGGTTGTTTACTGGGGGAGGGGGGATAGAGTGCTGGGTGTTTACTGGGGGAGGGGGGATAGTGTGCTGGGTGTTTACTGAGGGAGGGGGGATAGTGTGCTGGGTGTTTACTGGGGGGAGGGGGGATAGTGTGCTGGGTGTTTACTGGGGGGAGGGGGTATAGTGTCCTGTGTGTTTGCTGGGGGGAGGGGGGATAGTGTGCTGTGTGTTCACTGGGGGGAGGGGGGATTGTTGGATGTTAAATAAATCACATTAGAAAATTCACAATGCATGGACAGTAATGATTGTCACTGATGCAATTCAATGTTGAAGTGACATATTTCCGATCTACCCATTACCCATTTCTAAAATAATCCATCCATCAATCCCTGTCTGGCCAACCTCCCCTCCCTCAGCCCAATCCTTTGTGCATGTGCAACACATTCTGGCACTTCATCGCCCTCACTACCATCCTCAGGTGGATGCACATGAGCATCAGGGGGGCAGTGGCACATTTCTGCGACAGCAGATGTTGTGCAGCAGGGCACATGTCAGTACAATTTAGCCTACTTATTCTGGTGCATACATCATTGCCCCTACCGTGCGGTTGAGGCACCGGAAGCTTGCCTTTGCCAGTCCAAATGCCCTCTCCACGCAGATCCGTGTACGGGCATGGGCAAGGTTGTATGCCCGCTCCACCACTGTGTGTGTGGGTGACGCACAGGGGCCATGTGCCACGTGTCTTGGGGATATGCAGATTCACCTGCAGGGGAGAGGAAGACGGTATGGGGACAAGGTAAGTCCAGTGGGTGTACAGGGCTCTGTCATCAGTGTAATTTTGCCTTTTATGTCATTTGGCCTATAACATTGTGGAGTGTGCTGTCCTACAGGCACGATTGAATCATTGCGGTACTCTCCACTTGGTACGCCTATGTATCTGTATGTAACAGTACTCATTCAGTTGTCGCAGGATAAGGGGGCACTTCCATCTACTTCAGAAGTGGCTGCCTCATCTGTCATTGCAAATCCATTTGGCTACAGTTGCATTTGCTGGTTGTCACTGCTCTGTACTGTTCTCCATGCATTTCCCTGGCCATTTTGGGGACGGTGTTCGTGGGATGAACATTGTCATTACTCGGCCTACTTATGTGTGGTGCGTTTGTGGTTGTGCCAGTTTATGGTTTGGAAATTAATTGTTATCGGGTGGACAGGGTGGGAATTCTGTACTGTGTCAGTGTTGGGAGCCATGGTGCTATGCACACAGGAGGCTTTATTGTGGTGGGGCTTCCATGTGTCACTGTGCCGCCACATGTCGTACATCCTGCATGGGTGTGTTCTGCTGTGTTGCACATGTCCGAGGTTTATCGTGCAAGGTGCTTGAATGTGTATGCTGCAGTAATGCTGCTGCCTATTGTGAATGATGGATTCTGTGACAGGCACCATCTGTTGTGGATTGACATGCTTTATGGTGTACATTTATACTCACCCAGTAGCCATGTGTTTTGCCCTCGATACCTTTTTATGTACGCCGGCAGGGTACTGTTGCGCAGGACCATGGTGTCGTGGGTGGATCCTGGATAGCGGGCAGAGAAGGGGATGAAGGTGTGGTCGGGACCACATTTCATCTGCACGTTGAGGGAATGGTACTGTTTCCAGTTTCTGTAGGCAGCCTCATGTGCCTGGGGTGGTACGAGTGCCACATGTGTGCAGTCCAGGGCTGCTATTACATTTGTGACTTGGGCAATGGCATAGTATTGACACTTCAGCTGGTGCAGCTGTGCCTGTGTGGCTGGCAATGCAATGTGTTCGTTCTCATGATTCAACAGTGCATCAAGCACCTGTCCCAGCATGGCACTGAATGTGGACTGGCACATTCCATGCATCATGGCAACGGTATGTTGGTAGCTGCCAGTCCCAAGAAATTGAAGCACAGACACAAGCTTCACTAGGGGAGGTACTGCCGTGCTGGTGGCTATGCGGCTGCCAATGTCACCCTGGATTGTGTCCAGCTACTGGCTGATGGTCGCCCTGTCCAGCTGATAATATGTCACCAACTGACCATCAGTCAGGGCCCGGGGTGTTGGCCTGACCCTGGGGAGGGCTGACTGCCTTGCTGGTGCTGCTCTCCAACACATTTTCCTCATCCCCACTGACCCCTGCACTCCCAGTGCCCTGGCCTGGTTGGCTGGCCTCTGTAGCTCCAGACGCAGCAGCTAGAAGTCAACATCAAGGCTCCCAGCTCCAAATGGCAGCATGGTGTTGGGGAGGGTGTGTTGTGCATGGGTGGGTCCTTTGTAGGCCTCCGATTTGCAGTGGTTCCACCTGGGTCCTTATTGCTGTCTCCTCCCTGGTCCTGCTGGTGTAATGGTGTTGGGGAGGGTGTGTTGTGCATGGGTGGGTCCTTTGTAGGCCTCTGATTTGCAGTGGTTCCACCTGGGTCCTTATTGCTGTCTCCTCCCTGCTCCTGCTGGTGTAATGGTGTTGGGGATGGTGTGTTGTGCATGGGTGGGTCCTTTGTAGGCCTCTGATTTGCAGTGGTTCCACCTGGGTCCTTATTGCTGTCTCCTCCCTGCTCCTGCTGGTGTAATGGTGTTGGGGATGGTGTGTTGTGCATGGGTGGGTCCTTTGTAGGCCTCTGATTTGCAGTGGTTGCACCTGGGTCCTTATTGCTGTCTCCTCCCTGCTCCTGCTGGTGTAATGGTGTTGGGGATGGTGTGTTGTGCATGGGTGGCTCCTTTGTAGGCCTCTGATTTGCAGTGGTTGCACCTGGGTCCTTATTGCTGTCTCCTCCCTGCTCCTGCTGGTATAATGGTGTTGGGGAGGGTGTGTTGTGCATGGGTGGGTCCTTTGTAGGCCTCTGATTTGCAGTGGTTCCACCTGGGTCCTTATTGCTGTGGCCTGTGTTCTGTTACCTCCAGCTTTTTGCTGGAGGTATTTTCGGCGGATTGTCCGCCGCTTTTATGGCACTGATAGCGCCAACGCCGGACTCGTGATTGCAGATGTCTTAGCGCGAATGCTTCCTGGCGCTGTTATGGCCGGCGCTTGTACACAGGCTGTACTTGCGCCTGCTGTAATGGCGCCGGCGGTATTTGTACTCGTGATCCGACGGTCCCTTAAAATCGGCACTAATAGCGTTACCGCCGATTTTAAGGGTTACCGCCAAAGTCGTGATGAGGCCCATAGCCTTTTATGAGGCAAATATGTTCTAGTCCATTCCAGAGTATTTGTTTGCTGTCTCATGTAGCCCATAACCACATGCTGTGTCATTCAAAGTAAGACAGATCAATAATAATGTCAATTCGCATGTAACTCTCATTAATAGCACTCTCAAGATCCTAATATCACATGTTACATGTTTCTCAGGGAACAAGGAGACATATGCCATTGAATGGTATTTATTTCATTAAGTTAAGAAAACTTTTATGTTGATAACACTCAACTTTTCTCTCCTCCTCTTTCTTTTCTTCTGGGATTCATCACACTCTTTCTGCTTGTTTCCTGGCCATCAAATCTTGGATGTCTTCTCACTATCTTACACTTAATACAGGGAAAACTGAGGTTCTCTTCTTCCCTGCTAATACCCTTTCACCTGCTCCCTGTCCTTTATTTCTTTCCCCCATCCCAGCTTCCAATCTCATCTACGTGCCAAAATCGTGGGCTCTACCTCGACTCTAGTCTATCCTTTTCTCATCACATTTCTCTACTCTCACGCGCTTGCCACTTTCACCCACACAATATCCATAAAGCTCGTCCATTTCTTACTTTTCAAGCTTCTAAATTGTTGATCTCCTCTTTGATCTTTTACTGACTCTTTTACTGTTACTCTGCTCTTTTTGGGCTCCCAATTTCTCATCTTGCTCTTCTAAAATCTGTTTTTAACTCTTCTATTTGTCTCCTTTGTCTCCTTCCCTTCTGAGACTCTATATCTTCGTCTCTTGCTACCTACTCTTGGCTGGTTATCTTTTCACTCTCAATTTAAATTTAATTTCCTGTGCTTCGTCTTCAAATGCCTCCATGGTCTTGCTCATGACTATCTCTCTGTCCTGGTATCTTTCTATACCCCTTCTCGTTCTATCCGCTCCTTCTCTCAATTTCTCTTGGTGGCACCTCGCCCCCCCTTGTGCTCAATCTCGTTTTCGTACCTTCACTGTTTAAGCTCCCCTTCACTGCAACACCCTCCCTTACTCTCTTCATTCTATCTCTGTGTATTCTTTATTTCGTAAGTCATTGAAGACTCACCTTTTGCAACATGCTTGATTGATTGGTTTCTTATTATTTTTTGCGTATTCATTTTATTGTACTGTTCCCTGTTCTCAGTGCAGCACCTTGGCTTAAGGCACTATATAAAACACAAAATAAATACAAATACAAATACAGTAGCCCCTGCAGAAGCAGTGGCAGGCACCCATGCAAATCACCTTCAACTGCCTCTCCTAGAATCCTTCTACACTTGCCATTCTACATGACATCACTGAGCAGCTGGTTGGTACTGTAGCATAGGGACCATCACAATCTGATAGGAACATTACATACAACAGTGCATTCCTATAGGGTTCTTATATGGGCAATATCAGCTAAACTTGCTGCTGCAACAGAGCAGACATGTACTACTACAATAGTGTCGCAACACGAAAGCGGGTGTATATCTTTGAAAGAATAAGATATGTGAACTTGTTCTATGCTACTTCTGGTGGTCTAAGTTGAGAATGGACATTGAAAAATATAATCAAGATTGCACTGTCTGTGCTGAACATAAATGACACCAGACATGCGCCGGCATTATTCTTGCAACCAGTGGAATTGGCTGTCAGGCCATGGGGAACAATGACCACAGTCATCATCACTGACCTGCCTTTGTCAAACAAAGAACATTTCATCTGGGCCATCATCAACACCTACACCAAGATGTGAGATTTCGTAAATGTAGCACGCGATCTGGCTGCACAGTGTGCCCCCCCTTCTACTTTTCAACTGGTACTCATCCATGGATGCTACCAACAGCCAGAGTCAAATCATGCCTACTCCCTGCCATACACAATGTGGGTCAGAAAATGGCTGACATTCATTAATTTCCCTACCAACATTATGCAAAGTAAAAAGCAAAGCTACAATAAGAAAGTAGGGTGAAAACGATGGTCATCCCCACCATTTGCGGTATACGATGCATGTGATCAGTTTGGTTTCCATTCAGTAAAATACCATATCAATGAGGTGCCTTCACCCCATAGCAAAGCAACCAAAAATTCAATTGAAAGAAATTCAAATAAAATCGTGTAATAATTTGAAAGTAATTAAGGAATGGTACCAACAATATTCATTGTTTCCAAGAAATGCAACCGTTTGAAAAGGGTGAAACAATGGAAAAAATGACATTGGGAGTGAATGGTCTCCGAACCGCCCTGTACCTTACAATGGCCCACCCGTATTGAGTGAGGAGGCACATTTCTTCCATCAGCTTCAAGCCAATAATCTCTATTTCTGTTTTTTTTCTGTTTTAAATTAAATAAAACATGGCTAATTCAAAAAGGTATTGGAAGAAGTGAACTTTGGACCCCGATCCCATGGATGCATGCTTTTCAGGGGTGAGCAGTCGCACCACTCCACCAACAATGCTGTAATGTATGTGAATGCATACATAAGCTTTAATACAATGGGGAACATCATAATAAATCACATTGCAGTGGTCTCAGTCATGAACAATCGCATAGGCAGCACCGATTCTGACAAGCACCACTCTCTGTAGAGAGTGGAGGGGTGCCATTGTTTTCCCTTCAGACCTACTGGCAATGGATAAAAAGAAATACTTAAGATCATGCAGAGTGATGAAGGGTGTCTGCGACAAGGCAACATGGAAGTTATAGTGGTCGACACCTGGTGCGCCCCTGCTTGTTCATGTGGCTTCTTCAGGATCATGGTGCTCATATTGAAAAGCCCTGATGTTAAAGGGCGATGGTTCCTTTTTGAATTGTGAGTGGTTCTGTTGTTGTCCTAATGCAGGGCTGATATTGTTTTCAATGTCTTAGATCCCATGCTTCCTAATGTGACACTCCTGAAGTGCTTTAGGTTAAGGGTATCAGGACAACTGTTCCCTACGGATGGTGTTCTCATGCTGCAAGGTGGAGTGAAATGTTGCTCTGCTTGTTCAGGCACTTACCGCCCTTCAAATCAGAAGAATCATCTTTAGTGGGAGGATAGCTCAGGGGCAACACACTTGCTTTGGAAACAAAATGATGGGGATGCAACACAGGTTTGATTCCCGGATCCGGGCTTAGAAACCTCTAGATATTAAGTGTGTTATAAATAACCAATTATAATTATAACCTGCAGAGTATTGCAAATCTCCACCCTATCTCTCCTCTTTTTCAACCTTTACCTCAGACCTCTAGCTGACATCATCAGCTTCTACAGCCTCTGCCGCTTCACGTATGTGGACAAAACCTGCATATTACATAGACTAAGAGCATAAATTAATTGCATGAAAGGTGTTGTAATGGATTAAATCAAAAACATTACATTTCAACCATACCACAACCCAAATCATTCATTCAACTCTGACCCCCACTCCTGGAGCCCAAATAATAGCCTCACAGCTTGTGAAACCCAACCCAGTACAAAGGAAAACTACAACCCGGGAATCCGTCTCAATTCAGAGATCACCTTTGCTCAAATCAGCTCACTAGCTAAACCTTTGTCGTTCTCCCTCACATCATCCATCACAAATTTACCATCGTCAATGCATTCCTCTCACCTACCCTTGATTGTTGAAACAGTTTCTCTCTGGGCCCCCCAAAGTCCCAAAATCATAGGCTCTAGCGAGTCCATGATGCATTTGGCCAACTCAGCTTCGGCATACACTGCAAGCATCATGTGTTTCCAAAAATGAGATCACTCCGTGACTTCCCATCTTAGAAAGTAACACATACAAGGTCAATACATTGTCCATTATGCCTACTAAGCCTGGGCTGAATAATGCATCCAGATCCGCAATGAGCCACATTTTCACCATATTTGGGATCTGCCGAACTTCCAGAACTTTTAAGCACTTGGGGACCAGGCAGGCAGATACGTCTGGCTTCATATAGGAGCAGGCTGCTTGTGCTCTTCAGCAGTCGCTGAGCATCCTTTAGAGAGGGAGGGGTGTGGTGTGGACTGGTGTCTGTTGCTGTTTAAGAGCTGGATAATTTTACTTGTATTGGAATCATTTTAGGTTGGGCTTTTTGGGACTTCGAAACAAAACATCATTGCATGTTGTGCAAGTATTATTATAGGAGAAAACTTTGATTGGGCGATTTTTGGCTGTGCTTAAGAGAATATCATTTTATTTTACTATTTTTGCAAACACTGTTTAAAAACAATTTGAATTCACAGAAAGTCAGGTCTAAGCTTTGGGAGTTTTGGGGGAGATTTCACTTTCTCTGCTAGGCACCTCAACAATTTGACTTTGCGTATATGCACTGGGGCTGCTTGATTGAACATTAACTCCCAAATTAGAAGTTGAATTTAACTAATTTGCAAAAGCTTTCAGGGAACAGAAAACAATTGGTCAGTGCTGTACAAATAATCAGAGTAGTGATAGGTGGTGGGCATTCAGGACAAGCTGATTGGCTAAGTGATTCAACACACCACTTGCTTGAGCACACTGTGTGAGCAGCAGGACAGGGGAGGAATGTATGCTAGTTTGAATGGGCACATTCACACACATAACAAGTAGTTAAATTGTTTTCAGGGGAACAAATAAAATGTTGTACGTCTGGAAAATTGTTGGAGATGGTGATGATCACAGGCAGTGTGCATAAATGGCAGGTTGATGAGCTGTGTGATGCTATACACCCCTTGCTTGAACAACCTGAGCGAGTAGTAGCATGGAGGAGGAATTTGCGCTGGGTCAGCTTGTTTGAACGGAAGCACTCACACATTAAGTAAGTATTTGAATTGTTTTGGGATAACAGGGTAGGTGCCGGGGTCCTGTGAAAATGGCGGTGGTGTTGATCATAGGCAGTGGGTATTTTTGGCAGGTTGTTTGTCTGTGTGACTCGACATACCGCCTTCTTGAGCACACTGAGTGAGCAGTAGGTTGAAGGAGGAATTTGTACTGGGTCTGCTTATTTGAACGGGTGCACTCACCAACAAAACAAGCAGTTGAATTGTTTTGGGGAGCAGAACAAAATGTGTTGGTGCTGTGAACATTGTTGGAGGTGGTGGTGATTACAAGTGGTGAGCATTAGTGGCAATTGATGGAATGTGTGACACAGCAAACTACCTACTCGAGCACATGGAGTGAGCAGTAGGATAGAGGAGGAATTTGCTCTGGACAAGTAGTTTGAACGGGTGCAGTCACTTGCAACAGGTGTTTAATTGTTTTTGGGAACAGAAACAAATTTGGGGGTGACATTTACATTGTTAGAGGGGTGGGGATCAAAGGTGGTGGGCATTAGTGGCAAGATGTTTAGAATTGTGACACAACACACCACCTGCTTCAAAGTGTTAGGCTTCAAGAGGAACTTTATTTAACGTGTGAACATTATAGCTACTTAGTAGTTGATTTGAGGGCCGGTCGCAAGAACATTCAGCATTACCTGGTTTTGAAAAAAGGGCTGCCAGAGTCTGTGGTTTGAGGCAAAAAGCAACATTGATTAAGATGTCCTCAGATACAAATGCCAAACTTGGGAGGGGAAGAGGAAGGCTCTGTGGAAATGTTGCACAGTTCACTGCAGAAACAGTAGCAGATGCAATTCCTGAGAATTCTTTTTTTTTTTTATTTATTTTTTTTATTACGAGTATATAATCACTGAAGTGATTTTTACAAGAGGATGAAGAAGAACTTCAATTTACAATTTCTAAAAAGTCTTTACAGAATGTTTGTAAGAAGAAATGCAAAGTCAAGAGAAGCTGTAGCTAAGGGAAGCATGAGCAAATTCAAAGCAAATTCAAAGACACACCCAGCCCTCCTGGTGAGTGGTCCATCCAACGCCCAACCCCGCATTTCACCCCTTGTGCTTAAGTGGGTCCGCTCTGCCCAGACTGCGAATCTGTGTGTGAAAAGATTTGATCCAAGATTTTGGTGGCTGCTATTGTCCAAGAGTGTCTCAAGCCTCCTATTAGGCGATCCCACCAGAGTGCTTCGTCGACCAAGTAAGCTTGCTTTAAATGATGAAGCAGGTACGGCGATCTATATTTGTCTGTTCCTGGACACAATAGAAGAAGATGCCGTAATGTTTCGATTTGTTGGGTGTCGGTACAAAAGCGGCAGATATTGGTTGAAGAGAGAGAGAGAGAGAGAGAGAGAGAGAGAGAGGGAGAGAGAGAGAGAGAGAATTCACAAATCTTGAGTAGTAAAATAGTAGAACGTCCGTCAATAATCACACATTGTATACTCACCACTGTGACAGCAAGTACTGGGAGCATTCAAACTCTGCATGTGGGCATAGCTACTAGTGCTACCAATGGATTAGCTGTTTCTGGTGATTCAGTTTAGCCAGCCCATACCCCAACTTTCCCAAGATCAGAATCTGACACAAGTGGGGATATACCCCATGCTCCATTGTGGCAACAGGCATGCGCACATGTCCACGTTCTGCAGCAGTCGGTTGAGGTGCCAGCTGAAGGAACTCACACTGAATCTGTTGCAAAAGGAGAGGATGATTTTGTGGACACTTGGATTTGCAGCTCTCGGCAGAAGGTCAGGAGCAGCAGAGTCATGCCCAATTGCCCATGCTAGAGGAGCAGCATGTTCCTCAGCCCATCTCACCCACTGCATCTCCCACCAATTCAACTCCTTTGGCCTTCGATTTTGATGGTAGCAATGATAGTGATGATGATGTGGGTAATGATGATGACAAGGACGTTGCCTACACTCGCTCGCCTTGTAAGAGAAGACTGGGAGAGCTTGATTATGCTACGAGCTCGAATACTGAGTCTGACCCCACCATGGACCCAGAGGGATGGTTGCAGGAGCAAACACAGCCTGAAAAGGAACCTATTACCACCACAAAACCTGCAAGGATTCAGAGTGTAGATATGCCACCACAAAGCACTTGTTCGCAGTTAACTAGCTTTGTGGTACCTGAGAGATCCCAAGATGACTTTACTGTCCATCAATCAAAGACAGCACCTACCGGACCATCACATCAAGCTGTACCCCCTCTTGTATATTTGAGCTTTATGGGGTGCCATATTCCATGTTCTTTTGCCTCTGCTCAAAAGCCAATAACTCCTACTGTGAATCTGCAGTGCATATCTTTGGTGTGTAATGATTTTGTATAGTGTCAAGAGCAGTCACATGCCATATGCATTCTGAAAAAGAAAAGCTGTGAACCACGGGAAGACAGGGACCAATCTGGGAGCATCATCATTGCTGGGCTGTATGAAACGGCACTGGGCACAAGAGTTGGGTCCGTGTATTAGAAAGCATACTCCAAGGAGCCAGTGAACAATCAACAGCATGCTGGCACTGCTCCACACAATGTTCCCAGAACTAGAAAGTATGTCTGTCTCACAGTAAAGTTGTGTGTCTGCCAGTGCCATCAGCAGCACCACGTAGGGGTTCAATGTCTATGCACTAGTCTAGTCTCAGAGAGTCATTTTGATTACAGACAGAAATATAATTGGAAACGTCCACAATTACAGTTGCTCAATGTTAGATTGATCATAATGCTGGCATAGACCTTCTGCCATATACCTTTGCTGAAAACAAAGGATACAGAGAGCTAATGGCAAGTGTTGATGCCCGCTGGCAAATTCGGAGCCAGGCTTACTTTTTACGCAAGCCTGAACCAGAGTTGATGATGCCTTAATTTCTGTGTTGAGAAATGCCTGGGACAAATCAGAGGGTGGGACGCCTACTTTGCATTGGATAAGTGGACAGGTTGGAAATTCACGAATTAAATAGCTGCAGCAGCACATTTGGTCAACATCCCCTGTAGTGGTGAGCATGGGAAGTCATCAGAACAGCTGCATGCTGTCCACCAAAATGCCACTTTAGGTTTGCATGGTAGAAGCCATACAATCCCAGACATCTGGGCTAAATAATTACAAGTGGTAGCAGAGTGACTAATGCCAACTAGCCTTTTAAGCCAGCAAACAATGGCACCAATGTCATTGCGGCACTAAGGCTGGGGAACACAATGCTATGCCATGCTTTGCACCTCTTCTTCACCTTGTGGAGATATACACTTTGTCAGCGATTGCTTCCCTGTCATGATATGCTTGCTGTGGAATGAGATATTGAGTATCCTTTGGCATTATGCATTGAACCCCAATTTAAGGTTAAAGTGGCTGCATTCCAGATTGTGTGCAGTACGACGACACATACAGAAGACATTCATGGAATGTGCAAGATTGCACTTCAGAGGTGTTTGCAAGATCACTTGCTTGCAGACCAGAGGCCTGAAGGACAGGCAACAACAACAGAAACAACAACTAATGGTCAGTATGGATTCCATCTTCACCTGGTAGCACCAGCGCCACTGCAACAGTGTCAGTTGCAGGAACACCACATGTATGGTGTGGATCTATCACGCACACACCCCTGTGATACCCGCTTTCAAATTCTGCATTCGTCAATGTGTCTTCGCCTGGGAAGACAACAGTCAGTAACACAGATGCATTGTTTTTCAGTGATTCACTCTAAGACTGAATTGATAAAGTGAGATGCCACTTGCACAGCAAGTGCACTGAGAAAATAAACTATGTAGACAAAGGACGTTCTCCGGAAATAAACAGAATGGGTGAGTTCTATGGGTGTTTGCTCTCTGTGGACCTGGAGCCTGGAACAAAGGCGAGAATATTTGGAAAAAGTAGAGAGAACTGTTAGAAATGGTTTTACCACCTGTGCGTGGTAAGAGATTCTACTTTAACGTTCATAGGGAGTGAGGAAAATTGCTTCATTCATGTTCATGGACAGCGGGTACCCTTTGTTGGCTATGTTGTCACGATGGACAGTCATGGTTGCATTGTGACATGTACAAGCATATCATGCTGTGTGCGAATTGCCTGCCCATCCATCATGACGTCAAATGAATGCGCAAGTGTGACCACGTTAAATATTTGTTTTCAAATTTTTTACAACTAAGACAAGCAAGCAGAAGATTGGAAAGCATAAAAGTTTCATGATTACGGAAGAAGGGATGCAAACTTCCTAAAATGTTTGATCAGTTATGTCATCTGTGAACCATTGAGGACATTGCTAGGGGCATGGTTTGCATATTCAATTTTTCTTTTAAAGTAATTAATTGTGATTACATTGAACTTAATTTGTCTTGATTCCTGATAGATGTTTGTAGTTTGTGTTCTCTTTTCAGGAGTCTTTGGTTGTAGTCCAATTCTGCTGATGATGTGGCTTTATCCTTCTTGTCTGGTTCTTATTGTGTATTGTTATTTTTTTGCTCTAAATTGTGGAGTACGAGATCCATTGAGTACATTAAAAGAGTATGTGTTCTTCCTTAATGGGAAGAGACCATTAGTGCATTCTTAAATGCATAGCTACTCACCATTTGAATGTTGTTCTTCGCGAGTAATGTCTTCTTTGGGGGGAGTATATTTCAATCCAGTCCAAGGTATTGCTTGCATCTAATAGAGAAAATAGTTTTTGGGAGGTACTGCAATATATTGAATATATTTCAGATTGATCCAACATGTATATATTTATTTATCTGTAAGTAGCACTATAGGTTTGAAAGAACATTCCCATTTATTTCTAGCTTTGTAAATAACACTGTTTTTGAACATTCCACTTTGTAGTTCTTTTAAAACATATTTTTGTTCTGATGCAAATGTTTTGGGCATGCATCATCAGAATAGATATGCTGTTCATTATTTACATGATGTCATGGAGTGATTTCAGAAAGTGTTTTGAAAATAGAAAATTGTTTGTACGTTTGCTTCTATGTTAAAACAAGCTTTCTCTGATATGTGCATTCATATCCATGATCACAAATAATCTCCAACGTGTGTTTTGGGGTATTAATAGAAGAAACATTTACTGAAATTTAGAGAAGATAGTTTGCAGCTAGATGTTGCACCACAATAGCTGGGAGGTGAAGTAGTTCAAAATGGCCTCCAGTTTACCTCAGTATGTGGTACAATCTGAAAGATATTACGGGGATATATTTAACACTGAGCCCAGCTGAAGGCCATGTTTAGTGGCTTTTGTGGGTGGGTCAAGTAGCTTCTGTTCTTTCTATTCTCAAACATCCATGTGGTGACCCTAGCAGCCCCACAATCGTCTTGTCTTTCTTCTAACCCATCACTCCCAAACGTGAACTCCGTGAAATGTGTCCTATTCAATATATTGATTGGCTACTTGTAGATTAATTACTTATGTAGCCCACTCCAGTCAGGATTTAAGAAAACCACACTCAGTACACTGACACACGTCTAACCCCTTCCACACATCTACTTATCATTCAAGCCTCCCTTCTATAACATCAGCCATTGATACAGTTAACCGCTCCTTCTTCCTTCTGCCCTCTCCAGCCTAGGCATCCTTAGACCAAAAAGTAAAGAGACTTCCTCCTATCATTCAAAGGGATCAACCTGTATCTTGTGGAACTTTTGCACTTCATGGACTTCAACGATTCTGTCTCTGGACCATTCTTTTTTCACAGTGTACATCTCCTTCTTCAGTAAACCTTTCTACTCCTTAAGCTTCTTATCCTTTTTATGTATGTGCTGATGAAATCCAAATATTTTTCTATTTCCTCACCTCGACCCATGAACAATCTTCCCATTTATCCAATCGTCTCTTGTGCTCAGTTCCTACAAAAAAAGTATTCTACCTCACTTCCTTAACTGTGTTTCCTTTTCCCCATCGCTCCCCCCCTCCCCACCGCTCCCCGAAACCCCCATCTCTGTATGCCTTTCCACCCGGTTCACATCCTCTGGGTCCTCTTTAAAAGTGACATCAAACTCCAGCAATTCATCACCTTGACAACCACTGCAGCCAAGCTAAACCTCTTAAGCATCCAGGCCATTTGTCATTGCTTTACCTATCATTACATTACAACTTTGATCTCTTCCCTTTCGTCTTAGACGTCTTGACTACCGTTCCAGCCTAATCCTGTAACGTCTATACTACTTGCACCCTATGAGATCTCCCTTGATCATCCCCCCTTTGGCTTACTGCACAAAAACCCAGACTCATTTAAAAGTGGAAAAGGTCGCTTTAATGTGACAGGCCAAAGCTTACAATTAAACGCATACCTGGCTCCATGGCCTTACAAACTAAAGACATATTTTAAACAGCCAATTAAATAATTAAACATTCTCATTTTTTACCCAACAATTAAATAATTAAATAAAGCCATTTCCTCCCTAAATATCCCTTGGACACTACCGTCTCCTTACCCCTTTTCCAGGTGTCCCGCTTTCTCCCCGGGGCCATGCCTCTCCAGGCTCAATACCTGTTCCCCCGTGGTGGCCCGCTTGTGCAAACAGCGCCACCCCATCCTTTCCCGTGTCATTCCCCCATTGTGCTTCCCTCCCCCCACATCAAAAGGGGCCATGCCCCCGGCACCAGAAAAACCCTCCCCCGAGGTGTTCTTTCTGCCCCACCCCCCCCCACCAATTTTCCTACCTCCACCTCCTCAACCAATCTCCCAGCCAAGAGCTCAAGTCCGCCATATAATGATTGTTCCCCAAAACCGGAAAGTTTACCCATCCTCTCTAAATCTCATCAATCCTTCCTAAACCATCACCTTACGGTCCAAAACATGTACTGACACCGATGTACAAAATTCTACCATCTCTCTGTTTATCCCCTTCCTTGCCCGCTCTATCGGACCCTCATTTCTCGCTCCCCTCCCAACTCTCTGTGGCAAACACTTAGTCCCCCCTACAGTTGCTTTAGGCCACACTTGTCGGACCCATAACAAAAAAGCCTTTTATTTTCCTAAGAAGAGTCACCCCCGTATCCCTTACCAAATCATTTTCCCCACCAAGACTAATCCCCCCCATCTGGAGGCCCATTGTTTTCCCTCAACCCAGCCAAAATAGGAAGCAACTGATCCCAGCCCAGCCCCCCAAACCTGGACCATCTTACCACAACATCTTTATAGTTGCACCCCAGTTGCCTGCCAACAACCCTCTTCTCAGCTTCTTTCCCCATCCACTTAACCTTAGAATGACCCAAAAACCAGATTTTTGACATCTGACCGTACCTCCTATCAGCATCTGCAAAAGAAATTACAAAATCACTTACAAATCAACAACATCCTAATAAATGCAACACTCCTGCTACCTACTGAAAAATTTTATAAAGACATTCTGTTTGACCCGGTCCCTGGCATACCCTTTGTATCTCCCTTACTCCCAGCGTCCCAACCTTTTCACCTACTCCTCTGAATAGCCCAGCCTGCTACCTTCAGATGCTGCACCCCTCCTAAATGAATGAGTTCCAACCTCCTAACCTTTCCCACACCACTAGTAACACCTTCCTCAGTACCCTATCCTTTCTGGCCATCTCCTTAACCCTCTCCGGAAACACCCAAGGTCCTCTCCTACCTGTCCCCCTATATTTCGCCCCTTTCACAATAACCTTTAAACAATACACCTAAACCCACTTAGCCCCCCTTTTTCCCCTAAACTATTACCCTCCTGCTCACCCTTGCCCCCACATCTTCCATCACCTTATTAATTTGGCCCTGTGTTGCCCCACCTGCACCAGGGGCCCACGTGCACCCCCGTCCATGCAGGCCCTTTACTTTATTACTCCTCTCGTCACTGCACCAGGGGCCAAACCTGCACCCCCGTCCATGCAGTCCCTTCCATATAACTAATCTTCAAGCTCCTTGCTTCCATTACCACCTGTTTCCCACCTGCACCAGGGGCCCTAGTGCACCCCCGTCCATGCAGGCCCCTTTTCTGCCTTACTCCTCTCCCCCGTTGCACCAGGGGCCAAACCTGCGCCCCGTCCATGCAGACCATTCCACATAAATTCCTCTTCCAGCACCTTGCTTCGTTGCTCCACTTTTTTCCCCCAGCTGCACCAGGGGCCTTAGTGCACCCCCGTCCATGCAGACCCCTCTCATCACTTCCCCCTGCTGCACCAGAGGCGCTCCCGCACCTCCGTCCATGCAGCCTGAAGCTTACTCACCTTGTCGTGCGGCAAGCGTAAGGGCTTCGCCACCATCGACCATGCCCTCCAAACGACGGCCACCACCCCTTAACAATTTCCACAGTTACACCCCCCTGCGGCCCTCCCCTACCTACGATTCTTCCTCCTCATCCCTCTCCTACCCCCTTTAAATCGCCCCCAAAACCTTTCATCAAACCTTGTGCCCCCCCTCCTTTTACGATAAACTGAGCCCGACCTACCAGCACACCCCAATTTACCTGGCATGCGGTCCTTCCCCCCCACCTCCTTGCCCCACTCCTCGCCCTGACCCACTGTCCCCTACCTGAAAACAATCCGTAACCGGATGCCGACCCGCGCGCCTGCTGCACTCGTGTTTAAATTTGCACATCCACCTCGTGCAGCCTTCTTTATTGAACGCCCAACATGCTGTCGAGGGCTGTCCTCTGCCTCCTTCCCTCGCCCCCTCATGGGCGGGCCGACCAAGAAAGGGCCGGTAAGGCACAGGCAGCCCACTTGCTGTGTGCAATGTCGGGCAGGCCTCGTTGGAGCCATCCATTGCAGGCAAGGATCCATGTCTATCTCCCCCCAGACCGCCTGACTGACCTCCGCCATTCTCGCTCTGAATTCTTCATCATAGCGTACCCAGGCAAAACCCCCAAAACTTGTGAACGCCTTCCTAATTACGTCCATATATTTAAGCAGGGCCGCGCAACGCTCCGGGAGTTTTTCACAATATACACTGGCATAAAAGATAAATGCAGACGTCCAATTCTCAATAGTCACCGGGACCCTTGGGCGCGAAGCCAGTTCCCTCTCTTCTTCCTTATACCCCACCTTTGCTCTCACTTCCCTATGGAGCAACTTCAAAACATCTACAAATTCCCCCGCCTGAATCTTTTCCCTGGTCGCTGCCATCAAGTGCGCCCACAACGATTTTGTAATACCCATGTATGGCAGTTTTTTCTCCTTGCCTTTCACTTCCAACTCCTTTTCTTTTCCCACTTGCACCTCGAGCACCAATGGCTCTACTACCTTGTCCGTTTGCACCTCCACTGAGCAAATGCTCTTCTCATCCCCCAAGGCTCCAATGGCCTGTACACCTATTTCTTTCCTTACCCCTTGCAGTCCAGACCCTTCATTTCCCGTCCCCCTTCTCGTGTCCCCTCTCTGCCACGCAGATGACCATTCCCTCTCCCGCTCACCTCTTTCCACGCAGGCCGTCTGCGGTCTGGCGTCCCCACCGATGCTCCTCATCTCTTTTCTTAGAGGGCTCCTACATTGTGGATGCGAGCTCTTGCCCGAGTTGAGTTGATCTTCTTCATGCGGGCCCGGGGCGTCCGCCCAGCCACTCCTTTGATGTCTTCTCGGAGGGGCTGCGGAAACCCCTGCCTGGTCCTCTCCTCTCAGGCGAGGCGTTCCGTCCTCCACCCTGGAATCCTCATTGCTAGGGGCCGTGCTGCACCCTCTAGGCTCTCCTTGCGCTGACCGAGGAGGGGCCGTTCTAAAACCCTCTACCTCCACCTAACCAGCGGGGGCTGCACAGCGCCCTCCGCCCTCACTCCTCCTACCCGGGGGGGCCGTTCCGTGTCCCACTCTAACTTCCTCAATTGATGGGGAACTCTCCCTCCTTCTCCCACCTGCACTCTTCTGCAGGTATTTACCCCCTCTTCCCCTCTGCCCCGCCAACCCCTTCTGCACCCCCTCACTGGCCCCACTCTGGTTCCCTTGAGCCACCTCCTTTTGAGCACTCCCAGCTTCCCTAGGGCTATCATACACTCCCTCCCTCAATGGCTGCCCACCCGAAATCATTTCTCCCCCTGACGCCCTCCTGTCTATCTCCCTCCTCAACTTCCTGCCCCTGGATTCCCAAATCTCCCCTCTCCCCGCCGCGGGGGTGCAAGCCACCACTGCCGCGAGAGCCCCATCTGCCGCTGCTCTACGCTGCGGCCTCCCACCACTTATCTCCCCCTCCCCGTGACCTCTCCACCAGTGACCTCCCCCACTGCCCCCTCCAACTGGGCCCTAGATGCCCTACTAATTATTTCCAAGGCCTCCCTCAGAGCCTTAGCATCAACCAGGCTCTTCTTGCTGGCTCCCTGGCCCACCATCGTGCACTACTAATCTGGTTGTGCACTACAATATATATACCCCTTGAAAATTAACCTAGCAAACCTAAGCCCCCGAGCCAAAAACTACCCGTGGACCTATACCCCAATTGACCAACTACTAACTTTGATACTAGTTAAATAAGCGCTTGCAAACACCCAAACGTAAATATCAAACTCCACAATGGTATACTCCAAATTATAATTAATTAATAATTTTTTTTTTCTTTTAAATTTTTTATTTACCTCTATTTACCCCCTTAAATACTGCCCTAGCCCCTGAAACCCCCCGCCCTGGCAATACAGTGCCACAAGCAAAAGAAAGCCCCCAAAAACCAAAAGCCCAACTAACACAGGGGCCGAGATGCGTCCGTGTCACACTGCCCCCTGGCAGCGTGTAAGCACCACTGCACCTAAAGGCAACAAATCAACGCGGCCCCTTTAATGGGAGCACACTGCCCCCTCTGTCACGCGACGGCCACCACACACAGAATTCCCCTCTCCCAGCCAACAACACGGGACCAGGCGCTCCCTACCTCAATAACCCCCCAACAACCCGTGGGCGAGATGGCATAGACCCAAATGCCCGCTAAAACCGCCCTCTCTCCCTAGGGACCGCGTTCCCCTGCACCATACCTAACCCCCACCCCCAGCAGCACTGGACGAAAATGCCGTGACTGAAAAAAAAAAAAAAAAAAAAACCCTACGCCCGAACACAGACCACTGGAACCGGAGCCTAATAAAGTAAGAGGGGGTACCTTATCTACGGTACCCCGGCTATAGAAAACAATTATACAAATGAAAAGTTTTTCCTGTCTATAACTAACCTCCCCCCAACTGCTAAACACTGTCCCTCTCACCTACGCTAACCTGCAGCACCGAAGGCCCAGCTACTCAGGGAAGGCTCGGGAGCAGGCGACAGGACTGACAATCATCAGGTCCAGCCGTCGCCTGCCTCCCGAACCTTCCCTGGACTTTTAAATACCCTCGGGAGACGCTCTGCCCCCCACGGCCACTCGCTGGCCGTGTGCAGCGCCAAAAACCTCCCGGGGGGGGCCCCTTCTTCTATTGCCTTCTCGTTGGACGGCTCTCCATGTACTGTCGATCTCTCTTCAGGTTCTTCCTCATCGTGTACATTATAGTGAAGGTTTGCCTAGCAACCTATATCTAATAGTCTATATTCGTCCTTATTCAATCTACGTGGGCCCATCTTTTCTCGACTGGTCACTTTCTCATTATGGCTTGTACCCCTTTCAATACAAATCACTGTTCCATGAGTTCAATATGCTTTGATTCAAACATGTTTATTTTAGGTGCTCTCTTGCCTAATCCCTAATATATAAAACATTGAATACAAATATTTATGCTGTAAATATGCGTCTGTCATATCATGCCAACAAAGTACCCTGGGCCTCTTATGAGTTTGGCGGTAAATCGGCAGCTAGCCTGCTAAATTACCACCAAACTAGTTTACTTTTACTGGCACTCATTGACGTGGGTTCATCGTGGGAATACGAGTGGTGGTAGGGTGGTGTAAATCAGAATTTTGGGAGTTCATAAGACTCCAAGGGGATTTCTTGCAGATTTACTGCTAGTCTTGGGGATGGCTCAGGGGCAACGTGCTCGCCTTGGAAACAAGATGACATGGTGCATCACAGGTTCGATCCCGGGTACTTGATTAGAAACCTCTGGGTATTAAGTGTGTTATAAATACCCTATTATATAATAACTGTAATACGGCACTGTGAATCCACTGATATTTGTAGAAAAAGTTGAGGATTCAATTCGAGCATTTTGCTGGAGGTGAATCCTCCACTTTAGATCCAAATTTGGCTGCATGGTAAACGTGGAAGTAATGCCGTTGCTGCCAAAAAAAAAGTGATGGCAACAGAACTAGTGCAACTTTTATACTGCTCTGCGGAACTTGTAATGAGGCCCCTTGTTTTGTATTGAGTTATAAGGTTGGGTGGAGAATGTCAAATCAGAAAAAAGAGGCAGGGGGAAAAAGGAAGGACATGTGGGAAAAGGGAGGCAATAAAAAGGAAGGGATGGAGCAAAAAAGCCATCAAATAGAAAGGAAGGAAGCAGGCAGGAAAAAGGAGTGGAGGGAACATAAAAGAATCATAGGGGGCAAAGTAAGGAAGGAAAAAAGGAATGATGAGTGGGAGGGAATATGAAAGGAGAGGAGGGACGCAAAGGGCTACCGGAAAAATGAAACAAATGAAGGATGAAAAAGGAGGGGAGGCTAAAGAAGGAATCGAGGGACTAAGAGAAAGGGATGCAGGATGGAAAAGGAGTAGATGAAAAGTGAGGGAGTGTGAGAGCAAAAATAAAAGGCAGGGATGGAGTGATGGAATGTGGGAGTGTGAGGTTGATGGCAAGATAGAGGAAAAGGTAAGGGCACAGGTGACAGAGATACCAAGGGAACGAATAAGGGCATGGAGTACGTGAAAAAGGAAGGAAGGGAATGAAAAATATATGAAACAGCAATGAAAGAAAGAAGGCTGGACAAATGTTGAAAGAGAGGAAGGGAGTGAAAAAAGAAAGTAGGGGAAAGGAAGAAGAAATTGTCTCGGGAAAATGTTTTATCAGAGAGACATTGAAAGAGAAAAATCGAGAAAGCAAATGGGGTAATATATTGTAGAAGAAGGTACAGCAGGGAGAGAATGAGGCGAAAGGGAAAGGGCTGAAAGCATAGAGACGGAATATAAAGCTTCCTGACATGGATCAAAGTCTGTGCTGCACCAGAGGCGGAAATGTAAATTATGTATAATTGAAGGATTAAGAAAAGGTGCAGGGAAGGCATATGAAATAAATCCTGTGTTTTCCTGATAATTCTCCCAGTGTGCTTTGAAGCCCTTGGTCCACTCTTACTGATAAAAGGCACTTGCAAGTCCCCTCTCTGGTGACATGACGCCACCAAGCAACATATTTAGCACTGAATGAATGGCAAGTGCTTGTCGGTGGTCATTATTATCCTGTGAAGGACCAGCGGAATGGCCAATCAGCAGACACCGTTATAGCAAGAACAGTCATTATGGGTCATGAAGTGGAAAAGAAATGGGTGAATCCCACTTTGGCCCTAAGGTCTCAATTAGCCCGATCCGTAGCACTTTGGTGGGTGTTTGTGATGGGATGTGGTGGAGCAAATTGTGGCCAAAGCACACATGAACGTGTGGATCATAGTTGCCCCAAAACATTTTAAAGATGCATACCCAATTCCCAAACAGCATGTGCTTTGAAATGTGCCGAAAACGAAAGCATTCTACTCTGTCTGTGAGGGGGTCATTTCTGACCACACCCTGCATGTTTTCCAAAGTGGGACAAAAGCAGTGTGAGCAGCCACTGTCCTGCTTGTATTTATGTCACTGAAACAGGGAAAGAAATGTGTTTTTTTTCTTCTCTACTTTACATTTCACAACGAGAGGGTCCATTGCTATTAAATGTACTCCCATTATTGGGGGTGAACTCCGGGCACTAATGTGGGATAGGGTGCTGACCAGCACATCATTTGCGCTACTGCGGAGCCAATCAGAAATGGGCAGGTCCCCTTTGGCAATAAGGTAAATTGCATTTCTCAAAATTACAAAAGTAAAAAAAATTGTTTCCTCTGCGTTTTTCTTTTACTTGTGTGATTTTTGGAGAGTCGACCCCACTGAGTATGGGAGAGACATCACTGAGTATGAGAGAGGCGTACACTTTGAATAAGTGTACCCAGAAGCATCATTGCAGAAACAAAAGTATGCATTTATTCTAGGTGACATAGGCCATTTTAGCAGTGGGGTTAGAAGACCTTTTTCTGAGTGAGAACATCTGGGAAGGGTAGGATTCACAGCGGCACGTGTTGAGTGGAATGCAGTGAGTTCCAAGTGGACACAGGCCTTCTTGTTAGCAGCAATACAGCAGGGTATAACTTCTGCTAACAGTAAGGGCGAATGACAGCAGAGGAGCAATGTGATAACTCTTAAATCTTACAGCACTGTGCAGCACGTGGTATTATGGAGGCCAGCCCATGAGGGCATTGTGGGAGCACTCCATTGAGAATTGCAAAGCTGAGAGCAAAAGGGGATCACAGTGCCATAGCATTACAGATGCCGTGGCTAGTAGGTGGCTCTGAGGGAATATAAGGTGGCAGTGTTAGTGGGCACTGCCCAAACAAGATATTTTTCTTTCCTCTTCTTCTCCCGGAACATTTCCCATAGAGCTCTGTGAAACAATTCTCATCTATGCCTATGTGATCAAACTTGGTGAAAATTAAACAAAATATTATGCTTAATGTCAAACATTTATTATTCCAACTTCTTTCCCAAACGTCATGAAGACGGGGCTGAGCTCCTGCCATGAACAGACCCCTTGTCGGGGCTCAAACGAGACTCCTCTGGCGCTGTGTAGATTGTGTATATTATTGTTTGAACATACTCACATCTCCAAACGTCAATTTTGCATGTTTAAGATTTGGCTGGAAAGAAAAGCAATGGCTTTCTCAGGGAGGGTGTTGGGGGCCCACTCCCACGGCTCCCAGGCCAGGCCTGGGCCAAGCAGCGGCAGAGATGAATAGGCTCCTCTTTCTGACAGGCAGAGAAAGAGGACTGCAGCCAGTTGACGTCACAGCTTCTGCTAGGGGTGTTCCCTTGCTTGCAGGTAATTCGCAACAGTTGTCACGACATTAAACATGCCCTCGTTTCCCGTGCGTCACGTTTGCAGTTTGGAGTTCTGGGAGCAGAGTTCATAGCACACAGATAACAGAGACCTGTGGACACCTCGCCACCCACAGCAGAACACGTTACTGAATGTAAGTGAGCAGGGTTTCGGACCCCTAGTGGAAAGCACCTCCCACCCGCTAATCCCCACACTCTCCTTTTATGGAGAGTCGACCATGCCAAAGTGAGCCATAGTGTGCAGGAAGGCTGCATATTTGTGCAAACAAGATAAGCTATACTCGGTGCTTTAAGTGGATGCTAAATCGAGGGGGGCTCTCTGTAGGTGGTGCCCCTAACGAGATCCCTCCTCACTTAAAGGGGGGTGGTGGTGAAAGCAGGCGAGCTGGGGCGCACTGGTATTATTACCTTTGGTGCGCCCAGCCCCTCCTTCTAACTAAAAGGAGGGGCTGGGTGCACCAAAGGTGTGACACCAGTGCATCCCAGCTCTCAGACGCAGCAGGCTGCTCTTTCATTCAAGGAGCCGCGTGGTTAAAAACCACGGACTCCAGGTTAGTCTTCTGTTTGATGATTCTGTACTAAGAAACAGGAGGAGGGCTGCTGCCTGATGACTCTTTACTCAGAAACAAGAGGAGATCCTTCCGTTTATGAGTACAGTCATCAGGCAGCCCATGTAGCCAATGCCACAGTAACACAGGCTGTCTGCAGGTGTCAGTACTTCGGTTTAGAAAAAAGAGAAATCGATGCTGTGTAACTGTGCAGCGCTTCGGCTACACAGGCTGCCTGAGGTGTCGGCGTGGCTGGGGGTTGTCAGTGGTGAGCCCCGGCAGGGCCGGTTCGGGAGCCGTTTCTGGAGACTGCCGGGGCCTGGCACAGCTAGCCTCAGCCCACTTAAAGCCCTGGCTATACTATACATGCCTTCATACCAGTCAGCCCTGCTTACTTGATGTTTTTCTACGCTCGGCACTCTCTGGACATTTGTTCTCTGACTAATGGATATTTGTCTACTTTGTGAACTAAGGTACACAAGTGCCTGTTTTTAGAACCATGTATTCAAAACTGTTTTAAAACATTATTTCCATTTGTTGCCCCCTCAGATTTCAGCCGCTGGTTTTCCCCAGCCAGGTCATCTGTCTTCTGCTTCTTACCTGCTAATGTTTTCCTTTTTTCTATTGACCATTAGTTTGCCTCTCTCACACTGTCAAACCATTCCCGATATACCGGTGGGCTGCCATTAGTCTGTTCTTCTTCAGGCACTGGTCTACTCTCATTCTTCTGCCATCTTGCTACTGGACCATTCTCTTTCTGCTGCTGGCTGGGCACTAGCCCATTCTATTTCTGCTACTCTTCTACCACTGGCCCATTGTCCTTCTTTCGCTAGCCTGCCACTGTCCATTTCTCTCCTGCTGCTAACGTTTAACTGCTTTAACTGTGCTACTATATAATTTGGTTCCCTGGTCTACCCAACTTCCCTTTTCAGTTTCTACCTCGTAGGTGTTGCTTCAACAGCAACCCGTGAAGCAAAATGTAATGGCATGGATAGAGGTAGATGGGAAAAGGGTATGCATATGCACCTGCCTCAGTGATGTTGAACTTGACACATGGTAGCAAAAGCGTATTGCTAACACATTTCTAGTTTTCACTAGCGCCACCTATAAGGCAACACTATTGCATTAGAGTACAGCTAGGGAGAAATGGCATATGAGGAGGGACACAAAACCTGTAGGTATTGTTTGGTTATTTACCCACACATTTTTATTTTTTTTATTATTGGTTTTTTCAAACCTTTAAAAGTGACAACATATGTACAAACAACAAAACAACATTTAGACATACAAACAATCATCAGTAGTAGACTTGGGCGAGCTCCATCCACGAAGTTATCATACAGATTATACCGTGTCAGGTTTTACTAATTTGTTTCCCCTACTGGTGCCATCATCAGACATTTTTCAATTTGCTCCAAAAAACGTGTTAATGGAAATATCAGTTTCAAGACGGTTCCTTGGTACATCTGGTTCCACCAGTCATCAGCACAAAAGGATGGATGGATTACACTCCATGGGCCCAAGTGGATTGATCTTTCAGATTTCAGTTTAGGGCAAAATAGCACTAAATGTTTGAGTGACTCTTTGGCTAGCAGACAAAGTCTACATTCAGGTTTTAGGTGCTCATTATTCTTCCATAAGCGAAGACGTTCAGTAGTTTTGAACAGATTTAGCCTGAACAGTAAAAACAGCTTTCTTGCTTGTGGATCTGGAAACAGAGTAATGTAACGCTGCTGAGTATTGAAGGCACGTGCTTCCAGTGGCACATCACACATCGATTTGGCCATCGCTCGCTTTGTGCATGTATGCTCCCAGTCAATGCGCCAGATTTTAAGCTTTGCCGCATCCGGATTTTCATGGAGCAACTCGCTCTTGATGTCGAAATTCTGTAGTAATTCTTCACACCTGTTTGACCACATTGTGATGACATTGGAGTTACCAGCTGAACCGTCATAGAAGATGTCAAATTGAGGGATTTGTGCTCTAGAACATGTTTTACGATACAAGTTTAGTAGACTCCAGCTGATCCTGGCATGAATCGATATTATCGACAGTTCGTATCTTATACAGGCAGTCTTCACGCCTTTCGGGAGTGTTAATACTTTGGACCAAAAGCAGTTCTCTAAGAAGTCCCAAATTTCATAAGAACAGCCGAAAGCATTTTCAGCCCCGTATGTCAGTACGGGGATTACCTTCTGATGGTAGAAGGCCAGCACAGGTTTTAACGAGAATTTACCATATCTTTTGTGGATAATTAGTGCCTGGTTTGCTAGTTGTTTGCATTTTCTTCTTATGTCGGCCTGCCACGGTCCATTCGTTATTGATGAGCTTATGAGCATTCCCAGATATTTAACACTGGCAGATATTTGCAAAGGTTCATGGCCTAGCGTCCAATTTGGGGTGCGTTTCCGCGCCACTCAGCCTCCTTTTAGGTTTTGCAGGACCAGTATTTCACATTTTTTCGTGTTGATCAGTAGTTGATTAGATGTAACGTATTGTTGAACTGCGTTTAACTTTCTTTGCAGCCCAATGGGCGTCCGGTCCAGGATGATCAAATCATCAGCATATAGTACCCAATTTAAATGTGATTTGGCCACTTTCGGCGGAAATTATTTTGTTGCCCCAATTGCTTCACCTATGTCCGATATAAAAAGGCTGAATAGTACTGCAGCTAACGGACACCCCTGTTTGACTCCTTTGGAGGTGTTTATTGCTTTGGATTGTTGCCCCAATTGATCCAGCCTTACTCGGATAGAGGTGTTTGTGTGCAGTTCTTTGATTGCCGCTATTAAATCTGACGGGCATCCCCAACGCTTCAGTTTTTCCCACAGGATCGCTCTATTGATGGTGTCAAAAGCATATGAGAAGTCTATAAAGGCTAGATAAACCTTTGTATTTGACTTTATCGCTTCCATTTTAATAATGTTTAGCAGGAGTAAATTCAGCGAACATCCCACCTATTTCACGAAACCTGATTGGCGCTTATCCACATGGTTCGAAGTTTGTGACCAGGCTATGAGTTTTTGTTGGAGCATGGTGGCATAGATCTTACCTAGGACGTCTAATAGAGCAATTGGACGATAGTTTTTCGGGTTTGCTCTGTCGCCTTTTTTGAAGATAGGTACAACTATCGTGGTCTTCCAGGATTTTGGCGTCTGGCCACTTAAATTTACTCGATTAAACAACGTTACACAGAACTCTGCCCATTGCTCTGGATGTTGCTTTATAGTAAAATTTGTCAGGCCATCAGGACCAGGTGGCCGTGAATTTTTCGCTTTTTTAATGATGGTCACTATTTCATCTTATGAATAAGACAAGGCCCACGGTTTAGGTGTTAGTTTAACAGGGCCGTCAGTTGAGACAGATGCTTTGTATAAACCTTCAAAGTGAATTATCCAATCAGATTCAGACACCATACAGACTTGTATGGCTTTTTGTGGGGCATGCTGATTATTCATAAGCCTCCAAAAGTCTCTAGTGTTCTTGTTTTTTAAGACAATCAACATCTGTTCTGCATCGTTTTGGGCCATTACATGCTTATGAGCTTTTAGCCAGTTTTTGTATCTTTGCTTAGCCGCCTTTAGGTCGCGTAAGTATGTTGGGCACTTTGTACACTTCAGCCTTCGGATGTCCTGACGCATAAGACGCTTTTGTGTCAGCAATTCCCGGTCGAAGCAGTGTTGCCGTACAAAGGCCATATTTTTAAAACCCGTTTGCTTGGGTTTATAGTGTATAAAAAGGTGATCATAGTCAACGTTTGGGCAGGTCTTGCAGTAGAGATTTACCTGATGTTCCACATCATGTGTTTCGAGTCTCAATCTTACTCTATTGGAAACCACCTGGATTTGATGGGGCCATAGCTCTGGTTTCTGTTTTGTCATAGTTGTAAATTCTGTTATTAGCATGTTGTGATCGCTTTCCGTCTTTTCAATAATTTTCAGCGAGGTTATCCGAGGGTGTAGGGCTTCTGATACAAATATGTAGTCAATTGTTGACCTTTGCCCATCACGATGCCACGTGGGGGCTGGCGGCATATCATCACAAGTGTTCCCATTTAGATGTTGTACGTTTCTTAGGGTCAATTCCTCCGACCACGACTTGGCCAAATAAGTTTTTTCTGGGCCTGATGGTTTAAATAGGTCGATGTTTAAATCACCACAGATGAGAATGTTCGGCCAGCCATTTGTTTCCAGCAGTTCATCAACTATTTCCATAATCTGATCGATGAATACCTGTTTTCCAGCATTCGTGTGGTGCCAGTACAGGTTTACAACACATAACTGTTCCATAAGCGACCCTTCGTGTTTTAATTTTGACATTAAGGTTGCTTGGATGAAAGGGGAATAATTAGTCGAACTCGCAATTCTCCAGCCTGAGGATTTCCTAACCATGGTGGCCAAGCCCGACATCGGGCGTCCTTTTAAAGATTTTAGAGCAGGATTTAAGGCCACCTCAAAGTCGTCCATTACTGGGGTTTCTCGTAGCCAGGTTTCCTGGAGACAAGCGATATCGATTGATGCAAGCCAATTTGATTTGAACAGGTGTGAAAAGCCACGAGTGTTCCAAGAAGCCAATCTACACCGAGCTTTAGGGGCCTCATTCTGGCATTATTGGGGATTTTTGCTGCATAAGGCTGCAGACAACCATTTCCACTCTTGCTTACCGCCACTAGGGCTGAAGGATTTATTACTAGGAACACTCGATCCACCTTGTTTGGCGTTACAGAGTATAGTAATTTGTATATTCTCTTTTTGTTGCTCCCTCTCAGAGACCTCCAGTATCTGGGCGTGGCAAGAATTACCCAGTTGATTCTGTTTGTTTCCATCCAAGGATGCCTTCTGATTTGATGAATAAGGGGATGCTTGAACGTCGATGACACTCTGATCCATGGGTTTCGGCATACTCACACACGCGTCCTTACTTAGGACTTTGTGGGTGTATGGGACCTCAACTCCATTAGATATTTTATGAGACGATTCAGAGTATTTAAAGACTTCAAAGCCTAGGGAAAACAGAGCGATATTGGCGTCCAGTATTGTTGAAGCAACAATAGGCGACGAGACGTGAAGCACCACCTTATCGTTCCTTTTTTCGTTGAAAAACTCCACGATCTTCAGGTCATTTGAATTTATGGCCCGTAGGGCTGGTACAAGGTGTAAAAGCCTGATTATGTTGCCTCGATTCAGTATTAGATTATCAGAGGAATCTAGCCTTTCAATGACCAATTTGTAGATAGGGCACATCGATCTAGCGCCTCCCGACGTTCTGGGCTGAAACATTCGAACGTCGTTCAGGGAAGCCTTTGAATTGTGTATTTGACACTCACCATGGTCAATCATATCAATATCTGAGATTTTTACGGTATCGTTATGCAGCCTTGCTACCGCCAGATTAGCGGGGACATACGGATTAGTCCGAATATTTCCAGGGGCCGACGACCGCTGCTCCGTAGTGACCTGCATACTTTTTTCGTGTAGAGTCATAAACACTGAACTGTTCGGCGATTTCAGAGGCCCCTGATGGACTTCCTTTTCATTAATTATTTGACAGGTTCTTCTTGCAGAGGACCATGCATTAAGAGTCGTTTGCGTGCCAGTCACGGAACAAGAGCTTAAATTGGTGATACTTGGAACAGTTTGGATAACAGGAGGTTCCTTTCCGGGCCATGTGCTGAAGCATCGATGTTAATTTGTTTGACGTTCTCTACATCTATCAAGGTATGGACGACGTCTCCCTCTTGATTCTCATGGGAAGAGTTGGCCTCCACGTCCTGAATATCGTGTGTTACTTCGTCATATGTTGATAGGTTCAACAGCTCACTTGATAAGTCATGGTTCGAACCTGATGCGGCCACCGCGTCAGGTATTACAGGGACTTCTGTGTCTGAGGGTTTATTTTGCGATTTCCCACTGATTGAAGAGGCTGCCTTTAGACACTTGTTGATGTTGCTTGCCACGTTCTGGACCATGTTTATATTACGTAGAAATTTCCGTGCACCATGCAGTGCCTTGTTTCTAAGACCTTTTTGGTTTTTAGGTTTCTTCACCTGTTTTGCAGGTGGAATAGCCAGGGGCTTTGAGGTCGACACCTTAGGTTGTGACACCTTGTTGAAGACCGAATAAGTGGGTACTGAAGTCACTGCAGATATTGCAGAGGGAATAGTTGTAGAAGCATCAGCGCCCAGATCTCCCTGAGAGGAAGATACCACCTGGGAGTCTCGTAGTGCTTGGTTCAAATTTCCCCTCTCCTGTTCAGATGCAGTGTTGAATGAAATGTCAGAAGTAATATCTTCGGATGTTGTCATCATTATAGGCATGGGTTCTGCGTCTTGCGTGGGCAGATTCCCCATTATGTGTATCAAACTTGGAGGAATCACCTCACTTATGGTTGGCGAAATTGCCAGCTTTCCCAGTATAGGATCCGTCGAGACCGACGGGCCTGGGTGCACATCTTCATGGATTACAATCACGTCTGAAGGCTCTTGAGTGTTTTTTTTTAAATCCCCTAAACAGCGTTCATTTAAAGACTTATTGCATCGAGTCGGTGTCTTGCTCACAGTTGGTGGAGTGATTTGATGCTTTTGCAGGTTTGAAGTCAGACCGTCGTATTTAAACAAAGCTAGCGCCTCTCTCGCTACTTCAGCCAAGAGTTTTTGTCAATTGCATCATTTTTCCTTTGCTCTTTTAACAGCGTACATGATCCGTCTAGTCTTTTCAAACCTTCTTGTTGGTCGTTGTAGGACTGATCACATACTTGTTCAATCCGGATTAATTTCGAATGCATTAGAGCCACAACAGTTGTCAAGTCCTTAGTGGCTTCATGCAAGGCTTCATATAATTTCATATAAGGGGCCATAGACATCGTCATAGATGACATTATTAGGGTTTGTAGCTCAGTCTGAGGCATAGGGGCTCTGTTTTCAGCACTGAACACTGGTGGCTGAAGTCGATTAGCCATTTCTGACTTTTCTCTAATGTGGCGTATTTTCAGAAATGGACGTTCCATCAACGAGGAGTCTTGTGAATCTTCCGACAAACATTTGTTGGTGGCAGAGCGCTGTGAGGTATGGATAAAAGACGTGAGGGACCTATTAAGGTGGTGTTGTTGCGTGTTCAACCTTTTCTGAGAGGTCAACACATGTTCGAGTCCCTCGTGTGGTTCACAATTACTTGGAGTTTGATTGTTGATTTTGAAGCGTTTGTAGCACACCTTAGACCATATGTCTTCATTTGCGCCACTTAGTTGTGATATTTGCCTTTTTGTGGTGTGTTTATCAGGTTACAACGTAGAAGAAGTAGGACCTTTCTTAGTGTTTGCAAGGCACTCTTTATTCATTGCTACTAAGTTTTCCAGAACCTTTGTCACAACACTTAAGGAGTTCCTCCTGTTTTCAGTGAACGGAGCACTTGGGTCAGTTTGTGGTATACACACAGATCTGTCGGAGTGGGGATCCTGTTGGCATTGGACACAGTCTTGACCCAAGCTCATCACAGACTGTGTATAGTGAGCAATCTCATCAGTTGAGAAAGAGCGACAGAATGCCATGCGGGACAGATGAACGGGAGAACTGGCACTTATTGGAGTAGGCTGGACGGGGCTACTAACGTGCTGCAGCAAACCAGGAGTCGCTGCAGACAACAGAGGCGCTCCGTCTCTCCAGCTGTCCGCCTGGCTCGCGCACACAGCAACGAGCACACCCCCAGACCCATCGGGGGCGCGTGCTCCCGCAGGCACCGCCCCCAAGTGAGCCTCCGCGGGAGAAACGATGGCTCGCACGCCAACATCGCCGGCGCCAGGGCCCTGCACCCCCGCCACGGCGGCCAACCCCCCGCCACCACCCGCCTCATCCAGAAGCGGAAAGTCACACAATCCAGCAGCAGGTAAGCAGACCGATTTTTCAAAAATCATACACGCGTCCTGAACAGCAATGCACATATTACCTTCACAAACGCTGGTGCCCACGGATAACAGACCCGCCTGTGGAGTTACTGAGGGGACCTCGACACAGATCGCGTTGTCATCCAATGGGTTCACATGTGATAGGGGTTGCGCCGCTCCACAAAGTTTTAAATCAAACAACACCACGTCTGAGTGAGGTGTGCAATTTTCAGACGTGCAAATGAAATCTCCGGCGTCAGATGTTTCCTGGCGAACATAAATCTGCTCATCGACAACAGAGTCAGGATTTGAGGAACATGAAAAAAATCAGCTTACTTTTCTTGCCGGTGTATGCGGAGTGATTTCATTCAGCGCCTTCTCCTCGCGTCGTATTTGCGCCCTTGTTCTCAGGGCAGTTGGAATGGAGTCCGACATGATCGATGTGTCCTCGCTCCCCAACTCACCAAACAGCCAAACAGCGGGGATATCTCAGCCCTTCTCTCCTCAGGGCTTAACGCCGCAAGGGCGGTGGAGGCGGCCACTTATAGTCAGCTGCTGAGAGTCAGCTGAGTTGGTTAAAGGCACACGCACCTCCTCTTCTTTACTCCGGATAACAGCCAAACAGCGGGGATATCTCAGCCCTTCTCTCATCAGGGCTTAACTACAATTTCCAATGGCATCATAGTCAAGCGACACATTTACTGCCCATTTACTGCCCATGGGCATGCTAATCCCAATGGCTATTCCCACCCACTTCTCGCCCCTCCCTGCCCAAAATACACCCTCCTGGGATCTCGATGAGCTAGCTTTATCAAGCCTTACCATTAAACGTTGTGCTTGAAGTGCCTGCCAGTGTTTTTTGAAGCCGTCTTCAAAGATAATGGGCCTCACTCCGAGTTGGGCGGTAAGGGATACTGGGCACCAGTAAGGAGACCGGTGCCGGTAATCCCTTACTGCCCAATTTCGAGGTCCCTTAGCGGGAACCGTAAGGAACGTGTGGTCTGACTACACGTCCCTTACGAGTCCCGCTAAAGGACCAGGGCGCTAATAACGGGCTTGCTAGTCGCGAGCCCGTTATTAGCACCCTCCCCATTCCCATTGAGCCCTATGGGGGCTCAAATGGGAATGGGGAATGGTTTGTTCAATGGGGACTTACCGGTCCCTCCAGGATCGGAATGGACCGGTAAGTCCCCATTGAACAAGACCGGACTCGGACACGGTATGGGAGGCAGCCATGGTGCTAATAGCACCATGGCTACCACCCATCTCGTAATGACCCCCAATTACTTTTTTGGAGCTGTAAACTCGTTACTGGTGTAATAAAAATATTTTAAACAAGTCTGCCTTCAGCCACTCAGTTCATAAGCACTATATGTGCCGTTCACTGAAGTACTGTTATGAACAAGCATTGGCAAAGCCACCGTTTTGGCTTGTGTATGAGTATTAGGGATTTGCCAGGTACTGCTATTATCTGTTCATCTGTCCTCCCTCATACACATACTCGCCAGAATCAATCATGTTTTTAAAAAGAGTTCTGGCGGAAGTAACTAAGTTGGAACAACAAAATATCCCTATGTATCAAAACCTGACCACAAATGAAAGAACAGCGATCGAATCATTAGCTTCCAACAAAAAGATTGTGATCAAAAGAGCAGATAAGGGTGGAGCTATAGTGTTGCTAAACAAGAATGAATACATAGAAGAATGTCATAGACAACTAGAAAATGAGAACTATTACAAGAGATTGGCCCTCATTACGACCCTGGCGGAATTCGGAAAACGATGGCGGAAATGCAATACCGCCATCGAATAGCGCTCGGTGCGACTATGACCCGTCACCGCAAAGTACGAAGCCATTAGCGACACCGTAGTGAACGCCAACGCTAACTGCACCAAGCACGCGCGCGCGCCATGCCAAACCGTAAACACCACCATGGCGCAAGGGTACGCTAATTCCGACCCTAGCGGACATGTACCTAACGCCATCAAGCATGGCGGAATGTACCATTCCGCCATGGTGAGAAGTACGGCATCGCGAATCAACCGTAAACGGCCCCACTGAGTGCCTGTACACCGCTCCCTGCCCACAAAGTACAACTCCCCGTAGGTGCAATGAAGTCACAATGCAACCAGTGAAATGTACAAGTCACCCATGCATGCCAACGAACAAAAGAAACACAAGAGGGGCCAATGGGAGCTGCAGGGCACAGATGGCACGAATACAGAAGCCAATCCAATGGACATGACCACAGTCCCCCCCCCCCGAAACGCACGCAAACACAGGCACCTGTGACCAGCAATATTCCGAAAATCACATCATGCCACCAGTCCACCTGGCTGACCGGCATCTGTTACACAAAACCCAATCCCCCGCCCCTGAGCATGACAACATTCAAACAGTCATATTGGCAGCCCCCATCCCTGACCTCACTGGGCTTCGTAGGCAAACGCGCCCAGTACAGTACCACGCAACTAAACTCCGAAGCTGGAACCCAATGCAGATCTCCTCACAATACATCGCTCCCCAAATAGGAATATGCCACATCACTTGCAAAGAAGAACGCTACACGGGCCAAATCAGAATAGAAATTTAATGCACAACAAAATCACCAAGCCCATACAGCCATTAGGCCATGAACTCCAAAACACATTTCACCATTGTGGGCTGCATCCGCAAGAAATGACCAGCCACTACTTGTGTGACGCCCTGTTCCATCATGGTACACAGAGCCACATTCACGTACGAAAAGGCAACATGGAAGCGCACAGAACCGCAGGGCCGTCCCAATGGGGAGGCACTAGTCCAGCTGAAAGGCCGAAATGTTGCTCCGAGCCACCAGTACTGCGTAAGGGCATGTGGCCCATTGGCGATCGTCCCATAAGATCGTAATGCTGCTCCACTGATTAACACGAAGCAGCAGGTGTCGGGAGTAAAAGCCATCTGCAGGAGTGGCATACAGATGGCAGTGGCAAAAGGGGAGGAGATACCTGTCAACCAAAAGAAAAGAAAAAGAATAGAATGGCCATCAGAACTACATTCGAACAACTCACTTCAATGATCACACTAAATCCACAGCCATATGCATGCTAGCCCACTCCAAAGGATCATCACCACCCAAAAACCACTTGCGACTCATAACTATCTATATCGAGGTGTAAACACCATCACAAACGAGTGTACCTGTGCATGCGTCTGTCAAAACAGAATCCATCAGATGGGATTGGTAACGTGCATGGACACAAGTGTCTGAGGGCGCGTCGAGACAGGGAGGGCTCAACAAGGCCGATAGACGATGGTCCCACTATGGCAGCCCTGCATCACATAGCGCAGGGGAGGCGGATAGATTCCAAGAAGCCCTGTACATGGCAAACTCTGTATCAAATCACCTGCCCATGCATCCATTCATCATTCCCTCATCCCGGGATTAAAACGCCTGAATATTTACTCACATAACATTAGAAATATCCATTGAGTCTGTGCGTTATGCAGCCTGCAAAATCCACAGTGCCCCAGCCCGTAATTCCAGTGTAGTGAAGTAACATGTATTTGGGAACGTCCGGCCTCATCGCCCACGTCGCTATTGCGCATCCCAAACCATTCATATCAATCATTGCATCCTCGCCATGGCCCCTGTCTCAAGGACATTGAACAATAGAACGTTATATTTGCAGTCAGACCTGTGGGCATTTCCTCGCCGCTAGCTGAAAACCGAAAGCGCCGCCCTTCGAATTCCTCATTTGCAACATCACGTCGAAGAGGCATCTGTGGCCGTTTGAAATCACAAATTAATCCATCTAGTGCGGCTGTGTGTGAAAATGGCAACTGCCTTCACCCACAAATGGGACGCCCCGCCCGTCGTTGCAACTCGGTACAGTGATGCATGAGGGCCCACCGTTACTCGAGTACTACGTACCACTGACCCTTCACAAGTCTGTTCGCGACTGCACATATAGTATGTGAAACAATGGGACCACAGCAGAATGAACATATCAACCAATGTTACACGGCCATCGGGTACAAATACATGATTGCAATAGCAAGATGCCATTCCTCGAATTGCAGCGTTGTGTGCGGGACGTGCTCGGCCAAAGGGGAGAGCAGTTTGCACAGGTGGAATGAATCACCACAGGTGGAGGCCATACAGCCTGAAAACACATAAATTGCACACCCAGTCTCCTCCCACAACCACACCCACTCCGAAATGCTACCGGCAGGACTCGCGATGTTGGCCCTGGGGGACCTGATAGCACTGCAAGTACTCCAACTCCAAGAAGAAGACGAACACCAACTACAACCGGCCGCACGGAGGAGACGCAGGAGGAGGAGGAGGGCAAGGCAGGGCCAGCAAGGGCCGCCAGCACAGCCACTACCACCACGCAGGCAGCCCGCAATCCCACGCCTCCGAGCACATCCGTTCAACCTCACTGATGAGCAGATCCACACCCTCTACCGTCTGGACCGGGACACCATAGCCGCCATTGTGGACATGACACAGGCTGACCTTGTCAGCATGATAGATAGCCCAACCGCCATCCCACCCCTACTGAAGGTGGTGTCTGTACTACACTTCCTGGCCACAGGCACCTACCAGCACACAGTCGGACAGTTGCATGGCATTTCTCAGCCACTGTTCTCACGGACACTATTGCAAGTGCTCGATGCCCTCCTGCAGCACGCAGACGACTACATCTCTCTACCACGCTCGGAGCAGGAAATTACCAACACAAAAGTGGGATTCCATGCACTTGCCGGCATACCGGGTTGCATTGGTGCCATCGACTGCACCCATGTGGAATTGGTCGTCCCACATGCCATGGAGGCCCAGTACCGCAACTGAATGTACAAATGGTGTGTGACTCCAACAGGATCATTACACATTGTTGTGCCCGATTCCCTGGATCAACCCATGATTCTATGGTCTTGAGGAACTCTACAATACCACGCTACATGGAGCGACACGCAGGGAACAGATCCTGGCTACTCGGTGAGTCTCATTACATGCATGATAATGTGGGGTATGTGATTCGGCAATGACCTGGCAGGAAGGGGGGGGGTGTGCGTACGTAGCAATGGCATTCCACATCATACGTTTATCGTCCACATACAGGTGATGCTGGATATCCACTGAAGAGATGGCTCCTCACACCAGTCCGGAACCCACGGGACCAGCATGAGGAGGACTACAACCATGCCCACTCACGTACCCGTGTAGTCATTGAACAGGCATTCGGCCTACTGAAGGGTCGTTTCCGCTGCCTCAGCAGGTCTGGCGGGGCACTCCTGTATGCTTCTAGCACTCACGCCTGGTGGCTGATACATGGACACGGGACTCGTGGCACTGTGTGTGTCTGGGACATGCACAATATGGACTGTACGCCTATGATGGCCTAGTACACAAAGATCAATGTCCACACATCTCATTGGTTGATCGTGCACTGTTTATGGCATATGTGATATCATGTTGAACACCCTATCGACCCGCCACCCAAGTGAGCCCAACACACCCCCTCCACCCTCCTACCTCCCCCCCGAACACCAGTGTCCAAAGATGCTCATTGTCAGTGGGCAGTCGCTATTGCAAGCCCCCTCTGCGGGTGTCAGGGGCACCCCTGCCTGTGGAGCGCAGGTTCCTCCCAGATCTACGTTGGGGGCTGCCCTGGACGGAACTTGCAACGGATGATGTCTCTGCCTGCTCACGTCCATGCATGTCCCTGAGGGTTTGCGAGAGCTCAGTGAGCACACGGCGCACTGCGGCAAGTTCGGCACATACGTCTTTGGACGTCGCATGCAGTTCCCCCCTCAGGCTCTCGGTGCTTCTCTCCATTTGTGCCCTTAGTGTCTCTGTACCTCTCTCCATTTCTGCCCTAAGTGTCTCAGTTGATGTTTCTATGTCTGCCTTAGTGCCCCCACATTCATCGGCATGGTCCTTGAGGAGCGTGGCCAGTTGCTGCTGTTGCACGATTAACTGGTCGAGGGACTGTTGCCTCTGCTGGGCCATGGCCATTTGCGGGGGTATCATGTTGCCTTGCCACAGGGCTTGTGGGGGATGGCCAGTCGTCGTCTTGTGGGTGCCCCTGCGTGGCATCCTCATGTTGTACGGGATGGGACAGACAGGGGGATTGGGACAGGTCATGGATGGATCTGACTTCGACATCCCCGTCTTCTGTGTCGGAGCATGCTGCCATCAATGGGGTGTCACCTATGGTGCTGCTGCCACCAGAGGCAGTGCCTTCTGTGGCATCCGTTGGGGGGACCTGTGGTGGTGGTGTTGTGGGCATGCTGGCTGCTGGGGTGCCTGTTGATGTTCCCTCCTCTGTGCTGCCACCTGATTTGTGCTGCTGCCGTGTCTTGATGCGTGCAGCTGAGGTGGAAGGTCTTTGGCCGTTGGTCTTGGCCCTCTTTGCAGGTGTGCTGGTAGGGGTGTCCTGATGCTCGTCGTTTGGATCGGACCCTGTGGTGGAGTAAAGGAGGGCGAGGGTTATTGATGGGTCTGTGGGAATTGGAATGGCATTGTATCACATGCATTGGGGTGGTACCTGAGGGTGATTTGGGTCGGGGCCTTGGAGGGGCTTTCATTTGTGTGTGGAGTGAGGGTGCAGTTGTTTGGCAGCCTGCAGTTAGGGTGCGCCTGCTGCACGTGTAGTGCGTGTTTTAGGGGTTTTTAATTAATTATGTATTTATTGTGGGTTTTAACGTGCGCTATCAGGCCGATGTGTGTGGACGTTCTCCTGGACATGTGTTTCTGTTGCACTATGTGGACACATGGTGCTTCACATGAATGGACTTTGTGGATTTGGCATTGTTTTATCTGGCCCACCTACCTGAATCTTCGGATGTCTGCACTCCTTTCTCCATCCCTCCGACTCCCTCTATGCTCTCCATTCCGATGGTGGAGGCACAGATTTCTTCCCAGGGGGTCAACTTGATGGGTGATTCAGGACCTCCCCCGGTGGCTGTGGCAATGTTGCGGTTGGCAGAGAGTATGCTGCGGACGCGTATCCGCAGGTCGTCCCATCGCTTTCGGCATTGCTGTGGGTTGCGGGGTGCGGTCCCCACCGCACTTACCCGCTGTGCCACCAGAGCCCATATGGCCTTCTTGTTTGCAAGTGCCGTCCTGGTCATTTGCGTGGAGAAGACGACGGCTGCATTCTCCTGGAGGGTCTCTGTTAGCACGGTGAGTTCCTCACGGGAGAAGTGGACCTGCCGCTTGCGGTCGCACGCTTTCTTCGCTACTTTTCCCATTTTTCTTGGTTTCGCTAGGGTGGATGACGGGTTGGGGTGTGTCTCAGGGTAGTGTTTTTGGTGGTTGTGTGGTTTTAGTGGTTTTATAGGTGTACGGCGGGATGTTTCCCGTTCCGGGCCCATGTTTTTACTTCCGTTTCCGCATATTTCCGGTCACCGTACTTTCCGGTAGGCGCACACTGCGGTGTCCGCTGTGATGGGTGGCGGTATTGCACCTAGGGCGCCGTACGGCGGCGGTGTGGGCCGTTTTGGGGTCATTTCCGCCATCGCGGACTTTGCACTTCCGCCATGCCGTGGTGCTCGTGCCCGATGGGTCGGAATGGGCCGCACTTTGCTCCTTCGTGCAATGGCGGAAACGCTATTTACGCTGTGGCGGTCCGGTCAGTCACTTTCCGCCAGGGTCGTAATGAGGGCCATTGTCTGTAGATCCCACAAAAGAACTGGAAAACCTCATTGAAACCAAAACGACCAAAGCTTGTGACAGAGGATGGATTAGCAAACAGGAATGGGCCTTTTTAAACAAAATGGAACCAGCTACACCCAAATTCTACTGTCTACCCAAAATCCATAAAACGCTGATTAAACCACCAGGTAGACCCATAGTTTCAGGGATTAATTGTATTCTAGAACCGTTATCTAACTATGCAGACCACTACTTAAAAGGATATGTAGAGAAAATGAGATCCTACCTAAAAGACACCAAAGATGTGATCAACAAATATGAAAACCTACCGTATGATCCCGCTAAAACACTCCTTATAGGTCTAGATATTGTATCCCTATATACTAACATTCCCCAACAAGCTACACTTGAAACGATCAGCGAAATTCTACTCAATAGACTTGACAACGACCCAGTACCCAGCTCGTTCATTATGTGGTGTATAGAAATAGCCCTTACACGAAATTATTTCGAGTTTCAAGGCTCCTACTTCCAACAAATAGAAGGGACAGCAATGGGGGCTACGATGGCCCCGAGCCTAGCCAACCTTTTTGTAGAATTCTTCGAGAAAAAACACCTGTACACAACAAATCCTTTTGAAGCGCATATTCATTCATGGGCGAGGTATATTGATGATGTCCTGTTAATTTGGGCGGGAACAGTAGAAAAAGCCGAGGAATTCTTAATCTGGTTAAACAATTGTAATCCACATCTACAATTTACCATGAACATTCAAAAAACTTCTATCGACTTCCTAGACCTCACTATTTTCCATGAGAATGGGCACCTATTGGTCAAACCCTACCATAAAAAGACAGAAAAAAATTCACTATTACACTACTCCAGCCATCACGTAAAACACTTGAGAGATAACCTTCCATATGGCCAATTTTTAAGACTCAAGAGAAATAGTAGCCAAAATGCAGACTTTGAAACAGAAGCAAAAAATCTAACAGCCAAATTAAAACAGAGAGGATACCCTAAAAAACTGATTAAGAAGTCAGCCAAAAGAGCGGCGAATAACAACAGGGAAGCCCTCCTAGAAGTAAACATTAAACAACCTCAACAAGACATGCTAGCATGTGTCAATACTTTCTCGAATTTGAGTCTGAAAATCAGTCAAATAGTGAAAACCCAATGGAAAATCTTTGAGAAGAGTGAAATAGGGATTCCAGCTCCTCTTTTTGCATACAAAAAATCCAAGACAATTGGGAACAGAGTGAGCAGCAACAAACTTAAAGAAAAAACAATCAAAACCTTGAGCCTTACCGAAACCTGGGGACTAAAACCTATAAGTGGACATTACCCATGCACTAATTGTGCAATGTGTAAATTAACCCACAAAACCAAAGAAATAGACATAGGGCTACCCACCCCTTGGAAACAAAAGCTAATGACTAACTGCAACTCTGAATATCTAGTATACATGATTACATGTCTGTGTAATAAACACTACATAGGGAAAACAAACCGGAAGGTTAAAACCAGGATGCTGGAACATAAAAGTTGTTTGAAAAATAAAGTCATCAATGCTCCTCTAGTAAAACATTTTGGAGAAGCACAACATGGTTATGAATATTTCAGCTGGACCGTTTTATTAATGGTACAAGGGAGAGATCATAATACAAAAAGCGGAATTCTGCTTGAAAAAGAACAGAGACTCATTTTTATAACAAAAAGTGATAAAATAGGACTCAATGAGTCTATAGATTGGTTAAAAATCTGACCGTCTCAATTTATAATCATTTTTCGTCTGTCAGTGGCAGAGTTAGAGGATTAAAAAGACTAGAGGTCCTTTAATTATAACAACATTAAAAAAGGACAACTAGAGAGCTATATTTAGACCTCCTAAAATGGCGGCCGAAACGTAGACACGAACCACAACAAGTGCGAGCTACTATGAAGTAGGATCGTGCAGAATGAGCCAATTGCAGCTCCTACAATACACCAGCTCACAGGGATACCATTTCACCCCTCAGCGGCACCATTGGGTATATCAAGAGATCAAGTAAGAGGTAAATCACTACACACGCAGTAACCCGCTCCGAATACTGAGCTAAATAGAAGTAAGATATAACACAGCATTTGATTTGCTACATTTTAGCTTGAGTACAGCTGTAGAAGGGTTGAACTGCAGCCTTTTTCGATCTGTTTGCAGTAACGGAAAACAGGAATCCCTTTATAACTAATGGACATACTCCCTGTGGTTTGTTTTCAGAAACCACCTGTAGAAGCCGCAAGACAGAAGCTAGAAAACTATTAGCACATCCACAAAACCCCGCGGCAAGGGAAACCACGAAGAGAGCTTTTTTGGACTAAACCTAATGGTACGCGGACAACACGCGACCTTTTCTAAGAGTTTATGCACAATGGAAATGCCACTAAGGTTTCGCCACAATGTTTAGAAATCTATATAAACGAGTACCTATCACTACTGAAAGGATACCACACCTCTTTTAACTAAATGACCCCTCAAAGGAACTACGACCACCAGAATGCATTGCGTTTTTTAACCTGAAGGCTGTAAGAAACTTTCTTGTAAATAAAACATTTATTTGTTTTCAGATTCTGTAGGAAGATCCTTCCTCGTAAGAAAATAACGCCCAACCTATGTGGACAAATGTTCGCCTGCTAATCAAGAAAGCCCGCACACTAAGAAGACCAGGTAACCAATAGGACCCTGCAGTCTTTTTTGACACTTTTAAAGATGTCGGAAGAAACATAAATTGATTCTTTTTTATCGTTTCTTTATCAACAGTTACTATCATCTCTAAGAGAAGGACAGAGGATTCCTAACTTGGCCAAAGCCCACTTGTAACCCCTCACATTGACCACTCCTGAAGAAAGTCCCAAGAACCACATAGAGGACTGAAACATGTCGAGAATGTTTTTGTCAGTCTAATTAATTAAACTGTCTGAGTGAATTGAATATTCCAGTGAAGGGATGTTCTAATTCTAATAATGGAATAGAATTAGAATAGAAGAATAGAAAAGATAACGATGAATCATAATCGTAACTCTGATCTAGAAGAACTACACAACAGGGATTTAATTAGAGATCAGTAACGTCAGTATCTCTAAGATTTTTTAGAATTGATTGTGCATGATGTTTGTCTTTGTTAATACGATACACATGTATCTTTTTAGAGGTCCTAATCATGTATTTTAGACAATTTTGTAATTTCTATTAAAATGTGTACTTTTTGAACAAATTGATGGCATTCAGATCAATGGATAACTGTTGATAAAGGACCAAGTCCTATCTTTTCGAGTCTTGTGTACCGCTATTATATGCCCAGGTATTCCCACCATTTTACAACTTCTACTATTGATAGCCAGTTAATACCGCCACGGCAGTGCCTGACACATGCATTTCCCATGCCTACACAAAAAACAAAACTGTTGGCATTGCCAATGCTTGTTTTACTAGCCTGCAACTACTCCTTTCTGCTATTGTGCTGCCACAAACGGAATCTTGTTCTGCCCCTTTCCTGCCCTTTCCCATTCATCTGCTCAAGCTTGCATGCCACTATTTCCCTGTTTGCTACAGACTTGTTACCTTGTCACTCTCAAGTGTCTTACTGTACAACTCTTATGTCACTGTCTATTATTTAGTGACACAGTTATGACACTATTATTTCCACTTCCGTAGTGAGGGTGTTACTATGGCTTTTTATTTCCATGCCAGTCTCTTGCATTGTCCCCTTCTCATTGTGCTGCACATCTATTAGTGTCCTTGTCATAATCAGACACCGGAATGACACTAATTCCCTCCTCTTCTGCAGCTGACTGGTCAATCTTATTTTCTTCACCTTGGGCCTAAAGGCAGTCCTGCTTCTCACCCATTTTCAGCCTATTTGGAAAATCTTCCACAGACAGAGCATTCACTTCCCAGTGAATTAGTGGAGTGCACCCCTCGCTGGGAGATGTGGCTATTTTCCAACATTGGACAAGTACGTTTGGAACATGGATGTGTGGCCCCCTCCACCTTCCTGTACTTTTCTTTCCCTCTTGCTCTCACCCTGTGTCAGTTTTGTTGATCGGGTTCAGTACTATACAGAAGAGCCCGTTGTCCAGTAAAATGACCTGTTTTCCCAGTTATATGGGTTTGTCCACCTGCCAGTGTGGTGTTAGTAACCCGTTCCTCAAACGACACCAGGGGGTAGTCTGATGGCACCGGGACGTTTTCCCCCGGTGTAGCCCATGGATTGGGTTACTAACGCCATTAGCACCCCGGGTTACCAAATACACTCCTTTAACAGAAGCAATTGAGACTGTCCCCTCCCCCCACCCCATGATTTTCCCATGGGTCGAAAGTAATGGGTCAAAATAGTACTGGAGGTTCCATATTTTCCTGAAGAAATAGGATAGGAAGTCATATGATTTACAGTTATGAAGGGGTACACTACTGTGTACCTCCTATCTCCTGGTAGATGATGCTTCAGATTACATGTCTGCAACAATACACTAAAGCATTCCTCCTTAGTACATTTTGTTTGAGCCCATCAGAAAACAGTGCAGAAAAGTGGCCCTGTGGGAAACTAGAGGCCCACTCCACCAACACGCATTAGCAGTTGGGGCAGCGAGAAAGGGGTATGTGGTGGGACACCTCACCAGCCAATTTGCTGGCACAATGCGTCATAGCATATGGGTTGCATCACAGGACGAAACGTGTCCACTTTCCCGGTCTCAGTCCAAAATGGCAGTAAAAAGAGAGCTCTGTGGAAACTGAGATGGAAGAGAAATACAAGTGAACTGGAGGTGGGTGGAGGATGGGAGGGTAAGATAAGGGGCATACAGGACCAGGGGCCCACCCAGGACGGCCCCTATCAATGTGGCCAAAGGGAGTGATTTGGCAGGATGGACAAGGGTGGGTATAATATGGAGGAAAAAACCCCAGTATGGAACAGCACCACCAAGAAAAGGGGCCAGAATAAAAGTCATGGGTGTCCACAGCACCCCACCTGAATCAGAAGTGAGATAAAGCCAATGTGGCTAGGAAGCACTATCAGATGCCATGGGATAATAGGGTAATGCTGGGGCGATCTGTCTGTGGCATGCTACGGAGCGAGCTGAGAAAAGGGCACACTCTAGCGGGTGCATTATGATGACAGATAGTGGGGGGGGGCTCCTACTGGGAGATCCTAAAACAGGGGTGCAGGGTCTTCCCTGGCAACAGAAATGAAGAAAGGAGGTGTGGTGTGGCACGCAAGGTAATAAAGCAAACATGAAGAAACACAGCCACATCAAGTCGAATGTCTCTACATTGATAAAATGACTCTGTGATACCATCAGCATCATGGACCTGGCACTGGAATGGCTGACCTCTTTCCTTACTAACTGCCCTTCCCAGTTGCAACTGGGCCCTTTCTCCTCCATCACCACATTCTCAACCTGCAGCGTCCCCCAGGGCTCTATCCTATCGCTGTGGCTCTTCAATATCTATCCGCCGCTCTGCTTCCCTGATCTCTTCCTTCTCTCCTCATTTCCAGTGTTATGCTGATGACACTTAGCTTTCATTCAAACTTCCTTCGACTACCCTCTCTTCCTCCACCCAGGCATGGTGTGACACTAACGATCTCTGTCTTAATGCCAGTAAGGACATCCTTCTCATTGGGACACCTGCACCCTGTTTTCCTACTACCCTCTGGCCGCTCTCCTTGGGCCCTCTACCCTCACCATCCCGTGAGGCCAAAAACCTTGGGTCATCATTGACTCTGCTCTCTCCTTCACCCCTCACATCATGGACATTGCCAAGAAGACCCACTTTTCACCACCTTAGAGGCATCTCCCTTAACTCACCTTCCCCCAGAAGCTCAATGTCTCCAGAGCTCTAATCCTCTCTAGGCTGGACTACTGCAATAGCCTATTCCTCAGTCTGCCCCTTTCCTCCCTACGCCCCCTTCAGCTAACCCAGAATAGATCTGCAATACTTATCCGTGGTCTCAAGCCCAAGGACTGTATCTCTCAAGCCCTAAAATCTCTCCACCGACTCCCTTGGCCACGAGGATCAAATTCAAGACCCTCTGAATCAAGGCTTTCCCGGGCCTGGGACCATGCCATCTCCAATTTTCCCTCCCTAAATACTCCCCTGCTAGACCCCCCCGCTGCCCTAACTCCAACTCTCTGCTTGTATGATATGATATGGCATTTATAACGCGCCTATATAGAAGTCTTTCAAGGCATTGTCAAATGCTTCTCCAAGCTGAGAGTGTGGGGCAGATCTCTCTCTTAGGCTGGTGGCTCCCTTTGGAACAGCCTCCCTGCCACTCCCAGACTTGAGCCAGACCTCCTTAATTTCAAGAAACCTCTCAAAACATTGCTTTTCTCTACTTCTTTCCCTCTTTCCCTACCTTGCTAATTACCCCACTGCTGATGAGACTGGTTGCCTGGTCCTCATGAATCACACAGGATACCAGGCCATCTACACAGTCAACACCAGCACCCTCCACCCCCACAGCAATGCCACCTGCGGGCCCATTGTCTGGCGGCTGTGCATCCCACCCTTGAGGTTTATCCCCCTTAGCACTTAGCCTGAGGCCTCCTCCCTGGCTCCCCTGGGCCCCATCCCTCCTGGGTTCCACCAGCACTTGTCCATTCCACCCCCCTCCCCCATCCTCCTGTGAAAGCAAAAAGAAGATATCGAGGCTGAGTACCCCAAAAAGAAATACACCAAACGCGGGTTACAAAGAAAGATACAGAGATCTTTATTCTATACTGAACAGTTTCAAAGGACAAAGCAACAGATAGCCATCAGGCTCTCAGTACAACACAGCGAACTCCAGCCCTATTCGGTGTGCTCAGTGAGTGGGGCTGTACATTAGAATAGTCGCACCTTTTATACAGTCCAAAACATGATGTCCAGCCCACCTACAAGTTAATACATCACGGATCTAGGGTTCATGCCGAGTTTGCATCTTAATTTATGCATCTAAACATTTACGGTTTATCCTTAATACATTCGTCAACGAGTTACAATAGCAACAGAGTGTCTTTGGATTCCTCGTTGAGCCTTCGCACATCTCTATATAAAATACAGTTAAACAAGTGTTCACATTTCAGTATTTGACTATATTATGTTTAACATGTACTCGCGGATTAGCTTCGTTGGCGTAGGTAATCTTCTATACACAGGTCAACGAAGGACAAGGTCTCAGTTCATGACCCTAACATTTGGCCTGCAGGCAAGTTACATATTAGCTTGTACACAGAGGTCAAGACGGCCATGTTACATTCGGAATGACACTGTCCATCATTTTAGAATACAGGGTGACTTTAGAGTAAGGATCATATGGCGGACAAATCTAAAATGGCGGCTAGCACAGATTTAAGGTCAGGATCTTGCAACGCAGATTTCTTCGCAAATGTTCTGACTTGAGTGTCGTGTAGACCGATGAGACCTCTGTCCCCAAGTGACGTACAGGGGAACTAAATAGAAACCCGCTGTGCGACCTTTGAGGCCACAGGTGGGAGATGTCTTCCCAGATCCACGGAGCCTCTGGAACACCGATGCTGCTGTCAAGAGGGAACGAGGTTAAGTACCAGGCAATCACAATACAGTCAGGTAAACAAAAGGATCTAAAGTGTCTTACCTATCTGGTGTAAGGGTGACCCAGGTAACCTAGTAGAGAGGTTCGAGACTCAGATGATGCGGCGGTCCCAGAAATGGTAGAACCGCAGGTTCGCGTGGATGAAGGGAGAGCCACCTGTAGGAGAGAGGGCTTGACTTGAATCCCAAGAAGGGAAAGGGCATAGAAGTTCAGCAAGGTACCAAGGGATGATCCAAAGACAAGTCGAGGTGGAGTCCAAAAGTCCAGCAACAGGTCAACAGTTCCAAGCAAAGGTACAAAGGGTGTCCGAGGGAGTCCGAGGTAGAGTTCCGTGATCAAGATAACAAGGAGCAAGTAGTAACGCCAAACAGGGTCTGAAGCCAGCTGAGAAGCAATGAGCGTTCTGTCTCTCAGACCTTTATACTGCGTGTCCCTGGGTCATGTGACTTCTCTGGGTCATGTACCGTCCGCCAAGATCACGTGAGGAACGCCACCGTGTATCACATGACCGACGTGAAGACGAAACGCCGCCCCTTCTGCTATATGTTCTCCAAGGCAATTGCCAATGCAGAAAGGGTTGTAATCGAGCCCGTACACTAAAGCTGGTACGGAGTTTTCGGTTCTGTGGGTTCACCGAATCACTTGAGCCTCGAAGCTTGGGAGGAGATGTTGTGGGAATGTGAGCAGTGTTCTGATGTGTAGCGACCTGGTGTGTAGCGGCCTGGTGTGCAGAGGATCGCCTAACATAGCCCCCCCCCAACGGCCCACGACCCCGTGGGCAGGACGGATGATCCTCATGGAAACGGGCAACTAACCGAGGGGCGTTCAGATCATGGGCGGAAACCCACGAACGCTCCTCCGGGCCATAACCCTTCCAATCCACCAGATACTGTATCCTACCCCTAAACCATCTGGAACCCAAAATGGCCGACACCTCAAAAACATCAGGAGAGGTCAAGGACACCGGCGCAACAGGGGTACGAAGACGGACAGAGTCAGGACAAGGTTTGAGGAGGGAGACATGAAACACAGGATGGATACGCCAAGAACTGGGCAGCACTAGACGAAATGCCACCGGATTCACAACCTGAGAGACCACATACGGGCCGACAAAGCGAGGTAATAACTTCCGGCAACCTACCAGGCGAAGATGACGTGACGACAACCAGACCCTAGAACCCACCACCAGAGGGGGAGCAGCACTACGTTTGCCATCCACACGGGCCTTCATAGAAGCCTTTGCTTCGGTGAGATGAACCACGGTACTAGCATGCACCGCAGATAGATCCCTAAGACATGTCGTGGCCGCAGGGTTCGAAGAACCGGAAGCATCAGGGACCGGCAAGACCTTGGGATGTTGGCCGTAGAGGGCGTAAAAAGGAGAATAACCAGTAGCTGAATGAGCCGCATTATTATACGCGAACTCCGCAAGCCGTAAGCGGCCAACCAAGAGGTCTGATGTTGCAATATAAGGCAGCGAAGGTACTGTTCCATGGATTGATTCGTCCTTTCGGTCTGCCCATCGGTCTCAGGATGATAGGCCGACGAATACCTGGTATCAATGCCCAATAATTTCGTCAACGATCTCCAGAACCGAGAGGTGAACTGTGAACCTCGATCGGATATAATGACCGAAGGGAGGCCGAATAGCATGAATACATGTTCAAAAAACAAATCCGCCAAGACAGGGGCCGAAGGTATGCCTTTACAAGGACAAAACGAGCCATTTTTGTGAACGTGTCCACCACTACCCAGATGGAATCAAAGCCTTTCGACTTGGGGAGATCAGTAACAAAATCCATAGTCAACGTATGCCAGGGCCTAGGAGGTACCGGAAGCGGAAGTAACAAACCAACCGGTCGACCTCTTCGATGTTTAGCCTGAGCACATACTGCGCACGAATTGACATAACACTCTACATCACGTTTCATAGAAGGCCACCAACACCAACGCTTGAGAAGATCTAAAGTGCGCTCTTGTCCGGGATGGGCATTAAAGGGAGCATCATGAGACCACTCAAGGGCCAGATTACGAGTGTCAGGTGTGGGAAGGAACAGGCGTTCATGTACGAAAGGTAATCCATCAGAATACACCGGATCCCATTCTCGCAACTGATCAGAATGATTGCTAGTCCAGGATCGTACCGAGTCTAAAAGTGACAATGAGGGTGTACAGAGACAAATCACATGACTCTTCCCGAGAACGGTGTCAGGAAAAGCAGGCAACTGGACCCCCCCCCGGGGAACGTGACAAGGCATCTGCTTTCCCATGTGAAGTGCCAGGACGATGCATAATATGAAAATCAAAAGCGGAAAAGAAAAGGTGCCATCGGACCTGTCTGCTATTAATGCACTTCAGAGAAGCCAGATCCTGTAAATTCCGATGATCTGAGTATACTGTGATGGAGTGTTTAGCCCCCAGAAGATGATGACGCCAAACACGGAAGGCATCCATGACAGCCAAGAGTTCTTTCTCCATAACGGTATAATGAGACTCAGCACTGGAAAACTTACGGGAATGGTATGCCACTGGATGTAATTTGCCTGTAGTAGGACACGTTTGAGACAGTACCGCACCAAGAGCAAAGGAAGAGGCATCCGCCTCAACTGTGAATGGAAGCTCAGGATTGGGGTGTTGGAGTACCGGTGCGGTAGTGAAGGCGGTTTTCAAAGCCTCAAAAGCCTCCTGGTGTTCCCTGTGCCAATGATAGGGTACCTGAGGACTAGTCAAGGCCGTGAGCGGCGCAACAATTGTGGAAAAAGAAGAAATGAAACGTCTATAAAAGTTGGCGAATCCCAAAAAGGCCTGCAAGGACTTGAGTGTTTGAGGTACTGGCCAATCTAATACTGCTTTGACCTTAGATTCGTTCATGGATAGCGCCCCAGGGGTGATGTGGAAACCCAGAAACTCAACAGAGGTTTTATGGAACTGACATTTCTCAGGTTTGGCAAATAAGGAATGTTCTCTCAAACGGGATAGGACTTCTCGAACATGCTTTACATGGTCATCAAGATCACGAGAAAAGATTAAGATGTCGTCCAAGTACACAACCATGTAAACATCCAGAATATCCCGAATATGTCATTCATGAATCATTGGAATGTGGCCGGGGCATTACATAGGCCAAAAGGCATGACTAAATATTCGTACAAGCCGTAACGAGTACAGAAAGCCGTTTTCCACTCGTCTCCCTCGCGAACGCGTACTAAATTGTATGCGCCACGTAGGTCAAGCTTGGTGAAAATGGAAGCATGTGTTAAATGGTCTAGAAGTGGGGTGATTAACGGGATTGGATATCTATCCTTTTTTGTGATAGCGTTAAGACGTCGATAATCCACACAAGGACGTAAATCCCCCTCCTTCTTGGGTACAAAGAAAATGGGACTTGCCGCTGGTGAAGTGGAGGGGCGGATGTGTCCTAAACGTAAGGCGTTCTGTACATACTCTTTCAATGCTTGTTCCTCCGAAGGGGACAAAGAATAGATCCTGCCCGAAGGGATAGTGGAATCAGGAAGTAATTCGATTGGGCAGTCATATGGTCTATGTGGAGGAAGTACCTCGGAAGAGCCCCGATCGAAAACTGATTCGAATGCTTTGTACTCAGGCGGAATCCCAGACACCAACCCCCCAACAGTATGTGAATGCACAATCTCTGGATCGTCAACAGTGAGTTGAGCTAAGGCTCCCAAGGCCCGAGAAGGTGTGTCAGGGGCTTGATGGACCGGGAGACAATAATTCTGACAGACTTCGGACTCGAAGAGTACAGTGCCTGACTGCCAATTGATCAGTGGATTATGTTCACGTAACCATGGAATTCCTAGTATGATACCGAATTGTGGTGTGGTAATCAAATCAAAACTTAAGGTTTCTGTGTGTGTTTCTTGTATATTCAACAAGAGGGGTGCAGTTTGGTGTCTAACAGGACCAGAAACTAATGCAGAGCCGTCTACGGCTTGGACATGTTCCGGCCGTGTTTTAACCACTAAAGGTAGGTTGAGGGAATGGGCCAAATCTATATCTATGTAATTACCAGTGGCACCTGAATCAATAATGATATTGACTGCATGAAGAAGGCCTGTAGAGGGACATAGAGTAGCCTTTACAGAGATGGGTTGGACACGAGCAAAGGCAAGAGAGGTACCCGGAGAAGATGACGGGACACTCGACCTGTTCTCCGGATCTAAGGTCGAGCCATCCGAAAAACCTGACTCTTCTTGGGACGTCGAGGACACTCCTTCACAAAATGTCCAGTGGTGCCACAATAAAAGCATGCATTATCCACCCTTCTACGTTCCCTCTCTGATGTTGTAATAGGACTACGTAAACCTCCAACTTGCATAGGTTCTTCTGTACTGGAAGCAGGAGTACTAGCAAGAGTAGGATGGGAAGAGACCCCCAATTCGGCCCTACGCTCTGATCGTCGTGCATCTACCTGCAAGACGAGATCAACCAATTCCTGATACTGAGTAGGCATAGAAGGGATCACTGATAAAGCATCTTTCATGGTGTTACTCAACCCCCTATAAAAGACCACCGCCCGCTTGTTTTCTGGCCAGGATGTTTCCGCAACTAGTTGATTGAACCGGGTGATGTATTCTATCAAAGTCCTTCCACCCTGAGTCAATTCTAACAACTCCAAATCCCTAGACTGTGCCTTGTGTCGGGTATCGAATACTCGAGACATTTCTAGAACCAACAAATCAAAGTCATAAAGGACTGGGGTATTATTCTCTAGCAGGGGATTAGCCCAAGCGGCAGCTGTTCCGGCTAAATGGGAGAGGGCGAAGGCGGCTTTAGTAGTGGAAGTAGGAAAAGCCAAAGGTCTGCATAAGAAATGTAACTTGCACTGATTAACAAAGGTTCTGAATTTCTTGGGGTCACCTTGAAAGCGTTCAGGAGCAGCCAGGGGGGAAGGAGTTGGGAGGATCATTGGAGTTGGGACTGTAGAAGTAGCCAAGGGAGGGGGTGTAGTGGAGGAGCTGGCATCTCCAAACTCAGGGTCTGCAGGAAGGGAATGCTGAACACTCTGTATGGAATCCAACCTTTGGTGGATCACTGTGTTCGCGGCTGCCATATCTGCCCTTAATACTGTAATTGCCTGGACTAAAGCAGCTATGGGTTCTTCCGTGGATCCCTGCATCGTCAAACACGACTAAACGGCTTCTCAGTCTGTTCTGACTTGAGTGTCGTGTAGACCGATGAGACCTCTGTCCCCAAGTGACGCACAGGGGAACTAAATAGAAACCCGCTGTGCGACCTTTGAGGCCACAGGTGGGAGATGTCTTCCCAGATCCACGGAGCCTCTGGAACACCGATGCTGTTGTCAAGAGGGAACGAGGTTAAGTACCAGGCAATCACAATACAGTCAGGTAAACAAAAGGATCTAAAGTGTCTTACCTATCTGGTGTAAGGGTGACCCAGGTAACCTAGTAGAGAGGTTCGAGACTCAGATGATGCGGCGGTCCCAGAAATGGTAGAACCGCAGGTTAGCGTGGATGAAGGGAGAGCCACCTGTAGGAGAGAGGGCTTGACTTGAATCCCAAGAAGGGAAAGGGCGTAGAAGTTCAGCAAGGTACCAAGGGATGATCCAAAGACAAGTCGAGGTGGAGTCCAAAAGTCCAGCAACAGGTCAACAGTTCCAAGCAAAGGTACAAAGGGTGTCCGAGGGAGTCCGAGGTAGAGTTCCGTGATCAAGATAACAAGGAGCAAGTAGTAACGCCAAACAGGGTCTGAAGCCAGCTGTGAAGCAATGAGCGTTCTGTCTCTCAGACCTTTATACTGCGTGTCCCTGGGTCATGTGACTTCTCTGGGTCATGTGACGTCCGCCAAGATCACGTGAGGAACGCCACCGTGTATCACATGACCGACGTGAAGACGAAACGCCGCCCCTTCTGCTATATGTTCTCCAAGGCAATTGCCAATGCAGAAAGGGTTGTAATCGAGCCCGTACACTAAAGCTGGTACGGAGTTTTCGGTTCTGTGGGTTCACCGAATCACTTGAGCCTCGAAGCTTGGGAGGAGATGTTGGGGGAATGTGAGCAGTGTTCTGATGTGTAGCGACCTGGTGTGTAGCGGCCTGGTGTGCAGAGGATCGCCTAACAGTAAAGCGACTTGGTGTATGCCAATATACATATATTCATAGGGTATACGAGCCACGATATGATTTCCTGTTTGACAAACCCTCCTTTTGGCCTATGCCAAGCGCTAAAACTACATCTGATCACTTTACGAACAACTCCACATCTCAACGCCCATACACCCTGAATCACCATCAGAAATATCTATTGCCATTAGATCGGTCATCTCAATTTCTTTCAGAACATATTCATTGGAGTTTTTGTCTGGGACGTATACCTTGCATCCCAACGTACCCATCGCTTGTGCGCAACATCCCCCTAGCATCGAACATATACCAGGAAGACACTGTATACAGCAACAAAGGAACAACAGAATTGCCAAAATGATCAGCAAGACCGAAAGTACCTTCCAACCCCAAGATCGCAAGAAGTCCCAGAACCAAGCGCTAAGATCCCAGTTTCCCTCGGGAACATGCACTTCTGAACTTAGGACATGCAAATTCTGTATTGCCTTGAAGATAGTTGGGGAGGAATCAGGCGCGAAAACGCAGCAAGCGGACCCCACTAATTTACAAACCCCTCCACGTTCAGCCAGGATGACATCTAATGCCATCCGATTCTGAAGTGCTACTAACCTTATTGCTTTTTGTTCTAGAGTCATATCATAGAGTATGTCAGTGGTCCGGTTGATGGTTCTCTCCAGTACTCTCGCTAGTCTCCTGATATCCTCAGAGTTCATTATTTGACCCCAAATTGGCACAAAGGATTTTGCTACGTCTCCCAGAACTTGTGCAGGAGTGTCTGTTACGCTCACCTGATTCCCACGGGGGCGTCGATCTGGACTGGCCCGCTGTTGCTTCCACCAGAGTAACACGTAGAGCCGAGATGACAGACTGTGCAGACCCACTTAGCTTCGTTTGGTGGACTCATACGAATATCTTTCTGCAATGGAGAAAGGGAATTAACCTCCCGTAATCTGAGCGTTAACCCGCCTTCCCACTCCCCTTGTCTGCCCACAGAACACTCCTGAAGTTCCCTCTTAATCTCACCTGAAGATTTGGAAAGATGAGCTCTCCATCCTGCGTCGAGTGCAGGGGCGCGTAGACGACCAGTTACTTACTGGCGTGGAGGAATTGGTGAGTTCCAGTATTGACTCTAAGTCCAATTGTTCGTAAGAGTTCAAAAGTCTGATCTTCACTCTGCCAGATTCCTTGCAGGTTGCGGATTTAAACCACCAGAAGAGTTCCAAGTGGCAATTGGTAAGATCCTGGTAAGTCTATTGTGGTTCTCCCCTTTGGGGCCGGGGTACAGCGATGATGCAGAATTAACTGCGCCGACCCGAAATGAGGTGAGTACCCCCCTGTGGTAAATCAGGTAAGTCTTTGGGGGTAATTTGTATTGTCCTTGTTTTTCCCCTTAGGGGCCAGGGTGCGGCAGTGATGCAGAATTGACTACGCCGACCCGAGATGAGGTGACTACACCCCTATGGTAAATCAGGTAAGTCTTTGGGGGTGGTTTGTATTGCCCTTGCTCACCTATCTGTTCTTGTCTCCCCCAGGTGTTGAAGAATGGTCTGAAGATGCTGGATTCGCGATGGAGTAAAGGAATGCAGCCTCGGTTGGTGAGTTCAGCGCGGCTCTGCGAGGTGCATGGCAATGCACCTGAGAAGGCTTCTCTCTTCCAGATCGACGATGTGCTGGATCAAGGATTCAAGTAAGGGTTTTGTTCTGACCTCTTCTCCTTCTCCTTTTCTTGTTCCAGGTGTTCCAGGGCTGAAGCCGGCGTGGCTGAAGACTGGAGCTGCTGAAGACACGGTGAACGTTACGCTGCAGCAAGCAGAATAACCCGAAGCACGTGTGGCTGTCCGGGTGTGGCTTAAATAGCCTTGGAAGAAGTCCCAGGTAAGTATTCTTCCACAGCCCCACCCGAGAGGAAACGAGTCCCTGAGGTAAAGTAGTCCCTTTAAGCCTCATTTGGCTTGTGGCTTTGTGCAGCATGGTCTGCATCAGGTAGGTATGCAGCATGGTCTGCAACAGGTAAGATTTCTGTAATGAGCCTGGCGCTCATGGCGCCAGGACTGACTTTATTCTTATGAGCCTGGCGCCATAGGCGCCAGGACTGTAGCCAAAGAGCCCCTAACTGGGGTTTTTGGGCATGCTTCAAGTGGCATGATGCCTGCTTCCGGGGTTGCTGGGCCTGGTGTGTCTTTCCGGGGGCAGGCATCGTGACAGTGTCACCATCCTCGTCCCGCCGTGGACGATCCTTTTAAACCTCTACAGTACTGGCTATGAATACCCCGGGTAACAGGATCCCTAAATAACAAGTTCCCTGCCAATCCCTGGGTAACCATGGAAATGCTACATTACCGCAAACAAAGTAGATAGGTTCGCCTACATACAAAGGTCTGTCTTCCCCAGTCAAATTTGCAACGTTGGCGCAAACTTTAAAATAAACCATTGACTGAGTACCATTCCTCTGTATGCAGAAAGAAACTGAATTGGGGCTGTGGTTAACAGTGTAAGAAGGAGGCGTGGCATCCTTATTGTCTATAGGAGCCATTTTAAAGGAAATCAAAAATTGAAAAGGACGAGACAGTCTATCAGAAGGCCTAATAGAAGCAACGTTGAGCTTACTCCTATTCGCAAAAAGTGAGCATCCCAGGGGCGTGAGAACACATTTCTCAAAACTATTCAAATTAGTACCGTCAAAGTTCCCTGAGATGCTATCATTCCATCGACCAAAGAACAGTGCTCTAAGAGAAGCATAGCAAGCAGTTGTTAAAGGTAGAGAATGAATATACCAACCTAGCCCCTTATCCCCGTGTTGCGGTAAATGTGAACAGACCCAACAGTTGGACTTATTAAAAATAGCATGTGTAGCATTCATGATGAGTAATAGTGTATTATTGTAGTATCTCTGACTATGCTGATAATCTCTAGGAGATAGAGTGTGCAGATGCACGGAAGGAGTAGAAACAGTGGGTACATTTTCAGTCGGTAACAAGGTCTCAAGCGGATGTACTTCTTCTAGATACCAGAAGCCTAAAACAATGATTATTATAAAACCAATTAACATTCTAAAAAAACAGCAGTACGTTTTCGGGGCCCAAACAGTTTGTCCATTTTCACGGCTGGTCACACGTTCACTTATCAGTCCTGTACGAGCGGTAGCAGTTGCAGGCATTGTAATCTTCAAACGAACACGCCAATGTTTTTAGCTGGCGACCTCCAGGCCGAGCATCTTCTTAGTCTTTCCACAAACCTTAGCCAACAGAATCCCCTTTTCAAACAATTAATTGGGCCAAAAGCAAGCCCTTGATGATTTTTTCTTTTCTGAATGCACACCTAACCATGCCATAAGTCTATTTCCTTGGACGCAGATTGTACCTTGTTGTCCCTGGTACTGAGTGATCTGAAAACAACGTGTCATCACTTCCCGTTGGAAGTGAGGTATCAAGAACAAGAGAGGATGCAAGATCCGGAACAACAGCTTCCGGAAACAAAACTTTGGGAGAGTGTGGAGGCAAAATGGCTGTTTCCCCAGCCCCCACAGGCTCAGGGAGAGTCTCCGATGCACTCTCGATGCTGTTTACTGCTTCAGGATCGTTGGTTGCAGTACTGGTGAGGGGTTCAGTTTCTTCTATATCGTGTGGCACCGGGTGTGGAATCCTCTTGATGTACATTGCGTGGATCCAGTTTTTCCAGCCTGCCACTCGCACCGCAGTCTGTGTGACCAGCAGGACATGGAAAGGGCCCCGCCACTGAGGTGCAAGGCAAGAGGATTGCTCGAATACCTTTGTCAAAACCCAGTCACCGGGCCGAATGCTATGACCTGGGCCCTCGTATCGTACAGGTAAAGCCTCTCGCACCTGGTGATAAATCAAATACAAGTTTTTTGTCAACTGGCTACAGTAATCTGAAAGAAGACCATTTTCTACATTTCGCAAAGAACGACATTTCGGAAGGTTCCGGATATTAGCAGGTCTCCCCATTAGCACCTCAAAGGGAGAGAGCCCAGTCTTAGTTTGAGGGGTTGTACGCATGGCTAACAACAAGATCGGTAAGGCGTCCGGCCATTTTAATTTTGTGCCGGCACACATCTAAGCGAGCTTGTTCTTGATGATGCCGTTGTGTTTTATACTGGTCCGGCACTCTGAGCGTGCCTGGCCGAATGGAACCGTTTGTCGATCTGTAATCCTGCACATATCTGTAGAATTACAGCAGTGACAAAATGTGGACCATTGTCCGAGCAGATGACTCTTGGTAGCCCGAACCTCGGGAAATACTCCTTTAACATAGTTTTTGCAGTAGTCATAGCTGTAGCATCTGTAACAGGAAAAGCCTCAACCCATTTGCTGAAAGCACAGATGACAACTAACACGTATTTCAGATTATTACACTGTTCCTTTTCGATAAAATCAAAGTGTATGACCTCTAAGGGGACAGAAGGTGGACCAAAACGTCCCCTAATAGTTGACGTGCCCCTTCCCACATTATGCTGCAGACAGATCATACAGTCCTGAACATAACGCTCAGCTATTTTAGAGATTTTGTCATTCGCCCAAACTTTCTCCAACATTTTTGTGATCTTACGGGCACATATATGAGTGGGGCCATGAGCCATAACAACCATCATCATAATGTACACGTCGGGAAGTAGCTACTTCCCTTCAACTCTGTCCACCCAACACCCATCATCATCAAGTTTCCCCAAGCTCTCAGTCCATTTCTTAGACTTCTCTAATGTAGCATCGGCTTGGATATCCCTTACAGAATCTATACCCTCATCCATGCTACAGGCATTTGTCGCTTCCCTTGAAGTGTACATATCTGAATAGAGATCAGTGGCAGTCTGTTTGGCTATCTGATCAGCAGAAGCATTACCTTTTCCCACATCATCTACAATCTTCTGATGCGCTGCGCATTTTATGATAGCTAGCTGAGTAGGGAGTGCAAGCGCCGAGAGTAGCCGTACTTTCAAGGAGCCATGCTGAATTTTTGTACCATGTGAGGTTAAGATACCACTTTCTGACCAAAGTCTCCCAAAGTTGTGAACCACCCCAAGGGCATTCTGACTGTCACTATTACACTGTTAGAATAGAAACACTGTTACTATTCACAGTAAGCCCTGTGGAAAGTTCACAAGTTCGGGTCAATGCTATAATCTCTGCGGCCTGCGCAGAGTTATGCGTGATTTTCTTGGTTTCCTCGACCGTTCTCAATGTAGTGATTGCATAAGCAGCTGTGGATGTACCATCTGGGAGTTTGAAGCAGGAGCCATCACAAAACAGCTCCCCTTGTGGATTGTTCAAAGGAGTATTTTTTAGATCAATTCTGCCTTTTGTCTCTTGTTCGTTAGTGTAAAGGCAATCATGTGACTCTTCGTCACTGCAAGCAGTACCTTGTGGAAAAGGTAAGAGTTCAGCCGGATTAAGAACACAACACCTCTTAATTTGGATGTTTGGTGCAAACAAGATCATTCATATCTCGTTAACCGTGCGGAAGTGAGGTGTTGCGTTTGAGTTCTGTTCAGTAGAACATCTACAGAGTGAGGCACCATCAGGGTTAAAGGATGGCCTAGGACCATTCCCTCGCTCTGTTTTACAGACGCAGCAGCAGCAGCGACAGCTCACTAACATCTTGGCAAAGCGCATGCTACAGGATCAAGGGCGGAAGAAAAGTAACCGCATGGCCTATTCTTCCCTCCATGTTCCTGCGTTAATACAGCCAAAGCACATCCATCACATTCATGCACAAACAACACAAAGGCCTTTTCATAGTTTGGTGTGCCCAAAACCGGTGCTGAGCACAATGCAGTCTTGAGCAGATCAAATGCATGCTGGTGCTCCATGATCCACGGCAATGGCAAAGAAATGCCCTTCTTCATCAGAGCCAACATCGGCTTAATCGTTATCGAGAAGTTGGGGATCCACTGCCTACAGTAAGAAGCCATTCCTATCAAGGCTCTAACTTCCTTCTGTGTATTTGGGACAGACATGCTAGAAATGAGTTTTATCTGTTCAGGCGTCAATCTTCTTCCCTCCTTTGACAGGAGATAGCCTAAATAGGCAACCTCCTGACAACAATATTGAAATTTCTTAATTGAAGCTTTATGTCCATGTTTAGCCAGGTGAATAAGTAACAACACAGTGCCCTCCTTACAAGCGCTCTCTGAGTCAGAAGCGACTTGGGGTATGCCAATATACATATATTCATATGGTATAGGAGGCACAATATGATTTCCGGTTTGACAAACCCTCCTTTTGGCCTATGCCAAGCGCTAAAACTACATGTGATCACTTTACGAACAACTCCACATCTCAACGTCCATAAACCCTGAATCACCATCAGAAATATCTATTGCCATTAGATCGGTTATCAGAATTTCTTTCAGAACACATTCATTGGAGTTTTTGTCTGGGGCGTATACCTTGCGTCCCAACGTACCCATCGCTTGTGCGCAACATCCCCCTAGCATCGAACATATACCATGCTGTATACAGCAACAAAGGAACAACAGAATTCCCAAAATGATCAGCAAGACCGAAAGTACCTTCCAACCCCAAGATCGCAAGAAGTCCCAGAACCAAGCGCTAAGATCCCAGTTTCCCTCGGGAACATGCACTTCTGAACTTAGGACATGCAGATTTTGTATTGCCTTGAAGATAGTTGGATAGGAATCAGGCACGAAAACGCAGCAAGCGGACCCCACTAATTTACATACCACTCCACGTTCAGCCAGGATGACATCTAATGCCATCCGATTCTGAAGTGCTACTAACCTTATTGCTTTTTGTTCTAGAGTCATATTATAGAGTATGTCAGTGGTCCGGTTGATGGTTCTCTCCAGTACTCTCGCTAGTCTCCTGATTTCCTCAGAGTTCATTATTTGACCCCAAATTGGCACAAAGGATTTTGCTACGTCTCCCAGAACTTGTGCAGGAGTGTCACCATCCTCGTCCCGCCGTGGACAATCCTTTTAAACCTCTACAGTACTGGCTATGAATACCCCGGGTAACAGGATCCCTAAATGACAAGTTCCCTGCCAATCCCTGGGTAACCATGGAAATGCTACATTACCGCAAACAAAGTAGACAGGTTCGCCTACATACAAAGGTCTGTCTTCCCCAGTCAAATTTGCAACGTTGGCGCAAACTTTAAAATCACCCATTGACTGAGTACCATTCCTCTGTATGCAGAAAGAAACTGAATCGGGGCTGAGGTTAACAGTGTAAGAAGGAGGCGTGGCATCCTTATTGTCTATAGGAGCCATTTTAAAGGAAATCAAAGATTGAAAAGGATGATACAGTCTATCAGAAGGCCTAATAGAAGCAACGTTGAGCTTACTCCTATTCGCAAAAAGTGAGCATCTCAGAGGCGTAAGAACACATTTCTCAAAACTATTCAAATTAGTACCGTCAAAGTTCCCTGAGATGCTATCATTCCATCGGCCAAAGAACAGTGCTCTAAGAGAAGCATAACAAGCAGTTGTTAAAGGTAGAAAATGAATATACCAACCTAGCTCCTTATCCCCGTGTTGCGGTAAATGTGAACAGACCCAACAGTTGGACTTATTAAAAATAGCATGTGTAGCATTCATGATGAGTAATAGTGTATTATTGTAGTATCTCTGTCTATGCTGAGAATCTCTAGGAGATAGAGTGTGCAGATGCACGGAAGGAGTAGAAACAGTGGGTACATTTTCAGTCGGTAACAAGGTTTCAAGCGGATGTACTTCTTCTAGATACCAGAAGCCTAAAACAATGATTATTATAAAACCAATTAACATTATAAAAAACAGCAGTACGTTTTCGGGGCCCAAACAGTTTGTCCATTTTCACGGCTGGTCACACGTTCACTTATCAGTCCTGTACGAGCGGTAGCATTTGCAGGCATTGTAATCTTCAAACGAACACGCCAATGTTTTTAGCTTGCGACCTCCAGGCCGAGCATCTTCTTAGTCTTTCCACAAACCTTAGCCAACAGAATCCCCTTTTCAAACAATTAATTGGGCCAAAAGCAAGCCCTTGATGATTTTTTCTTCACCGAATGCACACCTAACCGTGTCGTAAGTCTATTCCCTTGGACGCAGATTGTACCTTGTTGTCCCTGGTACTGAGTGATCTGAAAACAACGTGTCATCACTTCCCGTTGGAAGCGACGTATCAAGAACAAGAGAGGATGCAAGATCCGGAACAACAGCTTCCGGAGACAAAACTTTGGGAGAGTGTGGAGGCAAAATGGCTGTTTCCCCAGCCCCCACAGGCTCAACGAGAGTCTCCGATGCACTCTCGATGCTGTTTACTGCTTCGGGATCATTGGTTGCAGTACTGGTGAGGGGTTCTGTTTCTTCTATATCGTGTGGCCCCGGGTTTGTAATCCTCTTGATGTGCATTGGGTGGATCCAGTTTTTCCAGCCTGCCACTCGCACTGCAGTCGGTGTGACCAGCAGGACATGGAAAGGGCCCCGCCACCGAGGTGCAAGGCAAGAGGATTGCTCGAATACCTTTGTCAAAACCCAGTCACCGGTCCGAATGCTATGACCTGGGCCCTCGTATCGTACAGGTAAAGCCTCTCGCACCTGGTGATAAATCAAATACAAGTTTTTTGTCAACTGGCTACAGTAATCTGAAAGAAGTACATTTTCTACATTTTGCAAAGAACGACATTTCGGAAGGTTTCTGATATTAGCAGGTCTCCCCATTAGCACCTCAAAGAGAGAGAGCCCAGTCTTAGTTTGAGGGGTTGTACGCATGGCTAACAACACGATCGGTAAGGCGTCCGGCCATTTTAATATTGTGCCGGCACACATCTTAGCGAGCTTGTTCTTGATGATGGCGTTGTGTTTTATACTAGTCCGGCACTCTGAGCGTGCCTGGCCGAATGGAACCGTTTCTCGATCTGTAATCCCGCACATATCTGTAGAATTACAGCAGTGACAAAATGTGGACCATTGTCTGACCAGATGACTCTTGGTAGCCCGAACCTCGGGAAATACTTCTTTAACATAGTTTTTGCAGTAGTCATGGCTGTAGCATCTGTAACAGGAAAAGCTTCAACCCATTTGCTGAAAGCACAGATGACAACTAACACGTATTTCAGATTATTACACCGTTCATTTTCGATGAAATCAAAGTGTATGACCTCGAAGGGGACAGAAGGTGGACCAAAACTTCCCCTAGGAGTTGACGTGCCCCTTCCCACATTATGCTGCAGACAGATCATACAGTGCTGAACATAACGCTCAGCTATTTTAGAGATTTTGTCATTCGCTCAAACTTTCTCCAACATTTTTGTGATCTTACGGGCACATATATGTGTGGGGCCATGAGCCATAACAACCATCATCATAATGTACACGTCGGGAAGTAGCTATTTCCCTTCAACTCTGTCCACCCAACACCCATCATCATCAAGTTTCCCCAAGCTCTCAGTCCATTTCTTAGACTCCTCTAATGTAGCATCGGCTTGGATATCCCTTACAGAATCTATACCCTCATCCATGGTACAGGCATTTGTGGCTTCCCTTGAAGTGTACATATCTGAATAGAGATCAGTGGCAGTCTGTTTGGCTATCTGACCAGCAAAAGCATTACCTTTTCCCACATCATCTACAATCTTCTGATGCGCTGCACATTTTATGATAGCTAGCTGAGTAGGGAGTGCAAGCGCCGAGAGTAGCCGTACTATCAAGGAGCCATGCTGAATTTTTGTAACATGTGAGGTTAAGAACCCTCTTTCTGAACAAAGTCTCCCAAAGTTGTGAACCACCCCAAGGGCATACTGACTGTCAGTGTATATATTCACAGTAAGCCCTTCGGAAAGTTCACAAGCTCGGGTCAATGCTATAATCTCTGCGGCCGGCGCGGAGTTATGAGTGATTTTCTTGGTTTCCCCGACCGTTCTCAATGTGGTGATTGCATAAGCAGCTGTGGATGTACCATCTGGGAGTTTGAAGCAGGAGCCATCACAAAACAGCTTCCCTTGTGGATTGTTCAAAGGAGTATCTTTTAGATCAATTCTGCCTTTTGTCTCTTGTTCGGTAGTGTAAAGGCAATCATGTGACTCTTCATGTCTGCAAGCAGTACCTTGCGGAAAAGGTAAGAGTTCAGCCGGATTAAGAACACAACACCTCTTAATTTGGATGTGTGGTGCAAACAAGATCAATTCCTATCTCGTCAACTGTGCGGAAGTGAGGTGTTGCATTTGAGTTCTGTTCAGTAGAACATCTACAACGTGAGGCACCATCAGGGTTAAAGGATGGCCTAGGACCATTCCCTCGCTCTGTTTTACAGTGTTGCATTTGAGTTCTGTTCAGTAGAACATCTACACAGTGAGGCACCATCAGGGTTAAAGGATGGCCTAGGACCATTCCCTCGCTCTGTTTTACAGACGCAGCAGCAGCAGCGACAGCTCACAAACATCTTGGCAAAGCGCATGCTACAGAATCAAGGGCGGAAGAAAAGTAACCACGTGGCCTATTCTTCCCTCCATGTTCCTGCGTTAATACAGCCAAAGCACATACATCACATTCATGCACAAACAACACAAAGGCCTTTTCATAGTTTGGTGTGCCCAAAACCGGTGCTGAGCACAATGCAGTCTTGAGCAGATGTAATGCACGCTAGTGCTCCATGTTCCACGGCAATGGCGAAGAAATGCCCTTCTTCATCAGAGCCAACATTGGCTTAATCGTTAACGAGAAGTTGGGGATCCACTGCCTACAGTAAGAAGCCATTCCTATCAAGGCTCTAACTTCCTCCTGTGTATTTGGGACAGACATGCTAGAAATGAGTTTTATCCGTTCAGGCGTCAATCTTCTTCCCTCCTTTGACAGGAGATAGCCTAAATAGGTGACCTCCTGACAACAATATTGAAATTTCTTAAGTGAAGCTTTATGTCCATGTTTAGCCAGGTGAATAAGTAACAACACATTGCCCTCCTTACAAGCGCTCTCTGAGTCAGCAGGTAAAAGCAAGTCATCAACATATTGAAGCAGTGTACAAGTAGAGGGCAATTCAAGAGTATCAAGCTGTTCTTTCAAAGCCCTACTATAGATGCTTGGACCTAGAGTAAGTAGCTGAAGCCGGGATCATAGTCAATATTGTCGTCACATCAGGCACAATTGGAAATTGTGGAGCGACGATCTTATTGATGGCACGTAAATCAATTATGAAATGAAAGGGAATTGCACTATCACCTTTTTTGTATACGGTCAAAATCAGACTATTGCACAAACTATCTGCAATTTCCTCAATCACCCCTCGATGCACAAAATTGCAGATGATACATTTCAAAGCTTGCTCACCATCAACCGAGATCTTATACTGTGGAATACGTGGCACCTTTACTCCACGTTTCAAGACAATTTTAACAGGCTCGATTTGCAAAACGCAGACATCATTGTCGTCAACTGCCCACAAACACTCCGGAACTTCACTAAATTCCGGCGGCAAAGGTTTAGTCCAGAATTGAGAGACAGAAAGTTGCTGTGGTGAAATCGTCAAACGCACTCCATCAGAAGAACAATGAATTACCGCATTTAATTCCTTCAACAGATTCGAACCCAGCAAATTCTCTCCACAATTCGAAGTCGAAAGGAATGGACAGTGGTCCGTAAACAGACCCAAAGAGACAGGTACCGGCGAAGAAACCGGACAGACAACTGGTGTGCCAGAAAACCCTACAGAAACGTTAGTTTGCCCTGACAGTGGAATGTTTGGAACCCGAGAATGATCAATGAAACACTTTTGCACCCCTGTATCTATCAAGAATAGATGTTTCCTATTACCCACTATCATTTCAACTTAGGGACCTTTCTGATTAACGGGAATAGGCGTTGGTTCCAAACCCTGCTTTGGGAAATCCTAGCAAAACAAAATGTCATCGTAAGGAAGTTCTTCAGAGAGGTAAGCGGCAGAAGGATAATCAAAAATGTTTCTAGTATCCACACTTGGTGTCTGATTATCCTGTGAAAAAGGTTGCTGTGAATCTTGTGCAAACTGACCTCTACCAAGGCCCCCTACGCCCAGGCGACCTCTGGGTTGTTTACGCATATTCCCAAATGTGTTATTTGACCTTTGTCGGAGGATCGGGCATTGTGCACGCCAATGACCCTCTTGCCTACAATAGGCACACTGGTTAATGTTTACAGGACCAAAGGGCACATTTCATTGTGGAACATACTGACCTCTAATTTGTGAATTAACCCCTCTAGGGACTCTAACAATTTGCTGTAATAATACTTTTGTCTTCAAATCACCTTTTCTCTTTTCGACTCTTTCCTTTTCATTATTGACACGATTCTCATAGTACTGAGCCATGTGCAGTACTTCTGACTGAGACTTTGCTTGCCAAGCGCTCTCGGAAGACATCATTTGCGACTGGATGTCAGGCAGCAATCCACGCACAAATTTGTCTACAAATAATCTTTTCCCAGACTCTGTTCCCAAGTCCTGTCCACTTTAATCCGAGAATACCTGCTCGAACCGATTAAAGAACTCGGTAGCACCCTCAGACTTCCCTTGGACACAGGCAGTAAGCTTGTCCCAAATAATTATTTTTTCGGGAATTATAGTTTTTCATTTCGCAACGATTCTTTCAGGTAAAGTTAATATCACCTGAGGCGGTATTTCTCCAGCTGGCCTTTCTCTATCAAGTATAATTATGTTAGCCCATGTATCTCCTAGCACTGGTACGTCATCTACAGTCCTAACCTGTTTCCACAAATCCACGGGCAGGAGTACAGGGAATAACAGATCAATATCACTTATAGCGAATACTGAGGATTGCAAAACGGACTCTATTTCTTTATAGAACCCTGTCGGATTTTTCCTAGTGTCGGGAATAGATTGTCTAATAGTGTTGACCTCCTGTCTCGAAAACGGGACGTGAACAAACTGTGACACAGAATGTGCAGGAATATCTTGAGCAACTGCACCCGTTGCATGATTAGCCGGAATCTCAACCTTTGGGACAAATGTCGGAGGAACCTCTCTCATAGGCAACTGAGATGTAGGCAACTCCGAACTAAGCAACAGAGCCAAATCGAGCGCTAAAGCAGCCGAAGAAGTGTCAAATGAAAAAAGCTCTCTTATAAATACTCAATAACTCTGCGGGACAACAAATCTTTCTTTTTACACACTCATCCTGTAGGTATTCTTCCATTACCTGTATCATTTTCCTCTGCATTTCTGGCGTATACTGACTATACGTGTCATATACTTCAACTGGAGTTATCGATGCGTCTGAGATCCATCTAATCGCGTCTTTGTGCAGATTCGCATTTCCTCAGATATCGATTTTCGACAAGGGAGGAACCGTTTCTGCACATACATAACGTCCAAACTATCTCCATCTTCATCCTCATTCTGTAACCTTTCCAACTCCTTTCTATACTCAAATACCCTCTCTACATGCTCTTGTACTTACTCTGCAGTGTCTCTAGAGACAAATGAATACCTAATCCCTCAATAAAAATATTTTTCTCAGGAAAATTGTCTATATTAGAAAGTGTGGCAAAAACATTAGCTCGATCATCCCCCTCCATACAATGCTTAGCCCATGCAATCAACTCACGTTTCTTCTCTGGAGGTACAGTATTACGAGTGACAACCCTTGATCCCGCTCCCTCATCTACTACAAGCGGTGTAGAATAGCTTAGAAGAGGGAGAGTAGGCAACTTCAACGGAGGTGTTATCACTGGCACAACAGGAAAGAGTGGAGGAGCAGGTGGAGGAGCAGGCAGAGGAGCAGCAACAAAATGATGAGCAATGACTGGAGGAAGAGGAACGACGAGAGGAACGATAGGAGCAGGAGGAGGAATAACAACAGGAAGAGGCAAAGCAGCAGGAAGAGGAACATACAGAGGTGGCGCATTGGCACCAGGCCTTCGTTCATTTAACAATATATCGATAAGTTAGTCGGAAACAAGAAAGTCTTTAGAAGGATAGATTTTCTGGATACCAAGTGAAAAAGCCCTATCCATATTTCTAGCTGACTCAGACAGTTTATCCTGGTCATATAACAACGCTTTTTCGGCGTTCGTCTTATGACGGTGCGCATGTTTTTCTCTACTCTTAAGCTGCTGTAGAGCTTCTTTTTCCAATTCTGCAATACGTTGAATGATGCAGGTCTAGCCTTTTTCTTTAATTCTAATTCTAAGTACTCAATACGAGGGATTTCAAAACTACCATTGATCGGCCACTGAAGTTCGGAAGCATGTCTAGTTTGTCTGTGCCAAATATCATTAAACACTATACTACCAATGCCATGCTTACAGTACATAGTACAAACCGGCGACCACTCCTGTGGTGCCGGACGGCTAAATTCCAAAGATTGTCTGTCACTGCGGAATAATGCCCTAAAGCAGGCAGAAAATTTCTCAGGCATGTCAGAATACTGGTGTTACCTGGTCAATAATTGTACTTGCAAGTGCAATGCTCCAAAACAAATTATGAGGATACTTAAGAATCGGGTCACAACTCACCTGATCAAGCCTAAGGAGGTCCGATCGGATTTCAAAGTTTTTCTAACTAATTTTACCTTGTGTTTGGTGATTTCGGCAAATCTGCCCGCCTCGATAAGTGGACCCTCGTCAAGATGCCGACTTGGACCGCTTGCTCACAGTCCAGGGATTGGGCCGTGCAGCACTGCTGAGGTGTCGCGTCTCATTCAGAATGGGGCCCTTTTCATTTACACCGTCCGATCCCGGTCCGATAGCCTGCGTCAACCTTCAATGAGCTGGCATCAATCTTGAGGGTACCTATTCGGGCACCATCTGTGAAAGCAAAAAGAAGATATCGAGGCTGAGTACCCCAAAAGGAAATACACCAAACGTGGGTTACAAAGAAAGATACAGAGATCTTTATTCTATACTGAACAGTTTCAAAGGACAAAGCAACAGATAGCTATCAGGCCCTCAGTACAACACAGCGAACTCCAGCCCTGTTCGGTGTGCTCAGTGAGTGGGGCTGTACATTATAATAGTCGCACCTTTTATACAGTCCAAAACATGATGTCCAGCCCACCTACAAGTTAATGCATCACGGATCTAGGGTTCATGCCGAGTTTGTATCTTAACTTATGCATCTATACATTTAGGGTTTATCCTTAATACATTGGTCAACGAGTTACAATAGCAACAGTGGGGGTCATTCCGAGGTTGGAGGTAAGTATTGGTTTTTACCGGCATGGCGGAAAGAGCGAGTCCGATCTGGTACCACGCCGCTATTTACAGGCTATTCCGACCTTGCGGGCACGAGCTTTCCGCCATGCCGGTAAATCCCCTAGCGGCATACCGCTAAAGTGCCTGTTAAACCCCTTACCGGCATGAAGCGAGACGTTCTTAACAACACCGCCATCGAAGCCTCGCCGTCTGTAATTAGCGGTGACCGTAATTTACGGATACAGTAAATTACGGTCACCGCTAATTAACGGATACAGAAATTACGTCATCGCACAGGAACGGGAAGGAGCACGGCGGCCATCTTTAAAAACACAATCCATTGCCATCCTCTCCAGGCAGCACCCTTGGGACGAACCTGAACCTCGGAAAAGGCCTACACAACCGCCAGCTATGCCCAAAGCACCGAAGAAATCAGCGGACCGCCTCCGCAAGCAGCGCTTCAGCCCCGAGGAGCTGCAGGCCATGGTGGGCCACCTGGAGGAGCACACAGATGTAGTGCTCAGCAGCGACATGCGCAGAGAGGCAGTGGTCTGGAAAAAAAACATATGGGCAGAACTTGCCCAAAGGGTGAGTGCAGTAGGCACCACCCCCCGCACCCCCAGGGACTGCCGCAAGCGGTGGGACGACTTGCGGTTGAGGGTGCGGAGCATCCTCGCAGCCAACCGCAGCCAGGCACTGCAGACTGGTGGTGGACCAAGTTCACCAATGAAACTAGCGCCATGGGAGGAGACATGCGCTGCATTGATCAGCACAGAATCAATCGAGGGCGTCGGTGAAATGGAGTGTGGGGCTCCGTCGTCTGCTCATGGAGGTGAGTGTCCAAAGTCAACACCGCCAATGGCAAATACATGCTGAATACACTTCCAAGCCCCGTTCAATGCACCTTGTCATACTGCCCTCCACCCATTCTGATAATGGCAAGACAACTGCCACCAAGGGACGAGTGCTACCTCATAATGCCCACCAACCACAGTGCAGTAACTAGCACATCCCAATAAGCACACTGTGCAGCAGGCTTGGCAGTGTGCGAGTCAGACTGCACATGACCAGGCCAGGATTAGTGACCCCCACACCTGCGTACATCACCGACACATCCATAGAAACCAGTGATGTAGTAGCGGCCAAAATGCCACCAATCCAAAATGACTGAAATGTGAATGCTGCCATTAATGACATTAGCGTCTCACACAACCGCTCATGTTGTACCTTTGTTCTACACCCACAGGCAGTGAGCATGAGGGCAATGAGCCTGAGAGAAGCCGTCCCACCACATCCAGTGCCAAAGGCAGGGATCACCGCATACCGGCCAGGAAGGACAAAACCACCACAGCTCCTCCAAGGCCCATTGAGGTTGCACCACCCCCATCCTTCACTGCATCAGCGCCTGCAACAATCATCACACCAAGGTCAGAGGAGTCCAGCATCTCTGGGGAGGTGGCAGCCACGGCCCCTCTGCAAATCGTGGACAGCCCCTTGCTGCATTCTCAGCGGCGCAGGAACATGCCCCCCCCCGGGCACCGGGAGCATGGATCAATAGACAATGTGCCACACGGGACTACTGTTGCGGAGTTGGGGGGGAGGGAGGGGGTTGTGTATGGGAGTTGGGGGGAGGGGGGTGAGGGTGTGTATGGGAGTTGGGGGAAAGGGGGTGAGGGTGTGTATGGGAGTTGGGGGGAGGGGGGTGAGGGTGGAGGTTGTGTTGTTCACGTGTGAACCTACTAATACAATACACCGGTTGTGCATAAAAAATATCAGAGTGGACATTGATCAATGTGCATGTGTCTTTTAATGACTCACAGTGCATGGTGTACATGTATCCCCACAACCAGTGCCCGATGCCCTGTCATCCTGACACCCTCAGCTGACTTGAGTGTCAGAAATATTGTCCAATCAAAGATTGCCACACGGCGCATCCCTCCTGTGCATCTGCACTGTGATGCTGTCCTGCCAATTCTTCATCCACCCCCTCATCATCATCTGGTGGTAGCAGTCCCAGGTCAGGGGGCAGTGGCACGTTCCGACGGATGCACATATTGTGCAGCTTTACACATGCCATGGTGATCCTGGCCACCTTCTCGTGGCTGTTGATGAGTGCTCCACCCGAACGGCTGTGGCAACAAAATGGTGCCTTCAACAGGCCAAATGTCTGCTCTATGGCCACCCGTGTATGGGTATGGGCTCGATTGTAGTCCTCCTCATGCCTGTTCTGTGGGTTGCGGATAGGGGCCATGAGCCACGGCTTCGAAGGGTAGCCACCATCACCTGCATGGAAGGGGAATGAAGGTAAGTGTTTGTACATTGATGGTGGCGAACTGTAGCAGTCTTGCATGGCAGCTGGTGATTCCTGGCCATACACACATGTCCCTGGTTGCATCAACCCCATTACTGGCCCGGCTATTTGTCCTGTGCCATGGAATGATGGAGGGGTGGCTTCTTCAAGATGGCTTATGGTGTGCACTCACATCTTGTTGCACGTGCACCGTATATGCGTGCCGCAGTGTTGGCCTGAATTCATTGATGTGTTGGGTTCTGTGAGATTTGGTGGCAGGGGGTGTTGACTGTAGTCAGTAGCATACTTGTCTTACTGCACTGATCAGTACCATGTTGACTTGCACCACTACTATGGGTGTGAGGAACCAGTGACACGCTGCTGTATCCCAGTTGGGCTCACTTCTATGCACTCCCAGGGACGTCTGTCTTGTGTGGTGGGATGCAGGAGGCTGCGAGTGCATATGCAGTGCATGGTGCAGGATGCCCTTACGGTGTGTGAGGTCCGCCGATGAGTGGTGCTTGTGTTGTGGTATTGGGCCAGGTTACCTGTCAGACGAGTAGTGTTGTATTTTCTACATTCTAGCATCGCTGTGAGGTTCGGCAGTCATGTGCCATATCGATCGCCTTGGGGCACTGTGTTCTGTGGGGTGCACATTGTGCACCGGCGTCAACATTCACACACAGGTGAAGTATGCACCCCCCCTTTCCCACCAAGTTGGGGTATGCATCCACCCTACTCATGGCCCCAATAGGCTGCCATGGCCCAATCAGGTGACTCACCAAGCAGCCAGGCACGTTGTCCAGCATGTTGCTCCATATAGCGTGGTAGCGTGGAGTTCCGCAGGACCAGGGGGTCATGTGTTGATCGGGGGTATCGGGCACAGCAATGTGTGATGGCTTTACTGGCATTTCATACCATCTGGACGTCAATGGAGTGGTATTGCTTGCGGTTGCGATACGCCACCTCCATTGCATGTGGAAAGACCAATTCCACGTGGGTGCAGTCGAGGGCATCTATGCAATTTGGCATGCCTGCCAGTGCATGGTAGGCAACTTATGTATCCAATATCTCCTGGGGTGTCCGCGGTAGGGATATGTAGTCCCTTGTGTGTTTGATGAGGGCATCCAGCACTTGGTTGAGTATCTGTGAAAATATGGCCTGTGGTATGCCATGCATGTGCCCCACTGTATGCTGCTACGTGCCTGTGGCAAGGAAGTGGAGAACAGACACTACCCTGAGTAGAGGGGGGATTGCAGTGTGGATTTCTATGAGGCTCACTATGTCATCATGTGTCAGGTCCACTATGGTGGTGATGGTGTCCCAGTCAAGGCGGTACAGGGTGTGGATCTGCTCTGGTGTGAGGTTGAAGGGGGAGGCTCTGATGCAAGGGATTGAGGGCTGCCGGCGTGGTAATGGTGACTGCACCGGTAGGGCATGCTGGGCCTGTATCACCCTCCTTCTCCTCCTGTGTATCCTCTGTGGTGGGGGCTGTGGTTGTTGTTGTTTCTGTTGTTGTCGTTGCTGCCTTGCAAGCAGGGCCTCCAGCTCCAGTAATCCTGCTACAATTGGTATCATCTTGGTGTGGGATGGGGTGTGGTGAGTGGGTGTGCTCCTTTTGTGCTGTGCCAGACTCCATTGCCTCCACCTGTGCTGATTGAGTGCACCTGTGCCTCTTGGAAACACTGCTCAGGAATCTTAACACCTTCTCGGCGATGCCGGTATTTACTCCATGCCGATAAGGTACTTTGCGGCCTTGTAGAGGCCGTTTTTTGCATGTCCGCATGACTTGGGATCAGCTCCGGTTTACGCCATGCCGCTAATTTCAGCATGGGGTGTCGTGCAGATGCCACAAGACCGCTATTTACGGCCTCGTACTTTACGGCGCCGTAAATAACGGTCTAGAGGGTCAGATATTTCCCTTAACACCCAACTCGGAATGACCCCCAGTGTGTCTTTGGATTCCTCGTTGAGCCTTCGCACATCTCTTTATACAATTCAGTTAAACAAGTGTTCACATTTCAGTATTTGACTATATTACGTTTAACATGTACTCGCGGATTAGCTTCGTTGGCGCAGGTAATCCTCTATACACAGGTCAACGAAGGACAAGGTCTCAGTTCATGACCCTAACATTTGGCCTGCAGGCAAGTTCCATTTTAGCTTGTACACAGAGGTCAAGACGGCCATGTTACATTCGGAATGACACTGTCCACCATTTTAGAATACAGAGTGACTTTAGAGTAAGGATCAAAATGGCGGACAAACCTAAAATGGCGGCTAGCACAGATTTAAAGGATAGTTCCGGGACTTTTTTTTATTGTCCCTACGGTTCGGCCATGTGTTTTTAAGCATAAATCGGTAGATCGTAGAAAACTTTCCTATGGACCTTACCCGACTTTTCGTCCATTAACGCACTCGAAATCAGCCGCCATTTTCTGATAATCCTATCATTTCCCCCCATCGACCTGGCTCACCTGCTTTTGTGGCACTAAATCAAATCCCCCGCCCCTGAAACAGACTTTATCAAAACATTCATATTCCCCGCCTCTATCCGTGACGTGACTGTGCTGCGTAGGCAAACGCGCCCAGGCGTCTTCTACGCGACTCCACACAGAACCCGGAAATCAACACAGATCAGCTCACAACACAGCGCGCCACAATTGGGAATATGAAACTGTACTTTTAAATCAAACCGCAAGATTGTAAATTTGGTAAAGTACATTTATTTGACATCAAATGTTTAGAGAATATTCAGCGATTTTCATTTTTATTTGCTCACGTTCCAAAAAGTTCGTTTTGAGGCACGCGATGTTCCTTTGCTGTACACAGGGTCTTAGATCATCTCACAATACAGCGCCACAATTCGGAATATGAAACTGTGGTTTAAAAGCAAACGGCAAGATTGTACATTTGGCAAAGTACATTTATTGGACATCAAATGTTTAGAGAATATTCAGCGATTTGCATTTTTCTTTGCTCTCGATCCAAAATAGTTCGTCTTGAGGCAAGCGATGTTCGTGTGCAGTACACAGGGTGTTGGTTTACGATAAAATAAGCTCTTCGGTCGCACTGATAATCGCATGGCTGTTCCAACAACGAGGCACTAGGCCACCACAACGGTCTGTATGTTGCATCTAGCCGTTAGTACCGCGTAAGGGCATACTTGTACTTGGCGATCGTCCCATAAAATGGTCAGGGTGGTAACGTTGTTCACGCGGAGAAGCAACTGGCGGTTGAAAAAGCCATCCGCCGGTGTCTGGTACTCGTGACACATACAATAATGAGGATGTACCTGTTTTAAAAACATAAAAAATGAAATTAGTCTCACCATCAGATCTTTATTAAAATTATTCATTTTATATATTAGGTCGGGAAATTATTTCATAGCTAGGACAGTGCAACTGGGTATTATACGTCAAGGGGGGGCTGTAGGATACTGAGACAGTCCCCCAGTGCAGGGGTTGACAGGGAGGCAGTGCAGGTGGAGAGTGGAAGGGCCCAGGACCGAGGTCGCAGACAGTGGACCAGTTGTAGCAGGGGAGAGGGAGAGAGAAAGCAGAAGCAAAGAGGAAGGTTTTGAGGTGCTTCCGTAAAAGGAGATGGTTCTCCTCAAGATAGTGCGCGGTACAAAACAATATGCCACATAGAACGAACAAGTACAACTTAACCCGTCTTTAAAGCTGCTGTATAGTAATTAAATTGTGGTATAAACTCATCTAAAGAGTTACTTACATTATATTTGCATTTTCCATTGTGTCTGTGCGTAGGGCAGCCCCGAAATACCACTCCTTCTATGCCGACGTTATTTCTTCTAATGAACGAACATTAAATGGCTTTCGTTTCTGAAATTATATTCATTATCGTTTCTTATATTATTGCCCCACACCCCCAAAAAGAAGTCTTTCGGGATGGTCCCGGCCTGTCAAGGTCAAATAACAATAGAACCTTATACTGAGTCGTGGGCCATTGCGGCACCCGAGAAAAAATCAAAGCAGCTGACCTTCACTTTGAACGAGCACACATTCCTAGTTAGCTACATTCAGTGTAAGGCCATCTCACAGGACTCACAGAGCAATCACTTTTATTTACACAATACATAGCTACACATATTCAATGGGCCTGCGACATGAGGAGACTCGAGAGAACAGACAATCAAATTACAATCATTTAAACCGTGATGTGTATTTCTCAATGAGCTCTTCTTTAGGTGGACATGGAACAGAGGCAATGTTGGGTGGCAATGCAGTTGTCCCCTGCACAGGTTCGTTCACAACTCCATGTATGTGCCTATCTAGGACATCAACAATAAGTCTCTCAATAAAGTCATATTGCATATCCTCAAACACTGGTTTGATAACCCATTGTTTACTTCTTTTAGTGAAGGCCTTATTGTAGCGAAGCGTCCCTAAAGTTCCGGTCGTCCTACTTTGTTGACGGCCAACATTATGGTTATGTGCCAAGACCGCTAGAAGAGTCCGATTTATCATGCCCTCCATGCCAAAATGCAATCGTTTTGGCCTGTACTTTAGGCACATATTGTGGAATACCTCCAAATCTCCTGTGTGGCAGAATTCCGTGAGTCCCCTCAAATCTCTTGTTATAGTTTTATCAAATACAATCTTTTCAATGGCTTTGTGAGTGGGTGATGAAGGAATCAACCACTTCTTCTTCCGTGCCTCCTCTGTGGACAAATGGCCATGTTCACAATTGTGGAAATGTTGGTTTGTGGTCCAGCGGTGAACGTTGCTACAGGGTAGCATTACTGACCGCCATTTTTCCAGTAGAATTTCCAACGACCCTCCACATGTTTTTGAGCTCCACCAAAGCTGGTTGCTGATTGACTTGGACCACTGTGAAATACCTTGTATATCTTTTTTTTTACCTGCAGCCGACATTTTTTTATTGATTGTTTTTGCAAGATGCCAAACGTCAAATTGGTGATTTATATTTTTGTACTCTTCTCTCATTGTCTTGGCAATTGAAACGTGTCTGTCCGTGGCTATCAGGTCGATCACCATTCCCCGCGATTGTAGTTCTTGCAATGATGCTACAAAGCCAACTTTCTCCATGGCCACTGAGGATGTACTTTGTGACACCTGCACGACCACCGAACTCACAATTTTCTTACTTTCCATGTCCTGAAAGTGTTAGGTGCAGTACTTGGCTGAAAATCCTGGGCTGTCACACTGTCCATCACCGGCTAGCCTGAACCGTTTGCCCGCGAATGTACTATCAATAGACATTTTTTCCATTCTCCAAGCTTCGCTAATGGCTGGAAATAGATAATCGGTTTGGTATTTGTAGAACTGAGTTTTCGCAATGAAATGGATTCCCACAAACTGAAAGAAAGACTCTAACTTTTTAAAACTTGAACCACTAAAAAGTGCAGCCGCTGCACAAAGTAGATTGCCTGCTGGCAGTTGCCCCAGCATGGGTTGTGCAGACCATGAGAAAGGATGATATTTTGTACAGGTGGCATGTATTTTAAGGTTAGTGCCTCGAATTGCACGAGTCACATTAATCAATGGCTCCCCACATACTTCCCCACCAACCAAATGCCCACATTTCATCCGAATAATAATATCAATCAAACAACTATCGAATACAATGAATTTGGCCTCTTTCCTTAAACTGTCACTCTGCATCCCAGCTGGTTCGGCCTGTAACGTTGAGGACATGTCACTCACATGAAAGGTAGAATCTCTGATATCGTCTTCCGCTATGTTCAGTGATATTGACGGTGTTTCATTGTCGTCCACTTCATTCTCTTCCATTGCAACATCTGTTCCTTCTCCGGCGATGGGTGAATAAAACAATTTCTTCAACTTTCTCGCGGTCTTAGTTTTTGCGGGTGTGGATTCTGTGAATTGATCTCCGACTGCATCCGAACTACCAGGAGGACATTCACTATCAATGGCTGGATGTGGTATAGCTCCGTTGTCAATCACTTCATATTCTTCCCATTGGCACGATGCATCTCCAGTTTCAAGTCCCTGCCAAAAGGTTTGACAAGCAACATCTCTTGTTCGCTTCACTGTCTGTGTAGATCTAGTTCGTACACCCACTCACAACTAGAGGACAGATTGAAAAAGGGATGTTAAGTTTAAACACAACTTACAGTATTGAACTATTAACAGTGAAAAACAACATAATATAGTGACCAGGACACTAACCTTCTTTTGCTTTCTTTTCTTTGAAACTTTCTTGCCTCGAACTTCAACATCAGGACGCTGTTGCTCCGACTCGTGTGTGCATGTCTCTACTTCCTCTTGCGCTGCAACATTTATTATATTTTCATGATAAGCACATCCATCACGCACTGACGCTCCATCGACTCCCTGAAACATAGAACTTTCATTAGTATGTATAATAATATTGAAAACACAAAATGTACTTGGGGACCAATACCCACGTACATCGCAATAGCAAAACACGAATGAACGCTTTGTGTAGAACATTCAACGACAATTATTCACGCATTGTTGATCTAGTTAGATGGAACTGTCAAGATCCATACCTCGGGCTCCTCATAGACTTCCATTGATGATATTATTGAAGATGATGCTTCAGTAACTCCCTGAAACACAGTAATTGCATTAGTATGGTTTTCTATTTTGTTAAAAAGAACATAAACTTTCTGCAGGCGTCAACGGCTCATCTAAATAGACCTGCACAAATGATCAGTTGTCTAAATTAAATAATGGATATGTAAATATGATTCGATTTGCTCGATCGTTGGAAGTGTCACCACCCAGAGATCTGCATCAACTACTAGGGGTGATGTTCTTGTAGAAGAAGCTCCGTCATCTCCCTGAAACATAGTACTTGCGTTAATAAAGAAGGAAGTATAGCGGATGTAATCACGTCATATTATTTCGCTTGATCGAACTGTCAGTATCCATACCTCGAAATGCATAAGAACATCAAGGGACGATGTAACTGCGGTGCACACTTCTGCAAGCTGTTGCGCCGACCCGTAACTGCATGCTCCCCCTTCTTCTTGGACTAATGCTCCATCGAATCCCTGAAACATAGGACTTTCATTAGTAATGAACACAATATTGAAAAAAGAAGACACATAGGAGGGCGACGACAGAAGGACATATCAATGGCTAAAAACGAAAGAAACATTGTGTGTAACAATCACGCTACAAGAATGCAAGATCTGATGATCTCCATCGATGGAACTGTCCGGAAACGTACCTCGAGCATCTGAGTGACATCAACGGTTGTCGTCAATACGTTGGACTCCTCAGCATCTCCCTGAAAGACAGTACTTGCATTATTTTGGATAACAATAATTATAACTGAAAACAAAGACTAGAGGACGAGTACAAGGGTGTACCATTAGGTAAAATAATCACACAATAAATTAAAACTATTGATTTACATGCCCAAAACAAGTCAGTGGCAGAATAGCTAAGTAAGATTACCCGATAGGCGCTTGAAGTGGCTGATGACTGCAATAACGACACGGATGGAGAATCTTCCGCCTTCATATTGAGTGGATACATAAATGGGAAAATTATTGTTAGCTAATGCTACACACTACCGCAAGGCCGAGAGATAAATAAGTAAAGTTGACTCACCAGTGGAGGGATGTGGACGAATAGAGTGGGAATAGCGGTTGAGAGCAATTTTCGCCTCGCTCGCGGTGTGTTCTTCTTTATTAGCAATGATGTGGAGTACATGTCTGAGCTAAAGTGCCTGCTGCAGATGCGGTATCGATCACCCCTCTTGTCCGCAAAGACTTCTAGGACTCTACTTTCAAGCTCAGACGGTGGATATCCGCAATATCGGACCCATTCTCTTATCTGATCTATTGTCTTAGGGAAAACATGCATTATAGTACCTTCAGATTTATTATGGGTCTTCGAAGGGCAACCGCCAATGGAACAGGCAGGCATTGTGGAAAGTTCTGAAAAGTAAAGATCAACAATTCTCTATGAATACCAATGTGTTAAAAAATTAAATGACACATAAAAGGTTCAATGCAAGGTTCGTTTTGGTTCTTGGAACTATACACGTTATTCACATGCGGATAAGTATTTGAATAACTTTAAAAAAATAGAAAGATAATTTGACTAAACTCAGAACATGTGACTAGTTCCTTGCATGTACTGTCTTGAACGAAAAGAAATTGGACGCAAAATGATTATGGTACATGGCCTTACCTTGACGAACAAACAGTTAGATGCAGGGATCAGAGTAGTTTCTTGTCGTAGAACAGGGAGCAGTTCACAGGTTGCAAACTGACGAGTTTCCTCGAAGTGGTCACGGAAGTTCACAGAGACGAAGAGCAGATAACCAGCACCTTCACGGGTTGACTAGCAAAGCGCAAAGAAGTTCTCATTAGAAATATGAAGTGGGTTATAAAGAATTCGAAACAGGGGTGTGTTTGTGAATGAATGACGTGTATATGTCGTGGCATTATGCGGTTTGCAGGGGGCCGTCCAGCGTGAGGGGGGATGCTTGGCAGGAGACACAGGGTCTGGAGGTAGACATGGGAACAACAACCCATGCTCTATAGACCACTTTGAAGTGTACATGGTCTTTGGCACCTCTTGGCCTTTATCGCTCCCTGACAGCTCCACTTGGCAGCACAAGTACCCCGGTGCGAACTGCCTTTGATAGGGCGGGGGGGGGTGGATTGGGGCGGTGGTCGTGCAGACAAGACACAGGAAGACTCGTGAATGGAGACACACTTATGTGGATTGCAGGGGGCCGTCCAGCGTGAGGGGGGATGCTTGGCCGGAGACACAGGGTCTGGAGGTAGACATGGGAACAACAACCCATGCTCTATAGACCACTTTGAAGTGTACATGGTCTTTGGCACCTCTTGGCCTTTATCGCTCCCTGACAGCTCCACTTGCCAGCACGGTGCGAACTGCCTTTGATAGGGCGGGGGGGGGTGGATTGGGGCGGTGGTCGTGCAAACAAGACTCGTTTGCCGCAGGGCCTCACCAAGGAGAGGCCATCTAACTGCATGTAAGAGGCAGGCTGCAGGATCTAGTACATGGAAGGCAGGGGGGTGAGTTTATAAATACCTCACCCTCCCAGGAGAATATATGGGTGCAGTTCACCCTGGAGACCCTGGATGCCTAGGCAGTTAGTCAGCAGCAGGCTGGCCTGTGGTGGCAAGGCGGCACGGGCCAGAGGGGGTCATCTCTGTACCCGGTGCCCAAAAGGATGATTTATTATGATCAACCATATGGATTATTTACCTATAACCATGTTTTGTATCAATAAAATCCAACGGCCTTCCTTTTATTGCCAACGCTTGAACAAAGTGGTGTGGTAAGTATTTTTGGGGAAGGAGGCAAGGCCGGGAGGCTTGATGCCAACCCGCAAAATAACATATGTATGTCTGCTGCATATGGGTTCAACGGTTATGTGGATTGAAGGTGGGCGGCCAGCGTGAGGGAGGATGCTGGCCGGAGACATGTGGTGTGACAAGACAAGGCACAGGAAGACTATTCAATGGAGACACACTAGATTCATTTAAAAAATCAAAACAACCATTGTTAAAATATATGTTGGGTTTTATTTTAGATCTTAATTTCAATTGAACATAAATAATAAACATTACACATTGTAAAGTTCCGGTTGCAGCACATCCAGGGAAAATCCGCGGTATTGTCCACTGTCGCTGGGGAAATGTTGTCTAATGGCAAGTACCGCACAGGCAGGTATTACTCTCCGAACGCGGTGTCCGAGCCTCCCGTGAAGCCACCAAGTGAAGCAACGATAGGCCACCAGCCTGTACCACGTGTGAAAATGAAAGATGCAAACTGTATTAAAATGACAAAACTTTCTTATCACTGTCGATTCAGGTAAAAAATGTCATTCTGCTTTGAAAAAAATTCTATCTAGAAAATGCACAATATGGAACCAATTTACATGCATTCGAATGATATGTAGATGTCATTTTATATGTGGGAGACGACCATGACATAGTAGTGGCATCACTGACATCACAACCAGAGTATACTTACTCGTTACTCGGATTACGCGGACGAACAGTGCCGCGAAGTTCGTGCATAAGCACCATCATCATCCTCAACACGGTCCGTGAGAGGCAGGCTTCCCTGAACTCTGGCAGCTCGGTGATGCATTGCGGACTTGGCTCGCCTTCCGAAATGTAGGCCAAGCACCCGGAATTTTCACGGCAGCAGCAGTTCTCCTCCTCAGTTGGCATCATCTCGCACCGATTGCATGTGCACCAGGTGGAGACGCCGTCCATGCGACATGGTCCAGGCTCTTCATCCGTTGACTGGTCCTCCCAACTGCCGTCCGAATCCCCATCGTTTTCGCGTGCTTGCCTTTCCAGTAGTTCTTGCTCGGTGTACTCGGGCTCGTACATATACAGCATTATTGTAGCCATTGTGTGGTAAAGAAAGTAAAATAATTTACAGAGATGGTACAGGTGTTCACAAGGCCTAGAAGCGGCAAAGGTAGCTGACCAGAGCACAGAAACGAGTCACAGAATACTCAAAGTAACACAGAGAGAGTAATGGAATCGAAAATCTGCTGCTGTGTGTTGTGAAACGGTGTGTTTATACTTATTGAGGAAAGAGGCGTCCTGCCATTTCCATGGCGACACTTCATAAGCTGAGGCGCAGCGATTGTTGACACGAAACGTGCTTTGGCGTTGGGAAATGGGCGGTACGCGTCTGCTGATGTCAGGCTCAGGGGCGGGGGATTTGATTTAGTGCCGCAAAAGCAGGTGAGCCAGGTCGATGGGGGGAAATGATAGGATTATCAGAAAATGGCGGCTGATTTCGAATGCGTTAATGGACGAAAAGTCGGGTAAGGTCCATAGGAAAGTTTTCTACGATCTACCGATTTATGCTTAAAAACACATGGCCGAACCGTAGGGACAATAAAAAAAAAGTCCCGGAAATATCCTTTAAGGTCAGGACCTTGCAACACAGATTTCTTCGCAAAGCGACTTGGCGTAGGCCAATATACATATATTCATACGGTATAGGAGGCACAATATGATTTCCCGTTTGACACTACCACTCATCCCTATCACCTGCACTTATCTTCACTGCACTTGCATGTTTGAATGCCACATGGGCGATTAGGACCAGGATTGTATACTTACTGTTCTTGCCAATGTTATTTACTCCCCTGTTCCCTCCCCATTTTGCCTTGTGGTGCTTGGAAAAACCATTCAGTTCTATAGGTGTCCAACAAATGGTCAATGAATAAAAATACAAAATACGCTAATCTTCTGAAACACTGCATGATTCCACTACAGATAAACCAACACAAATCTCGATAGGCTCCTTAAAACAATTCTAACCAAAACTGCCAACTGCAAAAACAACTTGCATTACCAATCTGGTCTGCTATTACAGAAGTATTACACCAGTGTAGTGCATTTTTTGAGCCACTGCAATATTATGACAGAGGAAAAAAAATGCATTCATACTTTACACATTTCACTTGTCTTGTGCAACATTTTGCATTGATACAAAATGTGCACTGAGCTGTACAATGTTTTGATGATGCTCTGCCTGGGGATAGATAAACCACCACACCCAGACTGCTAGCAAAATATTCAGAAACTTGCACACCACACAGAACCTGCCATTTTCAGATCTGTACCTAACATTGTAACAAAGCAACCTTACCCTGCTCAACTCCTACTAACCCATTAAATGGCATACGTTGGCTATGTAATACCCGATAACTTAATATACCATTATGGTGCATCCCCTGAACAGAAGCATTGATCTGTGGCCACTCCTCAATGAAGTGGCCTGGAACCCCAGCAGAGAAGAGAACATATTGGAGACAGCTGGAGTGCCCCTCAGATGTCATTGAGGTAAAGTGGCCAAGCCAGGGGGCATGAGATGGAGTTTCATTCTTCCTTTTGTTTTCCTTTGGCACGCAGGACTTCCAGTACAGAATGTAATCATAGTCAACCTGGGTGCAAACTATCTAATGCAAATGGTAGCGCCACAGTTCATTAAATTGGCAAAGAAAGATTTGACATTGGCCAGGTCTATGTGGCTTGATGTACGGTGTGTATGGATCCAGCTGCTATCCATGTGTATCTGGTAGGGAGCAAGGAAGCCGTCTGCAGTAAACTGGGGTCTAAGAGGAGTAAACGTGAAAATGACTTGTTTTGTCCAGTTGGGTCCATTGAGTGGGTGTATCCTGAGGAAATTCGTCTGACACCCCTGCACGCATAAATAAGAATGAAGCACATCTGTTCTGGGAAATGAGTTTTATTTGCTGAAGTTACTTGACATATTGAATGCTTTCTGAGGGAAGGATCTGGCTAAGGGTTCATGGGCAGTGGAAAACTATCTGGGGAGGGCATCATCTCTGAGTGACATTAAATCACAAGCAAGTCTGTGTGTATCTTTTCCCCTCTGTCTGCCCTGTGCACAAGTGGACGTATCCTCTTTCGATCTGCAGGGCAGTTTGGGTAGCAGGAGAGGGAAACACGTTGGTGTCGAGGGACGCTCCACCAGCCAGATGGCCAGCATAGGACGCCCCATCGGAATAACGGCATGCATTGCAGGATGTACTTTGGACTCTCGGGTTAGGGCTCAATGCAAAAGAGTGACCCTTACTTCTTTAGACCATGGGGTGGTATGGGTGGCTGCGGGGCGAGTGGATGGTATTTGGACAGGGTATCGGTTGGGTGCTAAGGTTTATATTGGTTTTGTTTGTTTCTTGAGGCAGGGGTTTCTGAATCACCAGGAAAGGCAGTATTGTTAAGGAGTTGATGTTTCATGGACTGTCGTTAATGTTGGTTCGCCTGGGAAAGAATTGGTTGCGCATTGTCCAAGAATGGACAATGTTGTCCAATATCCTTTATCAACTCAGAATCGAAATTGCATTCAATGATAATCACAAAAACAAGCAGCATAATTGAAGCCGACTAAATAGATGTTAAGCAAAATCCTTTTATGCAAAACAGAAATCCACACGGTCATTGAATGTTATGTATTTAAAAGAAATAGCTTGAGAGGAGCTAGCGCCTTCCTGCACCCCCCAAGTGCTTTACAATTAGGCAAGATTTCTGTTGACTGTTTCTAAAGCACTATTGCACTGAGAAAGCCGTTTTCATGCAAATATAATCACACACAGGCATGGGTTGCCACTAAATGAAGACAGTTAGTATTTAAATATAAGGTGAAAATAACCATTAGCTGAATGAATTTGTAAATGTTAAAACGTATGTAGTTCTTAGCATGGTATGAGTCAAAAATACTCCCCCTCCCTTCCCCGAAAGAATGCAGCCTGTGCTACAGGCATTACTGTGGTGCTCTGCTAGTGCAGACAGGTCAGCACGTAACTTGGCAGCTGTTTCCTGTCCATCAAAAAACCTAGGCACGGTGGTGCTCATGTATACAATGTAAAAGTATGGGAAAATAAGGTTTTATGGGGAATTACTGGACCAGATAAAATATGAGTATATTGAGTGAAGTATGGAGAGTATGATGGGAAAATGTGTTTATATCTAAATGTTTATAATATAGCAAACTGATGATAAACAGGAGCTAGAATGTATTCTCGCAGAGGTTAGCAGTATTCTAAGTAGCTTGCCCTAGACAGAAACCCAGCCATGCAAGAAGGAAGACTGCAGCATCCCTTGTAAGGGAAGAAGGACAGTTTTGGATGAGCCATGCCAGTATCCAGTAACCAAGTTACACAGTATATAAGGCTCCTGCTAGGCATCAATCTGCAGGAGCTGGCAACGGTGAGGGACAGAATGCCCTTCAGGAGCAGTGTTCTTTGTCCCCTCTTAATTTTCTGTAAATATTGAATGTGTTATCCTTGCAAGATAATGACTCTTGGCCTTAATTCCCTAGATGGGTGAACCTTATTCTGGTGTGAGCAAGCATGATTTGCGGTACCCATATAAATAAAGGGGTACGCCTGTTATTTGGGCCACCTTTAAAAATACCGGTAGAGGGATTCCCAGACCTCTCTATGTAAATTCTGGGTACTTTGGGTTCTCACTCTAAATTACCAGAGCAACACAGACCTGGACCCCTTGACACTGTGCTTAGAGAGGCACAGCTCCACCTAACTGATGAGGCTCGACTAGGCCAAAACACGTGTCTGGGGTTGCTGTTGTTACTTTTGTTCACAGGAGAATTGCCAACCATTTCAGTGCTGGACTACCTGTGGGTGGGACAAAGACTGATATGTGTATGGAAATTTCTCCTCAGTGGAAACCACAGAGAGCTAAAGTGTGTTTGCGACCCTCCCAGGGGCCATTCACCCAAGAACCGGAAAATGGGCTGTGTTTGTACCGCTAGAGGGTTTCCCAGACCTCTCTATGCAAATATTATGTATTTATTTGCTTATATTGCGCCAGAGCCTGCAGGCATCAGGGCGCTACAAAACATAAACATAAAACAGACTACAAACATATACATATATCATATGCATCTTTTAAACAAAGCAAAAAACAGGAGGATCAGGACTATTATTTGGTTACACTCATATCAAATATCAATCTTGGTTTCCAAAACTAACACATCTTCACTTAACAATGTCCATAACAGTAAGAAAAAGGCAAAAGATACAATCATCTCTGCCCGATCAACATTGCTTTGGGAGAACAGGACCAACTACTAAATTCAGATCAGAGGGAGCACTATGAAAGAAATCACTAAGAGAAAGGTAGGATAGAAGATTACTGTTACCACACCCACCAGGATGCAATCTCTGCCAGGCTGTGTACACCACTGTTCGATCTTAATCTTTCTGATAAACTTAAGGTCAAATATTCTAACAACACCAGGTCCAGTTTTCTGGATCCATGCCAGCATTTTATTTCTCAAGGCATCCAGGGGTTTGTAACCGACTGGTGTCTCCACTTTGGTAATAACCATATATCTGTGGTGCATTATGCTCTTTTTCACAACATTGTCAACAATTAGGGGCATAGAGGTTTTACTAATGCGTGAAGGTCTGGAAAGGCAATGGTTAGAGTTGGTAACATGCTGTTGGGAGAGATGTACCAAGACCTGAGCCGACACTCCTGACATGGCCAGAGAAGTTGATATAAGCCCATGTGCTTGCTGATTATTTGTGCTGGAGGGAATAGATGATATGACTTCCATATTGGATGAGATTTTTTGAAGTTTCAAAAGCTCGTCAATTGGGGGCTGTGATACTTTACTTGACCCAGGAACCACCTGGCAAGAGGGAACCCTAATATCTCCTGAGTTTAAGTCCTTCCCTTCCAGTGGTGGTTGTTTAACTCCCAGGGGGGAGAGGCAGTTTGAATCACATTGGGTTGTTTGGGATCTCTGTAAGATTACACTTTAAGGGCTCTGGTTTTTCTTATCAGTGTGCTGATCGTATTGACAGGATTTATCATTTTTCTCTGGGACGGAATTGTACTCCAATATTATCTACCACATCTAACCAGGAAAATAAAGTCAGAAAGATGTTTACATATGTTCAATGCTCCAATTATTCTTTCCTTGGTATGTAGCCTTTGCACTGGGGTATAATATGAACCAGATGATGGTCTTTTTGCTCTGGTATACTGAAAGAGACTGCCGGAGAGGTTCAGCAAAAGCTAATTGACCATTATCCAATGTCGCTAATCCGGGGGTTACTCCATTGCTATTAGCAATCCGAGCATTGGGAACGTTCGAGAAAGGTGGTTTCCCATTTATAGGTGATACTGGCAAACAGCCCAAGTCATCCTCATTATCAAGAGAACCAGATCCTCTGATTTTTAAACGCTGCTTCCTTCAGGCACTTAAAGCTAGTACTTCTGATAGGCGGCTATAATCAGGCAGAGGAGATGTACCTAAAGATGTCGATACCATGGGCATTTTCCTAACTTGATCTTTGTTGGTGGTAATATTAAGCAGATGGAAAGAACACATTCAGCACATAGGCAGTTCTCTGTGCTGTGTAGCTTCTCTGCTCAATCAATAAATACCAACCATGAGGGCATAATACCCCCAAATGCCTTCACAAACCAGCATGTTAAATAACAAGGCTGTTCAACCAGCAACAGAACGGCAATCCTGCAGCGCTACCCACGACTCTGCAGGGGACTCAATCAGATTCACAATCGAGTCCAAGATATGATGCAGCCTTTCTGGCTCATTGCCATGCCTGAGAGATATCCCGGCTCTCAGACTTCTAAAAGCTCCCGTTGCACTTCACTCAGTGCGTCTTCCCGAACAGCCGGAGAGGCACGAAAAGACAGTCCAACTTCCATGGGGACACATACGGGAGAAACACTTTGTCTGGAACATGAATGCCAAGCCAGTACGTTTCATACTAAGAGGGCTTCAGAAGTCGAAGGTAACTGGTTAGAGGCAAGAACCCTAAGTCGTAATGGCCTTGCTCAGTCAATCCATCAAGCCGCACTGCCAGCTGGCCTGTAGCTGCAGCCGCTCCCAACAGAACTGCGCTGACCTATCCATTGCTTCTAACATTAGTGAGCATGAATAATTACCACTGGTGGTAATAAAAGTGGAAGAGGGAAAACCACTCTATAAAGTGAGGTAAGATTTCTTGCGTTATGATGGAATGATTCGTCTAAGCACTATGCAAAGCACAATGGACAAAGGTAACCATACAAAATTAACAAAGATCTCATTTTAATATTAAATATGGTACAAGGATAGGATGCCCACTCTACTTTTTAATTAATATTTCCAATATGCATTAAACCATTGGAGGAAATACTGAGGAATCACAAATAGATTAAGTATCCACATTTAAAAGCTTGGGTACAGAAAATGATCCTTTATGATAACGTTTTATTGATTGACACAACCAACGAAGACCAAAACATTTGAAGAGTTTGGTTTAGCATCAGGATTTTGGGCACAAGAGATAAGTGGGGGACGAACAGAATGAGTAAAGGATCGCAAAGGGGTGGATAATTTCTTCCAGGTTCAAGTTGGATGGTAAAATAGTTAGGAGACCAAAGGAGAAGAGATCCTATTAGTTTCTGGAATAACATGTTTTATGCTAAATACCATTCCAAGGTGTGCCCTGCGTTCGACCCTATGTGGAAAACAAAAACAGACGACCAGCCTTCTAGGGGATTCGATGGAATATTAATACCAGGGTCTAGCATGTAACAATTGCTTGGCAATCTTCTTTGGTGGATCATATTTGGTTCTGTTTCAGCACCCTATTATTGGAACTTTGCATTGTAGGAATTCTAGCTGTGTACTTCCACCTTGCCAGCCATGTTCCATGTTAGACCTTTTGTTATATGTCCTTTTTCTGCTCCTGGTCTTCCTGCCCCGCTGTGGAGGACTTCCCCCACTGCTCTCTTCCGTGTTTCCTGTCTGACCTACAGCGCTCAGCCTCTCTGCTTTCCACACTCACCAGCACTCACTCTCAAGAGGCTCCCACCATCATGGCTCTGGTAAGCACCAAGTCTGCTGCATCCCCATGCTAGTCTCCTGTCCAGCTGAGTTCACGTCCTGGCTCTTTCTGTGTGTTTTCTTTCCCTTCCTTCTATCCCAGCTTTCTTTGTTACTGTGCCATGTGCGTGTCTTCACTTCAAGATACCTGTGGTTCCTGAATTTTGTGACACCCTTCGGGTGTCCTCTCTGCCCTTCTCAAGTTCCTTTTTGCTTTCTCTCTCTCTGTGCCTATTATCTTCCCTTTGCTATAGCCCCAGTCCATTTCTTTTGGATTTGTTTTTGGCTCATGTTCCCTACCAGTGACTCCTACTGTGTATGACCCCTGAAATTCTCATTGGACCTGGCTTATGGATTATGGGTCTCATTATAAGTCTGCTGGTCTGGAAATAAGGGTGTCGATAGCAACATACCAGCACCCTTTCCAGACTGGCAGACTACAACTCTGCCTGCCAGGGATGATGCGCCCGGCAGGTCTGACCTGCCATGTGCATAGGCCCCGGTAGGCAGGGTTGCCATGGAAGCACCGGCCCTGCTGACAACAGTGTTGGTGCTTCCGTGCACCCATTTCCATGGAGTCCTATAGCACTCCACAGGAATGCGACACAGCCTTTTCCTCAGCCTGATATTGCGGGCTGCTGGGACTTGTAATGTCCATAGGCACCGGGATCTGAGGCGGCGGGAACAGTGTTTCATTCCAGCTGCAAACCCCGGTAGAAACAGTGGGTTACCTCCAGACTTATACTGAGGTCCAATGTCTTATACTACTATTCCCTGATTGTGTTTGGACCTCTTGCCTGTTTCTGGATTTGCCTTGGATTATTTATGTCTGACTTTTTCCACTACTGATTACTCCAGTGATATCTTCCCTTCTATCATTTCAATAGCTTCCTTGTGGTTTTGTTTGGGTAGGTCCTTGCATTTCCTGTTTTTTGCCATGCCGCGTGCCGATCGTGTGGGTTCCCTAGCCTATGGACTCACTGTAACAGGAGGAAGAAATCGTATTCAACTAGGTAAATTGCTGATCTTCGTTCAACCCTAGGTGGTTACATGGACAGATTAATACTCTTGGATACTGGCTTACATGTATATTGATATCTCCCATTTTTCTTTCAGTCTGGGGGATTGGTACATTGCTGGTACATGGTGATTGAGAATCGATTCAAAATGTAACTGTTGTTTTGCTATTTGTTTAAAGTAACTGATGTGCTTTACTGTTGGGAACAGCTCTTGTCTGCTGTGGGTAATCTGTATCTATACTAGAGGTACACTCGGCTAAGCAGAACACTTTTTCAGTGATTTAAAACTGCTTCCCGAGTAGGTAGGTCGCTGGGAACTACAATTCCCGACATCCTTTAGGGCTCTTAAGCATGGCATCAGCGCCAGCATATTCTGCAATGCCGGCATTCAAAAGAGACAGCGGGCGGTGTCACGCTTATGAATGCTGGTACATGGTGAATGAGAATCGATTCAGAATTGAACAGTTGTTTTGCTATTTCTTGAAAGTAACTGCTGTGCTTTACTGTTGGGAGCAGCTCTGATCTGCTTTGGCTAATCCGTATCTGTATCTGCGCTAGAGGTACACTTGGTTAAGCAGCACACTGTTTCAGTGATTTGAAACTGCTTGTCGAGTAGGTAGGTCACGGGAACTAGTATTCCCAACATCCTTTAGGTCTCTAAACCCAGCATAGCCGCATCAGCGCCAGCACATTCTGCAGGGCTGGCATACAAAAGAGACAGCAGGCGGTGCCACACTCAGGAGTGCTGTTAAGTAGTGAATTTGAATCGATTCAGAATTCAACTGTTGTTTTGCTATTTCTTGAAAGTAACTGCTGTGCCTTACTTTTGGGAGCAGCTGTGGTCTGCTTTGGGTAATCTGAATCTGTATCAGCGCTAGAGGTAAACTCAGCTAAGCAGCACACTGTTTCAGTGATTTAAAACTGCTTTCCGTGTAGGTAGGTCGCTGGGAACTACAATTCCCGACATCCTTTGGGCTCTTAAACCGGCACATGGCGAGTCACAGTGTTGCAGTGCTTGACTGCCTGTCACCGGCTCAACCATGCTGCACCCAGCCTCAATGGCACGGAGAACTACAGCAGCCGAAATCCTCCAGAAATGCCTAGCACTAGGATTGAACCCGGCCAACCCGGTCATGTTGAAACACTCGCAGCCCTATGTGCAGCCTGACACCAGTGCGGTGGGCGCCGGAGGGGAAAAATTTATGGGTGATGCCCTGACTTTAGCTACATCCCTCACCTCCTGTCCTGACATTGGCCTATCTCCTAACAGGGAAAGAGAACGGGGATGGGGGTTTGGGGTTCCTGAACTTCTGTCGGCAGGGATCAAATGACCCTGACCTCTTACTAGCTGGGGCTTGTGTCCGGCAGGACGTAAAGAAATGCGAACCACTCTTGATTTGTGATACCGAGCCATTGGAGGAACAAGTTCCAAAAGTGGCCCGCATTCACACAATGCAAAATGCAGAACAATTGCACCCAGGGACTGTGAAGGATGGGAGCAATTGGGACATGTCAATGAATTAAAATGTATGTTGCTCAACACTAGATCCCTTATTAAGCACTCTTCCGAGGTAGCAGATTATATAATCTTGCACGAAATAGACCTGTGTGCCATTACTGAGACCTGGCTGCATGATGCAGCAGGACCTGCTCTCACACTAGCTGTTCCAAATGACTTGAGCATTTTGAGGGCTGACCACCAGCTGGCGAAAGGTGGCGGAGTGGCTATTATCCTCCGCTCATCCCTACAGATCAGGAAATTACTGAATGTCACAATAGCAAAAATACTATGGACCAAACTGGAAATGAATCCCATCACCACACTGAACATCTTCCTCCTTTACAGACCCCTTCAGAACATGCAAGACTTTCTGCTGAATCTAGGTGATCAGATCTCACCCAACCTTAAGCCAAATTCCAGGGTTCTCATCATGGGTGATTTCAGTCTGGGTTTTAATGATGAGGCAGACTCTCAGGCCACACTTGTGAAATTGACTCTGGGCGACTGGGGAGAATACAGGACTGGGTTCTCACACAGAACTTGTCTATGGTGCCTTCCTGGTTGCCGCTCTTTTTCACCACTTAGCAAGCCCCGCCCACCTGGTGCCTTCCTGCTTGCCACTCTTTTCCCTACTTTAGGAGCCCTCCAGTCTCTTTTCCTTTGCAGCTGGGGAGCAGATGTAAGTGGATCTAGGTCACCCGGTCTAAGCACCGCCCACCTGGTGCCTTCCTGGTTGCCGCTCTTTTTCACCACTTAACAAGCCCCGCCCACCTGGTGCCTTCCTGCTTGCTGCTCATTTCCCTACTTAAGGAGCCCTCCAGCCTCTTTTCCTTTGCAGCTGGGGAGCAGGTGTAAGTGGATCTAGGTCACCTGGCCTAAGCACCACCCACCTTCTTAGCCCTGCCTCTTCCTTCCTGCTCTTATCTCTCAGATCAAGGGTGTCTCTTGCCCGGGCGACTAAAGTGAAGGTCAGTCAAAGAAAAGGGCAATTCCTGTTTGGACCAGGAGGACCAAGGGCCTGACCCCCTGCTCAGATAGCAGGTAAGCATGCACGATAGATAATTTCACATCCTTACTGTTCATGGCCTGTAAGAATGTCGCTGTATTTTCCCTTGTTCCTCCCCCTTGCCTTGAAGCACTTTGAAACACATTCTGTATAGGTGCTATTTAAATAAACTATCATATCATATCATATAAATAGCTTTAAAAGCTCCTCCTGTCCATGGTCCGACCATTTCCTCTTGGAATGGAATAAGTCACTACCTGTGCAGTATAAAATCAAGCCTGCAAAGGTATAGATGTTATATAGAAACGTGCGCAAGCAATGACACCCTTTCTCTCTCCCATTTCTAACCAATTTAAATACAGCAGATGACTTGGGACGGGCCTTTGTTTATACACTTGAGAAGGCGGTCAATATGTTAGCCCCAATAAAAACTAGGTTGCTCAAACCCCAACCAAACACAACATGGTTTTACCCTGAGATTCACACGTTAAAAAGTGTAAAGGTGAAAGCCATGAGGCTATGGCAAAAAAACGCAGACAGCGGAAGATAAAACCACCTATATTGTGGCAACCAAAAAAACATAAAAATGCTATTTTAACAGCAACAACAATGCTTCAATAACATGCGGATTAAGGGGGCAGCCTCGAGTTCAGGATTCTCAAAGAACTGGAAGACCCATGTCCTATTCCATCACAGGTCACACAGGATGCTAAGTGGTGTCAGACTATCCAAGAGACCATGTGTAACAAATTGACGAATGTCCAAAAGGACATCTCTTTTAAAACCGTGCAGGCACAGGTAGACCATCTGACCACCTCACATGGTGGCACCTGTGTGGAGCACCCTAAATTCAGCCCATTAGCGAGGATCATTTTGCAAATTTCTTAGGCAGATAAAATCCACAAACTGCAAGGGAGACATCTACCCTGCCCTTACCATTAAGGCGTGTGGCACGCAACTGGTTCCGGTGATCACCAAATATATAAATGCCTCTTTTAGGGAAAGCTCTGTCCCGGCAAGTATCAAACAGGACTGCATATCCCCACTGATAGAAAAATCTACCTTGTATGCAAATGTGCCTGGGAACTATCGGCCAATTAGTAATGTCCCTTTTCTACTCAAGATTTTGGATAAAGTAGCACAACAACAAATTGAAGAGTTCTTATGCCAATTTCACATTTTGGCATATAAACAATCTGGCTTCCGACGGGCCCATAGTACAGAGTCTACCCTTTTAGACCTTAAATCTAACATCTTAAACATCTTTGATAAGGGGGGCACAGCTCTGTTGGTGCTGCTAGATCGGTCCACAGCATTTGATCTTGTTAATCACACCATCCTCATGGATAGATTGCATAGCACAGTGCATTTTTCAGCTGTGGTGGCACGTTGGTTACACTCATTCCTATCTGAGAGCAAGGCCAGAGTTTTTTTCCAAGACGCCTGTGCAGAGGAGTGTGTTGTTTCTTGTGGTGTGCCTCAGGGATCCTGCTTGTCTCCTACTTTATTTAATATCTTTATGTGCCCATTATTTGACCAACTGGATGCTGAAAGCATAATTTAGGTAAACTATGCTGATGACATGCAGTGCCTTGTGCCACTGTCAGGTGTTTATGGTGTTGACTCCTCTCTCAATAGCACCTACAGACTGATCCAAACGTGGATGCTAACGAATAAGCTCGCACTTAACTCCAAGACTGAACTCATGGTGGTCGGTGCTGGGCCCCAAATTAGAAAACTAGGGCAAGAATGTCTGCAATTTGTCGCCAGGTGGCTAACTAAAATGCAATCCAAAGTAAAAATGTTTGGTGTTACCGTCGATCAGAACCTGACAATGAGAGCACAGACGAATGGCGAATAATCTGGTGGCAGCACCTCATATCACCTAAAGTTGCTGGCACAAGTGTGGCTGTTCTTGAATGTCAACCACTGTGCTATGTTGGCGCATGCCATCATTGGATCAAGACTTGACTACTGATCCAGACTCCTGCTTGGCATCACCAGTTGGGATTTATCTCAGCTCCAGATTATCCAGAACAATACAGTGCACATATTTGAAGGTCTACTTAGAACAGACCATGTGTCCGCTGCACGCAGAGCCCTACATTGGCTCCCTGTGAGCAAGCGCATTCTGTATGGGGTCCATTGCATTTTCCATCGTAGCATCTATGGGAAGGTCTAGAGTATTTGGCTAAACATCTGACTTGGCTTGCGGCCCATAGAGCTCTCTGGTTTTATAACACAAGCCTGCTGGTTACCACACACGCTAAATTGTCTTGTGTTGCTCGTGGGTCTTTTCCACATGCAGCTCCAGTTCTGTGGAATACCCATCCACCTGACCTGCAAGCATGTGCGTCGCTACCTGACTTTAAACAGAAACTGAAAACCAGGCTATTCTGCTGACTTACATCATGCTCTGTTTTCCTTGGTCCCTGTCTAACTCCATTTATTTGTTTTGAGTGTGTGTTTGTCACGTTTTAAGTGCCCCTATGCCTCCAGGCTCTTTATTTCACGCTACAGAAATAAATTAAATCAAAAAAATTAAAATGTTGGCATTGACACTGTTTCTTCCTCCCACCTTTTCTCTGTCACTTAGGAAAATCTCAGTGTCATTTGGGATTCTGTGGTGGCAGCAGTTGGGTGGTTTGGGCTATCGCACATATTTCCATTCCAGGTTGTCGACCCTACGTGAATTCAGGTGGGGTCTTTCTCACAATCAGTTTAACATTTCCATCAGAGGATTTCATCATGTCATTTCACAATCAACTCCAACAACCACACCAGGCCCTTTTTACATTGCCTCCTCAATACTGCTTATGCCACTTTCCCATTGCCCCAGAGCTGCACATGCCACTTTCAATTTGTCACCAGAATTTCCTTATGCCACATCCATATTGTCACAGAAATGCCCCTTGCTCTTGCATTGTGTACTATAATTACTCATTGCTGATTTAACATTGTCCAATTCCTCTTTGACATTGTCACCAAGGTTTTCTCTTGAATTTGGGTTGTTATTGTGTAGAGTCTTCAGAATGAATGGATGGTCTCCTTGAATAGTTCCTTTAAATGAACTGGGCATTGTGATTTCACACATTATTTATGTGTATTATTTGCTCGGATTTATTCTTTTTGTTTGATACTAACAATAAAAACAAAAATAAAAAATAATTGTCTTATGCAACATTCACATTGCTCCGGAATGTGACATAATAGACTTTTACAAAAGCCTGCCCCGTGCCTATTTCATAATGACCTCAGACATCAGCGTCATGCCACTTTTCTGTGGGAATTGTACACCCAGATCGTATTAATTGTATGAGATTTTATGGCACTGTCTGTTTTCAAGAAACCTTAACATGCAAATCAGTTACCTTGAAGGGTTATATTAGTTTTGCTGTTCCTGTGGTCTGAGTTACAGGAACAGAGGGCAGCCAAGCAGAGGCCTAGGTATATGGGTGAATACTAAGTTAAATGCACAAGTAATTTGTTTGGAAACTGACTGGCTCTCCAACTCTACAAGGTTCATACCTCAAAATAACGGGAGTATCAAATTGTTATCGCTAAACATTTATAATTGCCTGTATGTTATTAAAGATATGGAAACCTCATATAAATTGGACCACATGGTGAGAAGATGATCTAATAGTAATTTGTTTAAAATGATCATTGTTATTTTGGGTGATTTAAAATGGACATTTGAACCTCTGGAGGAGATATTTGATCTTATTGCCAATGAGGCTATCATCTGGGATATTCCTCCTTCAACAGACATTTAGAAGACATTGCAAATATGCAATCCGATGGCACAAGTTTTCTTTAAGTTAGGTGTTTGGGCGTGTAAAGGTAGAACTAGTGGTGTTGTACCACCTATTCCCACCTACCTCAATGGACCTAAAGGTAGTCATTTTGGTAATATTCTAATAAGTTTGCTGGATAGGAAGCATGCCAAAAAATGGAAATTGCCCTAAGAAGTAAACGTGATCATGGGGCCATGACTATTGTAGTAAATGTGAAGTTAAATGAAAGTAAGAGGAAGGCAAGCAATGTTGGTGCCAAGGAGCAGGCCTTAAATTGTGCAAACATTAGGAGATAACTAAGGTGGGAGAGTTGTGATCTCAAAGTAATCACCCAAATAATGTACTGTGTTTTCTTGCCTATTCTTAAATTGGTAATGTGTATACATCAGGTCGACCCTTTGGCCTTATGGAACGCCTTTGCAGGAATTACCGCATCTCTTGCCCCTACTGACGAAACCAGCTAAAACAGCCTTAGCTATAAAACGTGTGAGGGATAGCTGGTTTGAAAATGATTCTACAGGGAAAAAAAGTGTCCTAGTGAAAGCCATAAAATCAAGTGAATAAGCTGAGCATGGTGGTGTGAAAAGATTAGAAGGGAATATAAACTTATGATCAACCAAAAAAAGTCTCCTAAACTGTAAGAGAATTGGGAAGCTCTGATGAAGACTTACAGAGGAATAAGTAGTATGGTAACCCTTTCGAATGGGCAATAACCAAAAACACTGGGTATCGTCATTTTGCCATGTTTTCTGAGGTCTTGATAAGCAATATTAGAGATCAAATTTATCAAGATTCTCTAGAATTTAGACTATCAAAGGTCTATGCTGCCAAAAAGAGTCAAACTCAGGGAAAAGCACCCGGACCTGATAGGATCCCTGGGGATCATTTTAAAGGATGAACCCACTGTCTGGGCACAATATTTCGTATCACTTTTTAATGGTATAGAAATGCTAGTTAAGGTCCCAACCTCCTGGAGCATTGCTTAGATTGTTTTGATCTGTAAGGAAGGAGGTTGTGGTAAACCTGAAAACTGTCGGCCTATCTCATTGTCAGATGCAAGTAGAAAGATTTACGGGAAAGTTCTAACTGGATTAGAGGAATATATCAAGCAATCTAATTCTATAAGGCATAGTCAAGCTGATTTAACTGAGGGGTTCAGCACAATCAATGAAGTCTTCAGGCTTTTATTACTAAGAAACAAAATATATTTCACTTAAGAGCTGCACTTTGTATTTGATGTTTATTGACCTCTAGTCAGCATTCAATGGGATCCCAAGGTTGCAGCTATGGAAAGCAGTGAATAAGAAGAACATACCCTTAGCTATTTTGAAGGCAATTATTGACATTTATGACAATATTATGGCTAGTATTATAGCTAGTACAGTGAGTAGGTTATCTGGGTTGAAAGCACAAATACTTTCAACCCAGAAAGTTGGCTCCAACATTTTATAATGTGTTTTTCATTGGGGTCCCTAATAAATTACCTTTGATGAGTTTGCCATTCATGACCTTAGGTGCTCCTTCACTTCGAGGGTGAAAAGCTGTGTTTATTAATGTTTGCCAAATAATTTGTTCTGATATCACGTAGCCAGTGGTTTGATGAAGCTCAAGTAGCATTTTGCCAGTAACTGCATTCAAAACGGCTTGACAATTAATGGAAATTAGCTCCTGATGAAGAAATCTTTTCATTCCAAATGCATTGAGATTATGACAACACAATTATTTTCATCCAAGACAAGAAGACTCATGCAATAGTTGTTCACAGCATTTCAAGGAGTGTTTGAAATCAACATAAGAGTATTTTGAAGCTGTATTTGTATCTTGAGGATACAAAAATATATTTTGTTAACAAAAGATATTTTGGGGAAATCACATAAAATGTTAATGAGTTAAATTACCTGAAAACAAATTTGAATTTATATTTTCAAGATAACAGACATCTGTAAATATGTGTTGTTTAATATTGTGAAGTTTGAAATAGTATGATTATTAAAATATCGAGAAACTAAGAGAATTTATTAGGATTATTCCTTACAAGAGTGTGTTGTTTTGCCAACAGAGGTCCTCAGAGGGAGTGTTGTTAACTGCCCATAATTTCCCCATACCTTACACTTGTTGCCCCAGAATTTCCACAGGCAGCTCTGCAGTCCGAAAGGGGAGTCTGCTAATTGGACCACCCTTTTCATAACACACCATGCCAAAAGGATAGTGCATGCATGTTCCCTTGCTATACCAGTCTTCTGGCAACTGCAGCACCTGCTCTCCAGTGGCACAGAGCAGGTTCAAAGGTCACATGTGAATTCCTCACAGCTGCTGTGGCACAATGTCACTGTAAAAAGAGGCTGCACAAAACTCCTGCCACTCGGATCCAAAAACATTCTCATTGTGAGTCTATCCATCTGATTTCAGGATAATCTCTGAGAATAAACCATACCTGGTTCATGGTATGGTGACTGATAGTGAACACAACCAGAAAAGCCACATAAAATTGGTAACATACTCATGTCAACCCTGTGAGCTCATGCCAGCTATGGAATGGCTATGTGGATTATGGCAAGGCAGCCTCTTTTTGCTTCAGCTAGCAAGACAATATGAAGGGAAGCTGCCTTTTGATCCCCTGGGACATTGGGTAACACCTCTGTCCAGCCTAGGAACCTATCAGCAGGAGATCTCCTGAGAATCTTGCTTCAAAGAGGTACACACATAACAAAAGGGCAAGCCTCGCACCAGGGTGCTGAATACCAAAAGGGCATTTTAAGCTGCAGGTTTGAGATACGGAAGGAGATAGAATAGTGATACAGAGCAAAGGGACTGGAGGAAGGGTTACTTTATGTTTGATTTCTGTGGCCTTCTCTTTATCTCCTGACTTCTTCACTTCCCGCAGTGTAGCACTTTGGATATGGTATTGGAACACTTAAAACAGGCATATGTGCATCTAATGCCCTGTGACCTTTTATTACATGGCCACGGTAGTGGCCATGTAGTTATGGTTAAGTTGGTTTTTCCATAGGAAGAGCACTTTTTGGGTGTCTTATAACTTCGCTCCCCCTGGACGAATCCTCACCAGACTTTTTAAAAAAAAGTATATGGACCACTCTGAATTATTTTGCAAAGTTTGGTGAGGATTCGTCCAGGGGGGAAAAAGTTATAGGGGGTTCCAAAAATCTTTTTTTTCCCATAGACTGAATGGGAAAAAAAAATTGCTCGCGCCTACAGCCCAAACCGCTGGACGGATTTTCACCAAATTTGGACCAGGAGCAGCGGCTTGGTCCCAAAAGCGTGCTTTTGCAAATTTGGTGAAAATCCGTCCAGTAGTTTTTCTGAAAATGACCAAAATGTGGGTCATAAAAAATTAGTGATATCTGTGTTCGGTCCGCGGACACACTTCCCTGTTCGCTCCGTGGACAGTGTCCTGATTGGCCGATCGGCTTACGTCATGTCTGCGGACATGCAATGTGTTCGCTGATTGAACGGTGTGGAGCGTGAAGCGCGTCAGATTTTCGGTGGCGCCCGCCATCTTGGATTCGCGGACGTTCAAGCGCAGTTCAAAATTTTTATTTAGTAGTGTGTGTTGGTGTGTAGGAGTGTTTGAGGAGGGTGGGAGAGCATGAGATAGGTTGAAAGTTGTGTTTTTTCATGTGGTAGACGTTCTTGTTGTGTTCGATTTGTCTGCGGACATCACGGGTGTTCTGAAATGTTCTAAATAAACTGAATGGGGGGTGTTCTGAGTACTCAATATGTGTCCGTTTTGTTCGGAAGCAAGCTGAAACTGTTCTAAGAACACTTGCAGTGTCCGGAAATGTTCGTAAATAAACAAAATGGGAGTGTCCTGGGGACGCTGTCCGTATTGTTCTCTGGCAAGTTGAATGTGTTCTAAGAACACTTGCGGCGTCCTGAAATGTTCGCAAATAAAAAAAATGGGGGTGTCTTGAGGACGCTGTCCGTATTGTTCGTTGTGAAGTTGAAAGTGTTCGAAGAACTCTCTCGTTGTCATGAAATGTTCGTAGGGGGTGTCCTGAAGACGCTGTCCGTATTGTTCGATGGCAAGTTGAATGTGTTCTAAGAACACTCACGGTGTCCTGAAATGTTCGTAGGGGGTGCTCTGAAGACGCTGTCCGTATTGTTCAAAAGCAAGTTGAATGTGTTCTAAGAACACTCGTGGTGTCCTGAAATGTTCGTAGGGGGTGTTCTGATGATGCTGTTCGTCCTGAGGACGCTTTCCGTATTCTTCTCTGGCAAGTTGAATGTGTTCTAAGAACCCTCGCGGTGTCCTGAAATGTTCCCAAATAAACAAAATGGGGGTGTCCTGAGGACACTGTCCGTAATGTTAGTTGTGAAGTTGAAAGTGTTCTAAGAACTCTCGCGTTGTCCTGAAATGTTCATAGGGTGTGTCCTGAAGACGCTGTCCGTATTGTTTGATGGCAAGTTGAATGTGTTCTAAGAGTTGAATGGCAAGTTGAATGTGTTCAAAGAACACTTGCGGTGTCCTGAAATGTTCGTAGGGGGTGTTCTGAAGACGCTGGCGGTATTGTTCGATAGCAAGTGGAATGTGTTCTAAGAACGCTCGTGGTGTCCTGAAATGTTCATAGGGGGTGTTCTGATGACGCTGTCCGTCCTGAGGACGCTGTCTGTATTGTTCTCTGGCAAGTTAAATGTGTTCTAAGAACACTCGCGGTGTCCCGAAATGTTTGTAAATAAACAAAATGGGGGTGTTCTGAGGACGCTGTCCGTATTGTTCTCTGGCAAGTTGAATGTGTTCTAAGAACTCTCGCGGTGTCCTGAAATGTTCGCAAATAAACAAAATGGGGGTGTTCTGAGGACTCTGTCTGTATTGTTCGATGGTAAGTTGAATGTGTTCTGAGAACACTTTTGGTGTCCTGAAATGTTCGTAGGCAGTGTCCTGAAGACGCTGTCCGTATTTTCCGTTGTCAAGTTGAAAATGTTCTAAGAACTCTTGCATTGTCCTGAAATGTTCGTAGGGGGTGTCCTGAAGATGCTGTCCGTATTGTTCGCTGGCAAGTTGAAAGTGTTCTAAGAACGCTCATAATGTCCGCAGACATTAAAAGTTTCCATAGGCCATAGTTGAAATGTTTGACTCTATGGGTATGATATGCTGCCGTGGTTGTGGCCAGGGCATAGAGTGTTGGGTGCATTGCCATGCACCCAACACTCTATGCCCTGGCCACAACCACCGCAGCATATCACACTTATAGTTGCTTATAACTTTCGGTCAAAAACAAATTTATAAGGAACAAAGTTATAAGATACTATGGGTGTGATATGCTGCGATGGTTGTGGCCAGGGCATAGAGTGTATAATATACTTACTGTTTGGTTTAGTAACTGGAGTACATGTATTTCTTGTTAATTTCTGTGATAAAAGAAAATAGCATGCTAGCATTAGTATTTTGTAATGACTTATTACATTGTATAATCAACATTTATTTTTATTTTTTGGAACCTCATATTTAGTAGATTAGAAACCAGAGTACTGTGCAATTCGCTCAGTTTCTGTGTTTGTTGCTAAAATCATTGGGTCTGTGGGAGAAAAAAAAATCCATGTTGGATTAAAAAAAAACCTTTTTCTGTTATGCTACAGTTTATTTGTTTGTTTGTTTTCAGTGTTCACTTGTTTCTGGGTAATGCTTTATACATTGGCTTGTTGCATTTTTTTGGAGCAGTAACATATTATTTATTTGTTTGGATATTATAAAATTTTGGAGCAGTTACATACCAGTCGGTGTATTCTAACTGCCTATTTTTTTATATATTTTAGTGGTATTGATTTATCTGTTTGGATATTGTTAGATTTTGGGACAGTTAGATACCAATTGGCGTATTCTAACTGTCTTTTTTTGCTCTAATTTGTTGGTATTCATTTATCTGATTAGTTGTTGAATCTTTGGGCAGTTAGATAGCTTTTGGAATATTCTAACAGTTTACATTTTTTTACTACAAGTTTACCTAGGGTTTAAGTACAGCTTAGTTATCAAATTTTGGTTTTAAGAACAATAAATAAGCGTTTGTAAGATTTGCTGGTAATCTCTGCTTTAGAGTAATGGTACTATCATTACATTGAAACCATCTACATTTCTTTTTTATATATGCAGTGTAGTGCCCTGAATTGGTTGTGGCTCCTGTGTGGTAGATTATACCTATTGTTGTGAAGGTTTTCTTACCAAGTGATATTTGACCATGTGTGAATCCAGTCAGCTTGCAGTTGTTTTTGGTACCATCTGCATTGTAACGTAGAAGCATTAGTATTACGTATTTACTATGTGTTTGTATTAGTAACGTGGAACGATTATCTGAATTGCAGGTAGAACATAATCTACCATGGTTTGCATTTTGTACAAGTTGCTGAAATGGAATGGATTCAGAATTAGGTATTGATATATATTCAAAGCGTTCATTGGAGATTTGTTCTTCTGTCACATTGTTGCAGAGAGTGCATGTATGTTTACACATGTATGAAATCTGGAAGATTTCATTTATAGGTATGTTTTTGTTTTCCAGTACTTGTAGTAAGTACATTAGAAATTCTTGTGGATCATCCTGTGAGTTTATAGTGAATTTCACCATTCCAGCACAGTAGTTCAATTGTTGTTTTATTCCATAAACAATATATGTGTTATCAGGATTGTTTGCTGTATTTCTGTGAAGTACTAACATTTGCAAACACAATGGGTCTGTACTGTGTAAGTAAATGTTGTCAACAATTGGTGGTAATTGAAATAGAATATTCATTGCTACATTTGCGTAGCAACTTACACCAACTATATTTGAGAGTTTAAATGGACCAGGTAGATCTGTATCTGACTGCTTTTTTTGGAGTTTGTCTTCCTCCTTTGAAGAAGTACCTGGTTTACTTTCCCTAATTGATTCTTTTTTGCTTGTGACATTTGATGAAGTATTAGTTTCTTTTACTCTCTTTGGAGGATTTGCAGTTACATCCTGTTGCATTTGTTTGATTTATTTTTCTTTTATAACGTTTTACTTTTTGTGGAACAGAATATGTGTTTAGATGGGGGGTGTATAGTGAGCGAAGTCTATTGTATTCTAAAATGCAAGGAATATCAGCGTTTACTTTACTTGCATCAAAGTTGATTAGAAATAGACCATCAAGTGTACGTAAGCGTGATAATGCTACGTAGGTCATGCCTTCTTTAAAGACTGTGTTACCAATATCTATCATTCCTTTGTCTAGGGTAAGACCTTGTGATTTATGAATTGTGACTGCGTATGCAAGAGTTAGAGAAAATTGTTCTCTGCGTACATACATGTCTTTGAAGAGAAGGAATCGAGCTGTTGAGGACCTATCCTTTTTACTTCTGAAAGTTTATCAAAGATAATATTGACAAACTGAATTTTGTTGTCATGTGGGTATGTTTGAAAGCCAACAACTGTGCCCAGTGCTCCATTAACTAGTCCTTGGTCCACGTCAAGGTTACGTTTAAGCATTATCTGCAATTTAAGGATAATTTTAATATCTTTTCCAAGCCTGCTGTGTTTGAGATTGATTTTTCTAAACTATTTAGTCTTGTTGTGGCTTGGTCACACATAGGTAGTGTCATACCATGTACATCTAGTTTGTCTGTGGCGCTAATTTCCATTATTGGTTGCATTTCTTTACTTAACATCATTTCATTGAATTTGAAACAGCTTGCAAGAGTTGGCATTAAGGCCATACAATTGACATTTTTGTGGGCTAATTGTTCCATAACATCTGTAGCACATGCATTATCACCATAAAGTGCATTAATGTGCCAGGTTTTCAATATTGCTTCTGCTTCTTTAGAAAGTATACCAACTCTGATACTTTTTAAGATGTTGGCATAAGTGAGATCTGCAGATTGCCGCATGTTTTCTGTTAATTCTCTGTATTGGAAATGATGCCAAAGGTTGACATTTCCAATGCTGCCAACAGTTTTACGGCAGAGTTTGTGTCCTAATGTTTTAAAAATAGGCTCACCTTTTACTGGTGTCAATTGAAGAAGATCTCTGAAAACAATAATGTGTTTTCCTGCAAAGAGCTCTTCATAGTTTGTTTTGAGTACTTCTTGTAATCTGAGGTGAATCAAAGCCAACATTAGGTTGAAGACAATGCTCACTTCGTATATTAGTAGCATTTTCATTTGTTTCAATACTCTGCGTAGTTCCATTGCAGCTTCTGCAGAAAGTTTGTAATAGTGTAATTTGTTCTGGTGTTCTACTGGCAATAGTAGTAATCGGTGTAACGTGACACCACCTATGTTGTAGTCAGCTAAACCTGTGGGGGCAGTGACAACAGCTGACAGTTTGTTGTTTGTCAATTATCGAAGGAACTTACTGATGATTTTGATTAGGATTTTTTTGCCAGAATCAGCTTCACCACTGACGTACAGTAGTATAGGTTTATAATTATGGCAGGAACATTCTTCATTTTCATGTTGTACACCATGTTCAATTTTTTGTGTTACTTCTTGAAAAATGCTACGTTGCTCATTGTTTAGTTTTGATTGTAGTATAGTTAAGTCTTCTTTATCTTCATACTGGCACATGGTGTTTTCTACTTCTATCATAGCTAATTCTGCCTCATTTATTATTAGTTTTTCTCCCAGTGGTTCTTGGCTTCCTGTTACAGAAGGTTGACTACTGTCAGGAGTTTCTTTATCTAGTTGGGCCTGGAGTTCTTCTTTGTGTTGCTGTTCATTTTGCAACATTGTTTTGTACTGTGTAAAGTGTACATCAGTTATAGTGTTTCCATTTGCTTTGAAAACATCTTCATATGAGTCATAGTTATCTAGTATTTCTTCTTCTTTTCTCCATGGTTGTAGCAGGGACATATAATGTACTTCTTTATGTTGAGGAGTCTTTAATGAAAATTTGATATGATTAATTAAATGTGGTTTAGTGAGTTTAACTAAGCTGCCTTCACAGTTTGTCACTATGTATTTACCTTTTTTTTCATCAGGTTTTATATTATTTTTGTATGTGTAGTTTTGGGCTATGTGGTATAGACACATGGTTTCCAAAATATTACTTCTGTTTGGGTAGTATGTGTCCAATAATTATTTTTCAAAATGTCTTGGCTGTTGGGATCACGTTTAGCTATTGTTTCTATATCTTCGTAGGATTTTAGAACTCTTTTTCTATATTTAGCTGGACCAAGACTTAGCCATACTATATTTTCAGATTTACCATACAATACAGTACCAGTTAAACGATCAGCTGCTTCATATGATCCACATTCTCTATGGGAGAGCATTTTTATGCCCAAGCTGTACAATTTCTGAGACGCTGTTTTATCTGATGACAGGTCATTCCAGAGGTCTTGGAGCTCTGTCTTTTCTGCTTTGGTTAAGTATGCTGTGACATATCGTGCAACTGCAGTAGAATTGTCTGCAATGTACTGCACATCTATGTTTGCATTCCATAAGTGGGCAATGATTGCATTGTAATCATTGATATATTTTTCTTCTTCTTTTATTTTTATGTAATATGTATTTTTAGGTGACTTACCTTTAACACTATGTCTAACTGAAGACATGAGGTTGTTCACTTGACCTGTATTTGTAACTGGTCTAGGGAAACCAAATCGGCATTTGGTGTAGTATTTCCCTTTGTTTTTGTATTTGCGACGACAATATTTTCCACATTTGTGTCTTTGAAATTGTAAAATTTGTGCATGAAGATCACTATTTGTTGCTTCCAATGGAATTTCGCAAGAGACATATTTTTCAATGAACTGTAAAACAGTGGCATCACTGTCTTGACCAAATTTAGGAGCATCTTTAATCCATAAAAGCATGTGGATATGTGGTGCTCCTCTGGCTTGGTATTCCTTTCTCCAAAAGAAGTGTTGCACTTCTCCAAGAGGAGGAACAGTTTTATTACAAATAAAATGTAGCATAGCAATGAATTGAAGGTAAAAATATCTTGAAACATTAACAGGATCCAAAGAACAAAGTTCTCCAGGTGTTAGTATATCTATGTTTGTTTTGTTTTTGTTTGATATGCGTAGGAAATCATGTAAATTTTCCCATGCATATTCTGCACAACTTAATGTAACAAACCAAGTCGGTGGCCCAAGGTTTCTGGTCATACAACGTACATCTCCATGACATCGAAACCAGTACTCTTTAGTACCATGCATATTTGCTAATAGATTTGTAATATTTGATTGTAAAACCTCATCCTTTTGTTGCACTTTTTGTAATAATTGTGTAGCTGTCATATTTTGAAAGTGTGATCCTGATGTTAATATGTGTGCAACTCCGTAACATAAAGTTGCTAGTTCACTTTCAAAGAGTAGGTGGAATATGTATTCCACATTTTGTCTAAATCTGGGATCTTCAGAATACATCCGTAATTAGCGGTATTCTGAAGCTGATATTTGAATAGGTCTATCATCGTACCTTCCTCCGTTGCCAGTAGGAAAGAGTAGAGGAAAAACACGTGCTTCTATACATTTTCCCATATGCCGATTGGTGATCTTTTTGTTTGACGCATTTGGTATGTTTCCAGTGCCTCTTCTATGGTGTCATTAGAGTGCAAAGAATGAATTGTATAATGGTCTAAAGTATTTGATATTGTAGCAGGATCTAGGAGCTCAAATTGACCAGCTTCTTGTGTATCCTGAATTATTTCAGTTGTATCCTTCAAGTTTTCTTCAATATTAATTTCTTTGTAATATTCATTATTCTCTTTAAGATATTGCAAGGCATGTCTAACTTTATGTAAATCTACCAGCTGTTGCCATATGTTTTTGTCTTTTGTAGGCACTCCATTTACTAAGATAATTAAAGATTGCTGCATTGGATGTTGCACTCCTAGAGTATGCACATTTTCTTTTAAATCTAATGGTAAATACACTACTTTTCCACAAATGCCTTTTACCAATTCAGAGGGAGGTAATTTTGCTGTTTTTGGTTGAAGGCATATTATTGCTTGAAATGGGTGCACTGTTTGAATTATGATGCTCTCATATAAATTAAGTTGTTGTAGGGGTTTTGGTAGTGGGTATAATTCCAAATTATTTGTGATAGCACGTGAAGGAGTTTGGTTGTTGTCAAGTTTTGTAGTGCAGTAACTGAAAAGTATTAAGGTGTCAGTTATTTCGTATTTGTTTTCTGCTACAAGGTAGAGAGCTAATTCAAACCATTTAGAATCTTCATTGTCTTCTATTTTGTATGATAGGTCTACAGTTTTTGTGTTACTTTTATAAAAAGTTCTGCGGCAACATACACACACATGGTTTGGTACTTCAGCTGATGTACTTTTAAATGTTAGTATTTCTTTTTTGTATATGTTTAGTAAAAGGTTGCCATGTGCAGAATTGTTGCTAATTTGGTTTAAAGCTATTTCATTCTGTAAGTGGCTTTCACTTCCAAAATATTTTTTCTGGATATAGTCAATTTCTTCAAGTAGGTCTTTTGCTGTACCATGTAGAAGAATGTTATTTAAATTTGCTAGTGCTAAAGAAGGACTTTTAGTATAGTACAGTTTATAAACGAGATTTCTTATAGTTGAATGATGTATTGATATCCTTTTGATATCATGGAAGGTGGTTTTACAATTAGTTCCTGTAATGCAGTCCAATGAATGTCCTTGTAGTCCTGTTTACTTGCGCACTGGACAGGTATCCATATTTTGCAGTAGTTTAATTTTGATTTTGTCTTTGCTTTTTACATATTGATTGAGGAATTGGCGTAAAGACTTGAAAAATTGTTTGGGAATGTTACACATTGACGTGCATGGCCATTTGTACAAAAGACGTTCTGATTTAGTTGAATGGAGGGGTAATTCAGGGCATATTTTTGTAAGGAGTACTTCTTGTTCCATTATGGTATTATTCACTTTTTCATAACCATGACCACTGCTATGTATGGCAATTGTATTTGTTTGCTTTTGTTTGTACGCTTCTTCATTAAAATATGGTTCTGTGCTCATAGTGTGTTTCCATTCACCTCCGCAGATACTTAAGAAGTTCTTTCTGTTGACATTTCGTTTATTGAGAAGTCTTTTTTGTAATTTAGTTATTAGTTTTGTTAGTGGTTTCATTTTGTTTAACACTAAAATAAATAACTTTCTTTTGAGAAGAATTGCACTATCTATCAATGCTTCTAAGATTAATTTCCTACGATAGGTTTTAAGGGTTGAATCTGGTTTCTCTCCTGCTTTTATAATATTTTGAAGGACTCTGTGACGGAACATTTTGGCTAAAATACTTTTCTTGGTATGCTTACTTTGAACTTTATCAAGATTTATAGAAGCAGTTTTATCTGTAGTGATAGTTGATTTTTTGTTAATTGTTTTCTGGTTTGTTTTACATTTTGATAGAGGAGGCAACGTTTTTCCATTTGAAACTTCTTTTGTTTCACTAAATGACTGTATTAGCTGTTTTGTTTCAACTTTTTTTTTACAAATTCCGCTAGATATGGATGCTTATGTTGGACACTTTTATTTTCATTTGCTCTACTTCTGCATTGCTTTCTACGGACTTGACTTTTGGTAGGCATTCTTTAGCGTCTGTTGAAAAAAATCAAGAAGGTATGGGTTGGGGTGTTCTGCAATGTATGTGTGCTGTGTGCATGAGTGTTTGAGTAAGATGATAAAGATGTATGTAATGGTGTGTGATTGTGCATTGGGAACTACAACTAGTAGGGATGGGTATTCTTGAATTTATATGCTACTAAACTGGGGTTCAGATGACAGAAAAAAGTAAGCTAGTGATATATGATATGATATGATATGGCATTTGTAACGCCTATACACAAGTGTTTCACGGCGCGACGAGGCAGGGGGGAACAAGGGGAGACAGACAACGATCCTACTAGGCCAGGTGTCATTCAGATCGTGCAAGTGCAAGGGTAGAGGGGAAGGGAAAGTGCAAGGGGGAAGTGGAGAGGGGAGAGTGCAGTACATGGTTAATAGCATACAGGATAAATAACAAGGGCCAGCTAGTGGCAAGTGCGAGATAAGTGCAGACAGGTGCTGGGAAGGGGGGCTGTAGGGATACAGACACAGTCCCGCAATGCAGAGGGTAGCCAGGGAGGCAGTGCAGGGGAGAGTGGCTGGGCCAAGAACCGGGAAAGGTGAGTGGCCCAGTTGCAGATTCAGTGCAGTTTCAGAAGTTTAGCAGGGGAGAGGGGGAGAGAAAGCGAAGGCAAAGGGGAAGGTTTTGAGGTGCTTCTGGAACCGGAGATGGTTCTCCTCAAGTTTCAGGGAGGCAGGAAGGCTGTTCCAGAGGGAGGCCCCTGCAGCGGAGAGAGATCTGCCCCCAACTCGTTGTTTGGAGAAGCGGCTGTCCCTGAGGGAGTTGGAGGCGGATGAGCAAAGAGCTTGAGAAGGAAGATATTTAGGAAGAGAGAGTTGAAGGTATTTTGGCCCAAGGCCCCAGAAGGCCTTGTGGACAATGCAGAGGGTTTTGAACTTGATCCTTGCAGTCGCTGGGAGCCAGAGTAGTGATTTCAGTCCTGGAGAGATACGGTCCCTGGGCTTGAGGCCAAGGACAAGTCTTGCAGTCCTGTTCTGGATGAGTTGCAAAGGGCAGAGAGTAGAGGCAGGCAGATTTAGATAGAGGCTGTTACAGTAGTCCAGCGTCGAGAGAACCAGGGCTCTAGAGACAGTGAGCTTCTGGGGGAAGGAGAGGAAAGGAAGGATACCTCGGAGGAGGTGGAGCTGGTAGTGTGACTTCTTAGAGACGTCGGATATGTGAGGAGAGAAGGAGAGTGTGGAGTCAAAGATGACCCCGAGGTTTTTTGCCTTGCAGGTAGGAGCAGGAAGAGGGCCAAGAGAGGCCGGCCAGAGAGCTGCAGGGAAGTAGGGAGTGGGTGTGCCGATGAGTAGAATCTCAGGCTTACTGGCATTAAGGCAGAAGTCGTTGGCGGCACACCATTCCTGGATGGCAGAAAGACCGTCAGAGATGAGGGAAGGAGAAGAGGAGGCCGAGGGTAGCCTGAAAATAGTGGTGTGGAGAAGGACAAATAGTAAATCTAATGTATACAATTAAAACAGTTGTTTTTTCTATAATATCCAAATTGTAGCGGTTTTGTTGGGTAATTTGTGTGTCCAAAAATAGGAATTTGTGGGCCATTCTGTCTGTAAATCGCTGTTTAAGATATGGGGATTTTTTGACAGAATGGTGCACAATCACTATTTTTAGGCACAGAAATAGTATGAATTAACTTTACAGTGTGTTTCAGTAATAATACAAATATTATTGTGATATTCTACTTACTTTTTTTCTAAAATGAACAGGTTACTTCTTAGTTCTTCTTTGTTCTTAAAATTCGGTTGCTTCTTTTCAGGAGAATGGTCTTCACTGCAATTGTAAAATAAACAAATTAGTAATTTTGTTTGTATATAGCACTGTTTTTAATTTAGACATTGATTCTTTTAATTGACGTCCTTAGCGCCTTCCTCAAAACCATTATTTGCATAAGATATGTTGCACAAGTTCAATACATATATGTTCTTAATTAACAAATTGTATTGTAATGACTAACTTTAGCAAACAAAATATCTTTACTGTGTTTGTGAAATTCATAATGTACCACTGAATAGCACTATTTCTGTAACTAAGCTCTTCCAGGTAATAGTGCCTCAATGTCATGCTTAAATTAAAGTAATTGAATAAATAAAGAAATAAAACAAAAATATTAAGTCAGTTTGAAAATGTGTTCATGTATTGTACAGAAAATATGCATACCTGTAGTTTGTGTTCATGCATTTGGATATGCGTGGAGCTGCAAGTAGAAATCTTGGAGACTTGTACAGTATTTCTTGCAGATGGTGCTTGCCAATGATATGACACTTGTACTCAGAGAGATTCACAGTACATTTGCAGTGCTGATCCATGATGACGCAGTTAGATGTAGAGGTCTTGAATGTGATTGGTGGATGGTCATGTGACTTCTTAGCTACATCCAATGAGGGAATGGCACAGAAAGCGAAGTGGAAATGGTAGAAGGACTGTTCATGTTACGATATGTCCGCAGACATGGTGGTAGTTCGCGGACATCGGGTGTTACATCCGGGGATTTTTGGGTTCAGAAGTCATGCAAATGAGAATGAGCACTGAAAGGGATTGATCAGGAAAGTTTAGTGGGTGTGTTGTGCCAGGAGAGAGTTTCTCAGATACTCTTTTTGCTGAGAGAACAACAGATAGCTATGGCTGTGTGTTTCAGAAAACAGATTGTTTGGATTTTGGGAGATTCATGGATACATTGGTTGAAGGTGCATGCAGAAAGCTGTGGAGTAGCTGTAGATCTTGGATTTCCACATGTGGAAGTACACTGGCATGGATTATGTGGAATGAAGTGGTTGGACTTGCTACCTCTTTGTGCTACTTTGGAGACAGAGCAACATCCAGACATAATTGTAATTCATTGTGGAGGGAACAGTTTAGGACATGTCTGGAATTTCTTTGCAATTTTCTATGAAAGAAGGACTTGGGAAGGTCATGGACATGTTTCCTAATTCTCAAGTAATATTTTCACGGATTGCACAGAGACAAATGTGGCTTTGTTCTTCTTCATTTGGACCACAAATGGAAAAAGCAAGGCGCAATGTTAATAAGGCTGTTTGTGCCTTTCTAAGAGATTTTGGCATGTCCTCTTTTCATAATGAAAATATTATGTTTCGTAGTACATACATTGTTTGCAGAGATGGAGTCCATCTTACCTATGATGGCAATCAGATTTTTTTGACAAATATACAAAATGCATTATGACCTTTTTTAGATTTACAGCATCCATTTTGAAGTAGGTGTTAAGTATTTATAATTTCTGATATACAAACACCTCCCAAAGCCTCTTTTCAGAGCCACCACTTCCTACCAGAGAAAATTGCAATGGTTATGATAGGGTATCAACTCAATTTTTTTGATGTCCGCGGACTGTCCGCGGACTTCTAAAAAATACAAAGGGCCCTGCTTCATTTATTTTCACTTCTATTTTTTAACTGTGAAAGGCGGCTCTGGAAAGAGCCTTATTTTTTTTTGATTTTTGTAATTTTGTATTTTTTTTGGTTTTTTATACACAACACACTAGGAGAGGAGGGGAAAGCAGGGTAAAGGGGGGACACCAACCACAGGGATAAGAAAGGGCGAGCTGAAAGAGGAAGATGTAGGGTGCGTTTTATTTCGGTAGTGAGCAGGTATTCGCATGCTCTGAGACGATAGTCTCAAAAGCACTGCGAAGTCTGCGTGTCACAGTACATACATACAACTGTGACCCTTGAACGGTAAGGGTCATCAGAATTCTGTATGGCCTGTGAGGCAGCTTGAGGAAGACACTGTCCCACAGAGGTGGTCCTTGTGGTGACAGGATCAGAAACAGAGGATGAAGTAGAGGAAATCAACCTACTACGTTCTTCGCAAGGTACAACCTTGCGAATAGCCCCAGAGTGAAATGACCTCAGGTTTCGCTTCATGGTAGTGGTCCCAAAGCTGTACGAACCGTGCCTCCCACGACTGAGTATCATTTTGCACTCATTGCAGGTGACACGGTTCGCACAAGCCTTAGGACCATTCCCATGAATGGTAAACAACCACCACACCCAAGACTCACGCCTAGTGCGGGTAGTAGGGATTTCCTCTACCTCATTCTCCTCATCCTCATCTTCCTCCTCTGCATCCTCACTTCTGTTCCCCTCTTCAGGCCCTTGGGGAAGTGGTGGTGATGGAGGGGGAGGGGGTGGTGCTGAAGCAGGTGCAGCACCAGGTGGAAGTAGTGCAGCCATGGATGCCATCAAAGATGAGATGGAAATCTGCAGTTCGCAGTTGGCAGCAAAATTCGCTGTGCTCTGTACAAAAGGCAGAAACAAAATGAGAATAAGCTCTAAGGCGTGGTCTTTTATAGGGGTGCTTGTACGCAGTTCACGGACAGGCGCGCTGTCCGCGGACAGATCAAACACAAAAAAAGGTTCAAAAAGTTTTTAAAAGTATGTAGAAACTCAGGATTACTATGTGGGACTTGTGCCATGGTGAGTTTTTATAGAAAAATATTTTGGATTACTTCAAAATGTACTTTCAAATTGTTTGGGGACATGAATAGTGTCCGCATTCAGAACACGCGATCAGCGTGGGCGCGGTCACATGATCGCTTCGCGAACATGTTCGCGAAAGAAGCGGCTGTCCGCAGGACACCAAATGCACGGACATTGGTTTGCTCATGCACGTTGATGTTCTACGGACACTGTTCGGGTCCTGAAGTAATTAAAAGTGCATCACACGTCAAACGAACAGTTACGGACAGGTGTTTGTTCTTAGAACAGTTTCAACTTGCTTGCGAACAATATGGATAGACATAGCATCCTCAGGACACCTCCATTTTCGTTTCTTTACAAACATTTCAGGACACCGCGTGTGTTCTTAGAACAGTTTCAACTTGCTAGCGAACAGTACGGACAGGTATAGTGTTCTTCAGGACACCTCCATTTTCGTTTCTTTACGAACATTTCAGGACACCAATTGTGTTCTCAGAACAGTTTCAACTTGCTAGCGAACAGTACGGACAGGTATAGTGTTCTTCAGGACACCTCCATTTTTGTTTATTTACGAACATTTCAGGACACCGCGTGTGTTCTTAGAACAGTTTCAACTTCTTAGCGAACAGTACGGACAGGTATGCTGTCTTTCAGGACACCTCCATTTTTGTTTATTTACGAACATTTCAGGACACCAATTGTTTTCTCAGAACAGTTTTAACTTGCTAGCGAACAGTACGGACAGGTGTAGTGTTCTTCAGGACTCCTCCATTTTTGTTTATTTACGAACATTTCAGGAATCCAATTGTGTTCTCAGAACAGTTTCAACTTGCTAGCGAACAGTACAGACAGGTATAGTGTTCTTTAGGACAGCTCCATTTTCGTTTACTTACGAACATTTCAGAACACCCGCCTTGTCTGCGGACACCTACATTGTTTTTTTTTTTTTTTTAAACGGAAACTAATTACAACTCAATATAAAAATGTAACTTTATTTAACATATATTCATAATTTATGACAGAGAAGTTGAGGCGGAACCGGAAACAAAAACAGGAGAATTAGGGGTTTCAACATGATTGGTATCAGGTGAAGAAGGGATGGAAGTCTCAAAACATTTGGGTTATGGAGAGGGTTTGGGGATAATTGACTGGGATACGGTGAGGAGGGACAAGTATATGTGGGGCAATGGTATGACGTTTTTGTTTTAAAATGATCTTCAACAAAAGTTTTCAAATTATTAAAATTGGTCAACAAAAAATCAATTTTTTCTTTTATGCTGTCAAGCGTGTTTTCATTAACAGCTTCTTCAGAGGTATTTTCTATTTTGGTATGCTCTGTACAAAAAAAATATATATATGTTAAATGTATATAAAATAATAATAATTAAATGGTTTATATTGTAAAGTGTTTACCATTAGTTTCACTATCTTGTGACATTTCCTCATGTGGGAAATGCTCCTCTAGCCATTCCAGAGTACTAGACATTTCTGTGAGAAAAAAAAATATTATATATTTTTTTTAATCTAATACAGAAAGTTTATAAATATATGAGTAAAATGAAGTACACTTACTATTCAGGTAAAATATGTTCCAAGTACTGTATAGGTCTGGTCTTGTTCTTAGTTCTGTAGTGTCTGTGAGGTAATTATGTTGGAAGCCAATTTATCTTCTTCTGGTATATTCCATTTTAGAACATATTGTATTTAAATGAATGGTTAGTGTGTTACATATATGGGTTATGTTTCTTATGTATTACTACATGTGTGTATGTGTGTTGCTTTTTGAATTTGTTAAATGTTCCTATGTTATGATATAACAATCAAACATACCCCCCCAGAGTTTTTAGGAAGTGGTACTGTTCTCCGAACATGTTCGCGGACATTAAAAGAGTTCGCGGACATCAAGTTCAGTAGAAGAGGTTCAGTATGTTCCACATTACATGTACATAAAGTCAAAGTTATTATTGTTAAGTTGTACTACTAAAAACCTATGAAATTCAGTGAAAAAACTTTGTTAAAGGGACGTTATGGTTAAGTTGCGCTACTAAAAACCTATGAAATTCAGTGAAAAAAACTTTGTTAAAGGGACGTTATGGTTCCAAGTAAAACCGAAAAACCCTTGAAATTCGCCAGTTATGGTGAGCTAAGCAACCATAACTCGCGCCACCACCGTGCACTGCTAAGACTAACACCCAGGACATCAAAGATGACATCACAAATGTGACTGATAAGCCCCCTTTGTGCGCCTTTTTCAAAGACATATCCTTGTTGAAAGGGAATTGTAGCAATTTCTTGCTCTTCACCCTTCCTACAGTACCCAGAGTGCCTTCATTCCATGTTCTTAATCCTGAAAGGGGTGGGGTTTAAATTGTTTTTATAGTCAGTTATTTTGCACATTGGTGTGTTGAATTGAAGTGCATTATTTTTACAGAAAATTGATTGCACATTCCTTTTTTTAAAACATTTAAAAAAACATTTTTGTAATGCCCAGACCCAGGGGTTTTCTACAGTAAATAAGCAGAAGGTACATTAGCAGAAACCATTAGTAGTGATAACAACGGAATTCAGCCGCTACTCATATTCATCAAACAACCAGGTTTTTACTAGCTTTTTGAAGGTAGTATGGGATTGTTTGTTTCTGATGGGTCTGGGCAAAGAGTTCCAGAGAGACAGAGCCGCGGCGCAAAAACTGACCCAACTGGCTCACTTGTTTTTGAAGCAGGAGGTGACCAACAAAGTGCTGTAGCTGGATCTTAGCGCACGCACAGGGATGTTTTGAGTAATAGAAAGAATATTGTAGTCTTGTACTATTGCTGTTTGGGTTGCTAATGTCATAACATGCACACCCCTTTTAAGAGTATAGGCTCTCTTTGTCATGATACTCAACAGGCGAAGGAAGCGTGTTTCTTGGCTGTGCCTTTTTCCCCTTTATGACTGGGATCAATATTGGTTTGTAGTAGTGTAAGTTTGGACAGTGAGTTTAGCCACTGCTCATCGCTGTACTCCTGCAGAGCAGAAGTAATTTTGTCACAGAAGGAAACGCCTCCCCTCAGGCAAAGGAACTTGCACCAGATAAACTCCTGGGAACCATGCCTTCAAAGGGGCACTCTCATAACTAAAGCCAGCCGCACAATAGTGATGTGTACACCAAAAGGCCTTTGGAGTTTCAAGTAGGGGACCAGAGGGAGTTAGAGTCGCCAGAGAGGAAACTGAACCTGAGAAAAGGAGTCCACCATCAGGGACATCAGTTGGGGACATACCGGGGGGCAGCTGCTACCCCTGACTCCCCCTCTGCTATCCCTGGACTTGTCCTTCCTACCCCTGGGCCACTGGACAAAGAGTCAGTTCCAAGAGCAGATATCTGTGTTGCACTTGAAAAAGTTTGTAAATGAAGCTAAGTGTGCCACAGCTTTTTCCACCTGGGAATTAGATCTCGTTAGCTGGAGAAATATCACGGATGCAGGAAAACCACAAATCTGCCAACACTAACAGGTTGGAAGTCCATTAGTGAAGAATGCCTGAATGGTTCGGTTCAAAGCCAGGGCTGTCTGTGCAGCTCATACCAAGTACTCTAGTAACATGACAGGAATGGGGGCTAGGTCTAGCTAATTGGGAATGGGTAAGAACAGCATGCAGTACTCAGTAACAGCACACCATGAATGCACATCTCATCAGTGTTTCTCATTGTCTACTTTGCACATCCAGTGAGCCACTGGGCCTGTGATGAGAGGGGTGTGCCCCAGCGGCTTCTGACACCAATCCTGCCTGTCCACTGTGTGACCTGGCCCAGATCTGCCAGAACTGCATCAAAGGCACAATGTAGATAGATGCAAGGTGAGATAATTAATTTACATGAGGTTGCCCTCTGCCTTTGAAGTAAACTATCAGTTGCTTCCCCAAGCAGAAAAATATATATGGAAGGATAGCTCTGGGGCAACACACTTGCTTTGGGAACAAGAGGATGCATTGTAACATGGGTGCAGTTCCTTGCAGTTCCCTTTCCAGTGCTTAAAAGCTGGAGGAGGCTGCCATTAAGCAGCATATAAAGGACCTATGAAAATAATAACATGGGCCTTTTATAGGGGTGATGTCATGGAGCTGCTGCTGGTGTTTACATTTAAAAACACATTTAAACTGCAATTACTGTGACCTGCAACACATCCTTCCCCTCTATTTCCCATCTAACAAAAAGAACTGTGGGTTACTTACCAAATACGCAAAACAGAAAGGTGATGGCTGGTAGGTTTCAAATCATTCATGACCACTGGCACAACTCTGGGTTTGAAGTGTGTGCTTGAGGTTCAATGTTATGGAGGCTGGTACTGGAGACTTATGATGTTGTACTAGTACCTAACATATGTTGGCAGAGAGTTTTTGAGACCCAATGTGTTCTTAGAGAGTTCAAATGCATTGAATGCAGATATAGGATGTTTGAGGATAATTGAAACTCACACTGTTGGAGTGTTGAAGCAGGGTACTGGAGACTTAAGTTGCAAGTTTGTTTGAGGTTGATGGTGTTGGAGAATGCTGGAGACTTAAGTTGCTGCAGGGTGGCACTGTGTAAACATGAAGGTTTTAGAGCAAGGCAGTGAAGGTGTAAGGTTTTGGAGGGCGGGAGTGGGTGTCAGATATTTAGACTGTTGAGGGATGGCCATTAGTGACTTGCAGTTGATGGTGGGGTGCCCGTGGTGAAAATGGTTGGGGGATATTCAGGCTCTAGGTGACTGGGAGGAGTGGGTTGCTGTGCAATGGTTCAAAGTGCACTATTGACAAGAAAATCCTTGAGCGTATTGTCAAAGTGTAAAAGCGTGAAGTGGTAGAGCCTATGATTGTCTTCTAGTTTGGCCTGTGTTGGGCCAATTGCTGTTTTCCGATCTGTGTCCAGACACTTGACAGGCACTGGCTGACTACGCTTTGGGGTTTAGGCCTTTTCGAGATACTCTGTTTACAGTTTAGCCCGAGTGATGTACAATAGTCCAGGTTGTTGTTTTGGATGTCTGCTTACATTCCCAGTAATTTGATAATATGGGCCTATACATACAGATATTAACGCTGCATATGGTGATCCATTCTTGTATGAAATGTATATCATATTACAGTGACATCATAACCATATCTTTCTAAGTGTATTGAGGAACAATGCTATGTGATTCTGCTTCCTGTTTTGTCAAGGGGTGAAAGATTGTGCGCCATCACTTCCTGTGATGTCACTTGGGCATTGGGTAAAATGACATCACTTCCTGTGATTTCATCAGAAATCAAGGGTCGTGTGATGTCACTTGCGCTACCCCAGGCGTTTTGGTGAAATGCGGTCCCTGTCCACCATGTTACTTTTCTGTAGGGTTTTCTTTCCTTGGAAAACAATAAAAGTATCCTAACTTGTAGGGCACTCTGGTCCTCTGCACAATATCAAAGGCTAAAAAAAGCCAAACATTTAAAGAAAAGTATGCATCAGTTACGGTTTGCAAACATTCTTAGAAAAAAAAGGCGACATAGTACTTGGATTGAAAAATAAATGAATATGTTCATAAATAGAACAGTGTAATGAACAATTCTTAAATCCCTATTTTTATCTGGATGATTTATTCTGAGAGAAAAACATCCAATTCAGCTTAACGCATTTCCCTTCTTCAGTAGCAAATTATCACAAATCTGTCAAATTAGTAAAATAAGAATCAGTAGCAGTTTAAGCGAAAAGTACAATATTTACAACATACATGGTTTATTTACCTTGGGCTTTAAAAGTAATACGGCAAAACTGTCTTCGGAAATGTGGTTCTATCCCAAACAGGGAATGGTCCAGTGATCCCCAACGTGTAGCTCGCGAGTAACATGTTGCTCTCCGTAACCTAAAATGTTGCTCGCCAGTTGTTCTGGGTCATTGTGTGGAGGCTAAGAAGATGGACATTCAGAGATGAGACAACAATGGCAGTGTACCCTGAGCCAGAACTGTACAGGAAGGCTAGCCAATCAGCCTACTCTATTTGACAGGCATGACATACTGTTAGTTGTTGAAGCTTTAGCTGTGGATGCATCAGTAGAGTGGTCTGAGTGGTGGGGCAGGCCAGGTGGGTGCAGGGAGCATGGGGGGTGGCTACAGAAATTAATTCCTTGGGGCTTCAGATGACAGTCCCCAGTGATTGAAGAGAACCTGAAGCACAGAAACTAAGCTGGTCTGGCCATCCATGTGAATACCCATTGTACTGCTCTGTAATCAGAAGTCAAAATGCCTCCCCACTGAATCGAACCTTATTCAGACAATTTCTATCTTAGCACTCTAGAAGTTCTATGTCACTCCGAGCTCTGGTACACTATGAGGTGCATCGCTGGCTGGATCAAGAATACAATCTAAAAAGATAATGTTGCTGCCAACTGAGCCTTCTCCTGCTGCACTCAGGTAGACAGCAAAGGGATTCGTCGTCAAATAGTATGAATATAAGTAAGAAAATAAGTGACTTGAATGCCCAACTGTCAAGGACGTTCCAATAAGCTTCTTCTGTACATGTATGATTTGCATTTGTTGCCAAAATGCAATTTTTTGGTCCAAAATGTTCCACAATAATTGGTGACAATTGCCAACGTCTGTGCCTTTATACAGCTGGTGCCCAAATATTGGGCGAATAAGTGGCAGCATTCTCGAACGTTCCTTCTTAAACAATTTGCTTATGCCAGTTTCTTTACATGTGAAGTTTGTGTTTGCTGGCCCCATACATCATAATTGGCACAAATGTTACATACTACTTGTATTGCAGTGCCTGATGGGAGAATTCACATTGAATGATGCTTTGCTTATATGGCATTTGACTAATGGGTTACCAAGGGGAATGAACTACAAATTGTGCACAATTAATTAGTGTAGCTACCAATTGCAATTCACTTACGTTACTGAAAATAATTTCTTAGTGACATAGAAATTATTTTTACTTTAGTATAGTGTTTCTTGCTAGATTCTTCCTGCTTCTAAATTCTTTAAAAACGGATATTACCCAATGTAATGTACTGAATTCATCTACCTCGAGCGATGAATGGCTAAGTCCACCCTGCCACAGGTATGAACATGCGAAATGCAAGCTGACCCCATGTCAAGAGAGTGCACTTAACAAGTGAGATATACAACCACACACATATGTGTACAATATGAAGGAAGAATCCCACCCCTTCTGTAAAGCGGTCTTCAAAAGTTCCAATTTGTGAACAATGTTACTTGCCCACTAGCATGCTTCAGAATGCACCACTTACAACTATATTTCCCAGGGGATTGCTTGGGCAAAGAGTACCCAAATCCATCAGAAATAGTTTTTTTATCCCTAATCACTTGTCTTAAATGTAACAGACCTTGAGTGCTTTAAAAAGCACTATTTTCCGCTAGATTTCATAGGTGGATAACTCTCCTCTCACACAAAGCCTGGTTGAAATGTTCTTTAAATTCTACCATATTATGTCCAGTGTTACTCATCCTGTTCTCCTAAAAATACACAATTTGCCCCTAACGATCCTGACAATCCCTTTGCAGGGATAGATGGGGCAGCACCAAAATCAGCCTTTGTATTTTGGAGTAAATGCTACTGTTAAAACGTGCTTAAAAAACATTTGCCATTAAATCGCTTGAGCATTTCCTGGGAGAGAACTCCAAGCACTCAAATATTTTGTTACATCCTGCAATGTTTTTGAATAATTTTCCTGGACTAGTGCCTAGAAATGCACTGTTTGCCACTTAATTTACCAATTTAATGTCAAATGATGTTTAAGGCCATTATGAATTGCGTGGACTAGGCTTAAACCTGGATGAGATTACTGTTTACTACTAATAATTAACAGTGCTATTAGCATTGTTGAGCTTAGTACAGTTATGATGTGTTCCAATCATTTTACCACTGACTGAATGACGATAAATTACATCAAAGTGCTGAAGTTGCTCACCATTTCATCTGACACTCAAATGTTGCTCATTGCTAACAAAAGGTTGAGGACCCCTGGAATGGTCTATACATTTCAAAGGAATCTCAAAGGTCTGTTCTAAAACAAAAATCTGATGGGAATAACTGTAAATACATACCAAAGCCAACACCAAAAATAAACACAGTTCAGCTGAAAGTTATCATACCTTACACTGTATGAAATAACCTTCCAATAAAACAGCTTGAATACTGGGCCTCATAGGAAAAACCAAAGAACAACGGAGGGCCGTTGTAAGAAATATAGTCAGATCACCTAATCAACCGACTTCACAGAAAATCACAGAGGCCTTCAAAAGAAGCACCTGCAACAATGTAACATGTAGATCAATTAATCAAAAGACTCCCATCGACAAAGTAGATAACCCATAGTCGACGTGGCATAACACAAGGCCTCCTAATATATTCACATACAGTACATAGCGTTGTGATGACATCATGCTGATGTATTCAGCGTGTCTTGTAACTATGCGAAAAATACTCTAAACCACCTGCAACTTCTACAAATGATGTAACGTATACAGGAAAATCACCCACCTACTAATGGGCTGTGTAGATAGAAAAAGCTCAGGGGTTAAATATAAGGTAAACCCACTTAATGTTAAAAGTGTACAATATGCAACCAAGTCGATCTTTGTCAATTAACAATTAACAATCAGGAGTCATGGAGTCTTCATTGACATACATAAAAATAGATTAAAAGCATAGATGAATCAACTTAACTTTAAACGTGTACAATACGCGACCAAATCAGTCTTTGTCATCAGTAATGGATTCGTCATTGGCATGCCTAATAATAGATGAAAAGCATAGATATCAGTCCCATTAAGTATAAATGAACTTGATGGTAGGTGTTAAACCAAAACTCCAATACATATCCCGTTTATGATAAAAAGCACTGATAATAACACAGAAATATAAAAGGCACTCCCATGTGTTAAAACATGTTTTCTAAACATATTGAAATAAATTAGTCTTGTGTCTCCTAAACCTATAATGTGTAACCATGTGAAACGTTACCACGAACATGAGCAATAAGCAAAAACCATATCTAACAATTGCCAACACATGATAGTAAACTGTAGTATAGTCAGCAGATGAATCGCTTATGTTCATCATGTTTAGTGAGAATACTGAATATACAAATGGTCTACATTGAGTCTGTGTGTTACTAGAAACCACTTTTGTAAACTAAAGCCACCTGGGAGCTTTATGTTATTTATAGCCATATCGTAAACAGCAAATGCATCAAACCATATGGAAAGAGCATATGGAAAGAGCACTGCAGCATATATGTACATTTTTCACATAGTGTGAAAAAATGCTACAAACTGAGAATCAACCATATCCATCACTTAAACAATATAAGGTTGTTAGGATTGTTCATAGAAATGAGCTAAAGTGAAATTCCTCATTCATTCCCGGTGGACTAACAATGTTTAATAGATCTATCCAGAACATTTCTGTTTCACTCAGCATCTTGGTGATATCCCTTCCTCTCGACAGAGAGTGGACAACCTCCAAAATCACACATCTCATTTGTGATACATTGTGATGATGCTCTCGGAAATAACTGTAAACCGGAGCTCTGTCATTCTGGGTATGTTCCGTCCAACTTTCTTTTGCTTTATGCGTGGTCTGACTCACATAATATTTCCCACATGGGCAGCGGATGCCATAGTCATCTATCTATCTATCAATCTGATGAAATTATGTCATTTTATGGTGATGACAATATGGTGAAATTATGTCATTTTATTTTCTTGCCATTATGAGGGTGTCTGACTGTATCACCTTTGATGATGTTACTACAAGTAAAAGTTCCAATCTTGAGCTTCTGAATGTGCCTCTGGGTCTCATGTTTTATCTTCTTGGCCTTAACCAATTGGTCTAAAAAAATGTCTTCCACGATTATCAGCTATCATGGATGGCTTGGGAAATAATCTATACAAAAGTAGGTCAGGCTGTATAAATCTCCAATGATTCCTGAGAATTTTAGTGATATGATAACTTTGATTGGAGAACTGCATGGTGTGAATAAACAGGAAAACCTCTTCTTTGGGCTTAGAAATCATACGTTCTTGTCTAGTCATACTGTGAGTGCTGTCCATAGCATATCTATGAATATTTTCTCGATATCCTCGTGAATGCAAAACGTGTAGTCATAGTTTCATATTCCTTCCTTAAGATCTGGTCATCTGAGACAATCTGTTACAGTCTGAGAAATTGACTGTAGTGTAGACTATACTTTAGGTGAGCAAGATGAAAACTTGAGTAATGTAAAAGGTTTTTGATATCTGTTGGTTTATGGTATATCGTCATTGTCAGAACTTTATGGTTCAATAAGACTTTAACTTCTAAAAAATGTAAGTCAGGTTCACCATTCTCCAGTGTAAATTTGATTTGTGGGTGGTTGCCATTGAGAAAATTCTAAAAATCAAAAAGTTGCAAACTCGATAAATGTCATCAATGTACCGCTTCCAGTATATTATCTTCGGCGCCCAGTTTTCATGGTTAAGAATGAACCTATTCCCGAAATAATTTATGATATATTGGCATAGACAGATGCCATGGACGAGTCCGTGTATGTGCCTGATATTTGTAAATAGTATATGTTACTGAAACAGAAATGTTATTGTAAAGAATTATCTTAATGAAAACTTTGTTGGGTTGTAAATTGTCATGTTGCAGTAGAAACCACTCTAGGGCATCAATGGCTTCACCATGTGGAATTTATGTTTACAGGCTCTGTACATCAAGAGAGAACAGAATGTAGTCAACCTCTAATAGCTGGAATTCCCTCAATGTGGTGAGGAAGTGTGAAGTGTCTCTCATGTATGTAGTGGTTTGCTGTATTAAAGGTTGCAGAACTACATCCAAGTATTTAGCCAAAAGATCAAACATACTATCAGACCCTGCAACTATGGGCCTAAAAGGTGGTCGGTTTGGATTCTTATGGATTTTAGGCAATGCATAAAAACACAGTGTTATGGGACATTTTTGAGTAAGAAACTCCTTAGTCTTAGAGGAAATCCATTCCAAATATATAGCTATGTTGAACGTATTCTGTATGAGGGAGAGTTAATAATGTTAGGGTCTTTATCCAACTCAATATAAGTTGAAGGGTCTCTGAGGAGATCCAGACAAATGGTGTTATAGAACTCTGTATCCATGATAACGATGGCACCCCCTTTATCTGCTGGTTTTGCTGTGCGAGAATCATCATCGAATAGTTCCTTAATCAATCGGGCTTCAAATTGCCTAACATTCAGTCGTGTGTGAGAAAAAATTAAAATAAAAATAGTTAAATGTAATTGTCATTTCCTTCGGCTCTGGCTGTGAAGCAGAAAAGACTGTTTTGCATCTTATGTTTAAGTCTAGAAAAATGAATCCCCTCTACAAAGCAAGATGTATTTTGTGTTGGTGTTAATGTAAGTCCCAGATTAACAGTGTCCAATTGGTTTTGCCTCAAGTATTTACTAGAGATATTTAATACTAGATGACCTGAAACTTTTTCTTTGACCATAATTTTCTTTTCCCCTCTTCGGGTCTTCCTCTGTCTAAAATAGAGGTATCACGTACCGAGCTTGTGGGTAAAGTAGAGTCTCTCAAAGTAACTTCAGAAGAAGTTATTGGTGTGTCACCTAATGTCTCCTTATCTTGTAATGGTCTGGATTCTCCCTCACTGCTGGGAATGTCACTGCTCTGTGTGTTATTGTAAGGGTTAGTATAATCCCATTTGTGATACATTGTGATGATGTTCTCGCAAATGCCTGTAAACTGGAGATCTTTCATTATGGGTATAGATATTGGACTTGTACTCCGTCCAATGATATTTTGCTTTACATGTGTGCTGACCCACATAATATTTCCCACATGGGCAGCAGATGCCAAAGATGACATTCTGCGTGTTACATGTGCTGAAATTGAGTCGTTTTATTTTCTTGCAATTATGAGAATAAATCATCTGGATTAAAATAAGGATTCAAGAATTATTCAATACATTGGAATTGAAGTGAAGATAGGTGCAACCAAGGCGGAGGAGTGCTCTGTCCCCTATGCATCCCCTGGGTTGAGGGGGCAAACAGCTGTGGACTACGGCCTCAACTGCTGGCTGCACTGTAACCATGCTCCTGCCCACTGGAGAAAAAGGATATCTTGCAGGTGCCAATCAAGCTCTGTGGAGTGGGAGTGCCACAGAAAGATTGACCTTGTCCTGGGGGATCCTGGATTGGGCCTTCCAGGAACCCAGAAGTCAAGGAACAGCTTTGGGCCCTGATTCCTGCATTGAACCGCTTGTGAGCTCCACCAACACCTGCCTGTCGCAAGCACCTTTATGCCAGGTTCTGGTGCTGCTTGGACTGCATGTGTTTTGGATCCAGTCAACCATCCCACCAACCCATGGCTGAATCATGAATCACAGCCTCATGGAGCTCCTAGAAGCTTGGGCCAACACTGCTGATTGACTAAAGATAAGAATAATGTACTGTGAAGAGTCTCTGTACCCAGTCCACATTCTGGGACCATTCTGACCTTTAAGCCAATTTTTGCACATGTTCTTGAAAAGACTTAAAGTGACAGTGCTGCAAATGCTTGCCTGATCATCTCTAAGCAAGTTCTCAGGGTGCTATTCTCTGCAAGTTCTCCATTTCCTGTATACTTTCCACAGGTGTGTTTTTGTGCTTGTGTGCTCTGGTTAGTTATTGTATTCTTGAGTGTGCAATTACATTTTATGTATGCATGTTCCACAAAGAACTCCGGAAATGTACATATACTTAAACCTGGCCCCATGTGATGAATCCTCTTAAATTCCTTCCCTCCCAGTTCTCCGTTGTATTGTCTGTGTGTATTCTTCCCCTTTTTTTGATACATGCTATGTAAATCTGATACTTACAGACATACAAAGGTTAGCTGTTTCTCATTTTGTTTTATTATTATTATTATTATTATTATTATTATTATTATTATTATTATTATTATTATTATTATGTGGGTATTTATTGAATGTGGAGTGCTTTACTATCACCATAAACGTAATCTGCAAAAATAGTAGTTGTACAGGGGAACTGGGACATTTCAGAGAGTACCAATGCCGCCAATGTAGATACATACTAACAGTATTAACAAACATTCTAGCTGTAACTTTCAGGCTACATTGGACAGAACTAGTATATAACTGATCTAGTATAGGCAAATGTAATGGTTTTGCAGACAGTTGTGTATTGCTTGAGCAGAGTTCAATCAGTGGTGTAAAGAGTCTAAGGGGCCCATCAGGACCACTGGGATGGTAAGGTGTCATGTAGATTGTTGTGCCCAATCTACTGAATCTTAATGCTGGACAATTGAGATATCTAGTGTGACAGTTAAGTGCTGAATGCCTTGTTGTCTGGTATATGGGGCTTCAACCCTATTATGTGATTAGGCTGTTCCACTCAACAGAAATGTTGAGACATTTGTTGGCAGTGTCTAAGCAGTGCTGCCTAAAAGGTGGTCGGTTTGGATTCTTATGGATTTTAGGCAATGCGTAAAAACGTACTGCTTAGACAATGCCAACAAAGGTCTCAACATTTCTGTTGAGTGGAACAGCCTATTCACATAATAGGGTTGAAGCCCCATATACCAGACAACAAGGCATCCAGCACTTAACTGTCACACTAGATTGTGCCTCGGTTCTAGCTTGCCAAGTTGTTTGTCTCCATCAACCCCTCACCTGTTTGGGGTGAGCATCTGCAGGACAAACCATTTGAGATCTTGATTGGTATGTTTCTTTTGTGTGAAATGTTCCACAAGTGGTTTGTCTGGGAATTTGTTGCATATGCACGAGGGTTGTTCTGAGATACGCTGTTTGACAGGACGTATGGTCTTGCCTATGTATAGTAATCTGCAGAGACATTCTATAATGTATATGACCATCTTACTATTGCAGTTTGTGTGGTCTTTAACCCTATCAATTCACAAATTCACATGTGTCCTTCTTTTTAGATTCAGATCATAGGATAGCCCATTGAATGAGACACCTTTATAATCACACGTCCTGATGAAGGCCGGTGTACCTTGAGCACCCTCCATCTGCTATACAGGCTGAAACACAGTTGTGTCAACAACCCCACAATGTTTAACCAAGACATTGTAGAACCAGCTGATTGATACAGCATTCTCATTTGTATATGGCCCCAAGATACAGCAAAGGGGTTATTCTACATTTATACAAGTCATTTTTTTAGATTTCCTTGATATTGTTATTCTTTGTATACATGTAATGTACATGTACAAAAAAGTTCTGGTTACCTTGCAGTAAGTTTAGATATATTCAACCCTTGTCAATAAAAGGATCTCACGCAGGTTGCTGTGTCTTCACATGTGGTTCTTAATGTCCCAAATGTGGACGTTGGTAAAGGAAAGGTGGTCAGACGACACGTGTTTCTACCCCAACGGGTCTTTATCAAGGCAATGGTAGTGTGTCTGGGGGAGTCTGTCCCATGTTGTTCAGGCTGCCGGTTGGCAAGGTTTCTGCTCAATCTTGCATAGTCCCTAAGGCTGTTGCTGCATGAAGTGTGGGTCGCTTCTTCTGTCATGACCACCTTTCCTTTACCACATGTCCACATTTGGGACAATAAAAACCACATGTGAAGACAGAGCAACCTGCGTGAGATCCTTTTATTGAAATGGGTCGAATATATCTAAACTTACTGCAAGGTAACCAGGACCTTTTTGTACAAAATTTCAACAAGAGCTCAGCACAGGAGCGTTCAGGTTCTAGAACCCAATCTTAACTATCCACGTAATGTACGTGTTATGTTCTCCTGTGCCGTACTTTGGCTGTACTGTCACATTTACTGTTGTTTATATAGTAAATGGATTAAAAGAGTGGGCCACACTTTATCCGGGTTTGCCCTGATCCTTTTTCATATATATGAGGCCCTCTATTGTGCTCCATGTTAAGTTCACAACCTTGCTCTATTTTCAGTTGTTGACCCTCACAATGATCTCTTCCCATCCATCTGTGCACAGTGTTGACATACCGGTACCCAAGTGTTTAGTTGAAAGTTGTTATGCCTTACTGTGACAAGGCCTGCATACAGGCCCTGTCAGGAGAGGGAGAGAGTCACACCAAACAACCCATGGTCCCGGCGCCAGTGTGTACAGGCCCCCTCCCTACCCACCTTATCTGTGATGATTGTGCCATCCCTGTTGCAGGAGAACAATGACAGGGAGAAGTCGCAAAGGGGAGCAGCTGAAGGAAGATACCATGCGGCAGTGGTCTGCACATCTCTGCAGGATGCGACAAGCAGCATAACAACTTCTGCAAGAGAAAGTCATTCTGTAGAGACTCTGCAAGTCTATGTGGCATCCAAAATTAGAGTCATTATTAAGGGAAATCACACCAGCCCACCAGGGAAATTACCATTAAAAGGCCCATCAGGAGGCCTTTTATAACAGGGACGCCAGTCTCAGAAAGTCTTTTTCCTTTTTCTTTTTTTGGCAAGAGATGATGCCAGAAAAGAGGGCAGGCCTTGCAAGTCCTTTTTGAAGCCTACCAAAGCACAGTGTTAACAGTAGAGTGAGATTAGAAGGTGGAGTGGTAGTGATGAGGAAAGAAGAAGATAATAGCAGAGGTATTTGTTGTAGAGTGGTCATTGGATAGTGGTAAAACCTAAGGGTCGAGGTAGGAAGGTGGAGTGTGTGAGTGGAGGGACAGCAATATGGCAGGAGGGGCACATCCTGGGGCCCAGTGCAGAGAAGGATCAGGAGAGATTGTGTGCAAGGAGAACTAGTGGAACTGGGTGGAAGGAAGCATTAACCCAAAACTCACAAAGAGGACTATGCATGGCTAGGTCAGGGACAACTAGAAGAAACCTACAGAGGTAGCCAGCCACCATTTTAGGGATTCCCCTTTTAGCCGAAGGAAGAAACACAGACAGTAGGGGTCACTTTGCGATATTTCTAACACTCCATTAAGGACACCTGGCCTAGGGAAGAGGAAGAGGCCGGGGTAGTCAAGTTAGCGAGGGATGACCCTAGCGCCAAACATCCTAAGAACCCAGTAGGCCCCAATAGCTCTTTTGATTGTTGGAATAGCGACAATAAAGACCCTTGGAACTTATTCCTGTCTCTGGAGTGGCTCTTTTTGGTGGGCGCCCGTCACACTTACACAACTTTTCAAAATTGAGTTATGTAGGTGTTATTTCTTTTTTAGAGTTGGAGGTGTGACTATTCATTGACAAAAATATCATGCAAGACTAACCACCTTCCCTTTTATTCCTTGTTTTTTGGAGAATGATATAACCCGAAACATGGGGATAAAACTTCAAATCACATTCACTTCATAAATGCTTGTCTTTAATATTATTGATATGCAGATGTATTAGTAAAATAATTAAACGGGCAAGTGCAGATGTTAGGCATCTTTTAAACCATGCCAATTGTCTTCATTACTCAGCATGCAGTGCTTTGGTCCATGTTTAATGCCAGACAATTTAATCATAAAAGAGGTGTTAAGTAATTTTGGAAGTGTTATTTCAGATAGAGGCCATGGCTCTGGCACTTTGCTATAAAGCAGTAGTGAGTAACCTTCAGCCCTGCAGATATGTGGGCCTACAAATCCCATTACCCCTATTCAGCATAGTTAATGGACCAGGATCATTTTATTTATTCATTTATTTATTCATTTACTAATTAAAAAGCATAGATAAAGCAATGCATTTTCGGCACAAAATGCGTACATAAATTACCAATGTTAACAGAGCAGAGGACATGGGTCCTTTACAAAGGGGTCAGAGAATGTGCCTTGAAGACCAGATGTTGCAGGAGAAAGTGGAAACAAAAAACTAGGGAAGAGGACAGAACGGAATGACATAGGAACAGGATGGTGGAGAAAGTGCTGAATTAAGGATGGAGGGGTGACGGAAAAGTGCTGTATGGTTGCCCATGAAGGGTGGGGAGAGAGGAAAACAGGGTGATGCAGTAGCTTAGAGTGCTAGGAAACAGGCTCTTCAGAAAGAAGGAGAGCTTTGATGTTGGACTTAACTAGTGGTAGAGTTGGAGCAGTATGTAAAGGGAGAGGAAGAGCATTGCAGTGTAGGGGAGCGAGGAGAGAGAGCAGAAATGAGAGGCAGCACAGGGGGCTCAAGTGGTGGCAAGGAGGTGGGCTGAGGATGATTGTAACGAGTGAGGAAGAGAGTAGGGAGTGAAATGAGCAGATAGGTAAGGTGCAGCGAGTCCATGGATACTTTTGAAGATGATGAGAAGAAGTTTATAGTTATCCCTTTGTTTCATAGATAGCCAGCCAATCTGTCCACAGGCTGAAGAGTTAGAGGTAAAGTGAGGTAGGTTGAAAACTGTGCGGTCCGCAAAGTGGAGGACTTTGTCTAGAGGTGAAAAAGCATAGTTGGGAAGGACATAGAGGAGACTGGCATAGTAGTCAGGTCTAGAAAGTACTAAGGAGGATATTAGCTGTTTAGCAGTATTGAAAGGAAGAAGATGACAGATTGTTCTGATATTCAGGAGGTTGAATCTTGCTGCATTGGCAGAATGCAGATGAAGAGCAAGAGGTTGTGTGATGGGTCGAAGATGACACCAAGGTTACGAGTGGAAGCAGAGTAAGGAAGATAGTCAGGAGAGGAAAGAAGAAGAGGAGGAGAGGAAGAGCTAGCCTGTTTGGCTGAGAAGTAGAGAACATCAGTCTGACTGTAGTTAAGCATGACTGAGTGAGGCAGATGCCGCCCAATATTTGATGGAAGAGAGACAGTTTGACATTTTTGACAACAGTTTATCGAATAAGGAGTGAAAGGAGAAGAAGATCTGAGCATTGTCAGTGAAGAATTGATAGGAGAAGCCATAAGAGGAGATCAGGGCACCAAGAGCTGAAGTATAGAGAGTGAAAAAAAGTGGACCAAGAACAGGCCCTTGCGGAACTCCAACAGTAAAGGGGGTGAGTGGGTAGGTAAGGCTATTCCAGGACACCTGAAAGTATCTGGGGCCAATCTATGAAGAAAACCAAGCAAGGCCCTTATCTCTGATGCCAAGGAGAGATAATGTAGCGAGAAGGTCAGAGTGATCAACAGTATCGAATGCAGCAGAGAGGTCAAGAAGAATAAGAACAGATTAACAGTTTGCATGCCGAGCGGGAGAGATGAAGTCGCTGACATTGAGGAGAGCTGTCTCGGTAGAATTCAGAGGTTTGAAGCCAGATTGAAGATGGCCCTGGACGTTGTGAGTATTAAGGAACTCAGTGAGTCGATTGACTACTACTCACTCTAGGATTTTGTAATAGTATTGCAGACGAGAGACGGGTGAAAGTTGGTAGGACATTAAGGCTCTAGACCAGGTTTCTTAAGGAGAGGGATGACAGTAGCTGTTTTATAGGATGAGGGAAAAGTGGCATTGTCAGGAGAGGAGTTGAAGAAGGAAGTAAGATGTGGACGAGAGAGATGTGTGCTTCACAATGTGTGGGTTCAGTCTGTCTGTAGGGGCACATGAAGGGTTAGCCTGGAGAAGTAGGGCAATAATCTCATCAGGGTTGGTAGGGGCAAAGGAATACATAGTTGAGGGAGAGGAGGGTGGGAGTGGTGGAAAGAAGTGAGCAGGAGGAGGGGATGGAAGGTAATTAGCGAGGGTATTGTGAATGGTAGAAATGTTAGGTGCAAAATAGAAGGCATGGTCATGTGCAGACACAGTAGAGGAGACAGAGGTGGGTTTAGGGGGTGAGAGAATTAAATTGAGAGATTTCTGGAGGATAGAGATGAAATGAGAGATAGGAGTCACGTTTGAATAAAGGAATAGTTTTGAAGAGCAGTGAGACAGAGTTGGTGATCAGAGAAATGTCTTGGCCTTTGCCAATTGTGAAGCTTTTTCCATATTGTTGTTTCAGGGTGCAGATGAGCAGGGTGAACTGGCCTATCGGGACCTCTGGAGATTTCCCAATAGGCCTCTTTTGTGTGGTAACCTATTTTATTTCCAAATGTTCTAATAGAAAAGTGTTGGGCTTTCTGAAAAATGTGAAATATGGGTCCACTGTGAAAATTATTGGTTCCTAGTCCACCCCTGCGGATGAGAGGTGTAATCCAGAGCTGTGGAGAGGAGGATTTAGGAATGAGTGTAGTAAGAGGGTAGTGAGAGGAAAAGGGAGCCTAAAGAGCAGTGTTGAAGTTAGTGAAGGATTCTTTATTGGATGAAAAGGTGAGTTCAGCAAAGGAGGCAAGAGAGTGGTGTAGGTCAGAGAGGTATTCAGGGCGTTTGGAGTAAGGAAACATTCACTTAGTAATAGTTGTAGCAGATAGACAGTGTGGGAAAGAAGCAGGAGTGGAGGTTGAGGCAAAGATAATAGAGTGATCAGAGGGAGAAGGCACAGTGGAGATATTAGAGGCAGAGAGTTGAGAAGAGATAAGAATAGGGTCAAGGGAGTTTCCACTTGAATGGGTGAGCAGCCAGTGGACAAAAGAGACTTAGATGTTATGGAGAACAGAGTTAAAGTCAGTGGATAGAGCAGCAGGGAGAGAGGTGATGTTGAAGTCACCAATGACAATAAGGTGCTGATCAGGAGGGAGAGAGTCAATTAGTTGTGTGATGTGGTCAAAGAATTGGCCTACCGGACCAGGTGGCCGGAAGAGAAAGATAATATGTATGCCATAGGGGCAGTGATTTTGGATATCGGATATTTGAGGGAGAATAAGCAGGAGATATGGGAGTAGGAGAGATAGGAGGTTTGGAGGATGAAAACAGTCCTACACCACCACCCCTGCCAGTGGGGTGGGGAGAGGGAGTGAAGGTGTTGGCAGAGCCATGAAGGGTGAGATCCATGTTTCTGTAAGGCTAATTAAGTCAAGAGAAGGAGAATGAGAAAGGAAGGAATAAGAGGTAAAGGAACTTTTGTTGCATGTAGACTGTGCATTCCAAAGAGCAATAGATAGTGAGATGTAGAAGTATAGCAATGTTGAATATGAGAAATAGGGAGGTCGTGGGGGTAGATGGGAGAAAAAGATGTTAAATGGAAGTTAGGGTTGGAGTTGGTTTTGTGTGAGGAAAGAGTAGTGGCGTGAGAAGAGAGGTGGCATTGAAGAGAAGAGATGATAGGGATGGGGAGAGAGTTGAAATGATTCTAAATGGAGAAGAGTCAAGAGGGACATAGAAGGGAAAGGAAGAGATAGCATGAGAAGTACATAGTGAGGGTGAAGCTGAGAAGAAGCAATTAAGGGTAGTTACAGACAAGTAGCAGTATATAGCAAAGCAAAGGCTCATAGGTAAAGAGGCAAAGAGGCTGATCAATGGCTGCTCTTCACCCTTTACCGATAAGGAGTTCAGAAGGGATGACACACGCTCTTATCACCTGATCGCCTAGTCCATCAGTTGTTGGTCTCTCTGATATTACCTCTTGTGTTTCTGCAATGAGACGATTTCTCCATGATTGGTGTTGCCACAGGATCTTCTTGTGGCCTTCAGCTGGAGATGGGGCTGATCCAAGATGGCCATGGGAAGTGATGTCACTGATCCACAAAAAGTGAGCTGGTCCTCCTATCAGGGGTCAAACTTTCTTTAGGAGATTTGAGGGCTGGTGATGATAATTGAACTCCCCGAATTAGCATAAGAATGCTCTGATTCATGGAATGAGTATGACAAATAAGCCAGAGATTCAAGCTGAGATGGAAGGATCCCATTTGGATAATGAGTCATTGTCTGAGACCCGGAAGTTCGCCGCAGGTTCCACCCCGGAATCAACTGCCCTAAAACCATTCTACACTCGTGATATACGACAAACCATGCCAAAAAGATATGAGGTGCTTGTGGGTCGTTTTTAAGAAGTTCATGCAGGCTGAAACATAAATATGTGGAAGCACACTTGAAGTGAATATGGTGCAAACATTAAGATCTTTCCTTCAGATTAGATTTGTCTGTAAACATCTCTGTTTGCTTGTGTTCCTGGTGGAGCCACATAATTGTATTTAGGATTGTGACCTATTTTGTATGTGGAAAACTGCAAGGCTTCAGGCATTCACCAATCAAAAGAATGGTGATTTTTCTTGAAGCTGTTGTCTTCATGAATCTCACCCTGGGGGTTAAGTGGATCCTAATGGATCTATGCAGGTACTAATGTCCCTGTTTGGAAGGGCTGCTGTCCCTGAGTAGCAGGTGAGTGTAAAACCTTTCTATAGAACATTCTGTCCTTTACTCAAAACTATGCCCCACATAGTGAGAGCGGATCATTACCCTTCCGTGCTCAGTGCAATGATTTTCGTAGCCTAGACAAAGCACCATGCTTGCTCACAGTGCGGTCAAATGTCATGGTTTTAGGTCAACATGGTGCTCCCTCGTGCCCCACATCTGGTGGCTTCCTACGCAGTAGCCTAGAAGGGCATTATTTCAGCTCTAGCACTGAATCTTCCATTCGGAAAGAAACACTACCCAATCTCTTTGAGCCTTTGATCCGGTAATTCTAACGTACACAAAATACAATATGACCCATATCTTTCAAAATAAGCAATATGTTATTAGCCCATTCTCTTGAGCGCAGATATCAATTGCACTTCAAATTTGCCTGATATGATGCTTAGTATCTATTGACAGTGTTTGAACTGTGTGAACAGAGATCATCTTGCAATGGGCTGTTGTGGCTGCATTTTCCCCTCCCCCCTCGACTATCGTGAGCATCATTACATGCACATTACTTCAAAGCCAGTGCAGCAAGAACACAAGTACTGCCTCCTGAGGATTCATACGTTCCATGGGGCAACCGCTTTGTTGATGATAACTGGTGGAAAACAAACGCAGAAGCCGTCTAACTTGCTGCCAAAAATGTGACAACAGCTGAGTTCTGCTGTCATAAATTATCTTCCCATGTAAACCATGCAATCAAAACACATGAGTCACAAACTGGAGACCCAGGGGGCTCCTCTAGGAAAATGTGTCATGCCTACAAAATGTGCTATCTTTGTATAAGAAGCAGACATTTCCCAAACTACCACGTTTCCCTGGGAGGGCGGTAGCTCCACCACAAAAACGATTGACAATGAGCTACAGTAACGTCTGGAATAACTTGCATCGCCGGGCATCGCTAGAAAGTGAGTGGACACATGCAAGAGATCCACCCTGCAAGTGGTTACCTCAAGGTTTCTTTTGCTTTTCTGGACGACTGGGACTAAGGGCCTTTATACTTACACCCAGTGTTTTTATCAAACTTCCAAGCTGTACCCAGCTGTCTCCAGGCCTGCAGAGCCAAAGGGAGGGAACTACTGCCACGTGAACATTGAAACTAGTGGCGTGTGTATAGTCATAACGAAGGAGCAAGCCCACATTACCCCTCTCCTTTGGACATACAGTATTCCAAAACAGCAGTTTGCCTTTGCAGCAAAACATTCATGCACACCTCAGGAAATTGTGCGCCCAGAGAAAAGACTCAGAGCAGAAAATTGTCACTCAGAAGTGTTGACCAACCTAAGCACATTGCCATGCCATATCTATATTGCCCCATGCTACTTCACATTGCCCCAGACGTGTTCCCCCTTGTCGCTTGAAATGACACCCAGAAAATACACACATGACTTTCACATTGACCCCCGAAATTTGCTTCGAAATTATTTGCCCAAAACATGATCACATTTTTCCCAGACGAAGACTTGTGCTCCTTTCACTTTGACCCAGAAAGTTATTTCATGTTATTTCACACTGCAACCTCATGACTCGTTTATGTCACCACCATACATACAATAAAATACGCCCACCCTCACATGAAACCACACACCCATCCAAAAGCACAAACGACACGTGGTCACTTAAGTGCTTTCTCTGCTGGCAGTGCAAGAATTCTGGTAATAAGAAGGAAGCAGAAAGGAGGGAGGGGTGTCAATTTCACTAGTTCTGTTTCCTGAGCAGTCACCTGTGAAGGCCCTGATTGACTCTACCGCTGGTGCACACACAGGCTCTGCACATCTCCTAGCTGGAAAATACTGGTGACCCCAAGGCCTTTTTGTGGCCTTGTTTTTGGTATGCAGAACTTTCTTTGGGAAGAGAAACATGCTGTGTATGCTCTTGTGTGGTTAGGAGAGGAATTCACCCAGCCACACACACATCAGCAAATGCGCAAGTGCAGAATATGTTTATTTATAGGACTCGCCAGTCCTCCCGAGCATGTGCATACCTTGGGGCTAATAAGCAGGCTGATCAGTGCAAGGTCAGCGTAGCTGCTAGAGGCTCAGTGGGCAATTCCATATCCTTTAATTGCTCCTCCTATTATAGAGGAGATGCCGCATTAAGGCGCTGTTCTTTATTATGATTGACAGTGTATCCCTTGTGACTTGGCATCTGGGACTGGGATACCAATGTTTCTGACCTTGTTAGAAAGTGTGGCTCAGAAGCTGTATTGAAGTGCATAAATGCTCTGTTTACACTAGGTTTTGGTGATTTGAGTTGTGAGTATATCTTCATCAGACAGCTTAAGCGTACCATGTGGTCAGGACTCCAATAGATGGAAGGCCAGGCACAAGATCCTGCTGGAGGCTGGCGCTCTCTGTTTTCCTGAGAGATAGGATGGACATAGGACATCATAAAAGAGAGAGCCAGAACTGAGAGAGGCAGCTGAAGGGAAGAGTAGAGAGCTGAGGACCAGACAAGAATAAGGAAGCTGTTGTTCCTGCAGGTAAGAGTGGAGTACGGCACAACCCCAGACCCAGAGCTCCAGCTGCAGCCCTAGCCTTGTAGCCAGTGGTATTTCCTTACCTCGAGTATCATCTAGGTGAGACCATGGAATGCATAGCTCGCGAACAAGATGGACATTTTCAGAGGGAGCATGAATTCCCTGGAGGGAAATTTCGGGGCCTCTGCAGGAGGTCAGACATTGTGTGAACCCAGACAACGAAGATGACTGAAAGATTGCCCAGCTCTAAAAGATAGAAACAAAGGGGCTGTGTTGCCACCAGTATGCAGATGGGCAGGACCAGAAGCTATATGGTTCAATTCCATTAAAGGATTCCTAGACACAGGCTGAGATAAGTTGTTCTGTCTCCTAAAGGGATCGCCAATATTGTGACATTCCGAAGAATGATCTCTGAGCAGAGATCTAGCAAGTGTTAGTCATATCCAAAAAAATGCTTCTGAAATAGATCATGAAAGTTGTCCTTTAGTATAATTCATCATGCTAAAAATGATTGCTATGGGTAAATATGTTTGGTAAAGACTGCAGAATAAATAAAGTGAGCAAAGTTCAGAGAAAATATCCAAATAAATAAAATGAACAAGCATTAAATCTGCCCCTTGCACTTCCCAATAGTTTGATAAGACTGCAATTTGGTCTTGTCTCGATGGAGGTTATTTGGATATGTAAGAGATTATTTCTCTACTCAAAAATCTGAATCCATCTATACATTCCCTCTTTGGGGATCTAACAATAAAGCTAGGCTCAAACGCAATTGGGGATCTTAAGAAGTTTGCTGAATTGAACAATGCAGTACTGGTGAGGTTAGATCTGGATGCGGAGACATTGGTCAACAACCCAGTGAGGGTTAAGAAAAAGATGTACACAGATCACTAGATTAAAATATTTGAAACAGTCCAGAAATATACATTATATAAAGAGTTGGCAGAGTTCCCACAGAGCAGAAAGATGGTACCATAATATTTAATAAGGTTCCCCTCAAGTAAACTTTGCATGTGCTATCTCAGATTCCAATTAAACTTTGGTTCCAACTCAGGTGGTGCTAGGTCCTAGGATTCACTTGCCAAAGGAACAACATATTTGTAGGCTGTGTACACATTTAAATTGTATGAAAACAAGGGAGCACTTAATAAGTGAATATCCAGGGGCGTGGAAGCTAAAACACAAGTTCTTTGCAAGATTTGCTCACAACTTTGCAGATGAGAATGCACAATAGATGTGGGACAGGCTCCTTGATGGACCTCAAGTTTCATTCACTTTGACACTGTGTACATTTTTAGAAGTATTGTATGAAATATTCGAGGGTCAAAAATTAATGGGTTTTATGATTGAGTATTTTAAGCATTATAAAATGTTACTCTTTTATGTATAAATGATGAACTGACATTCTAATTGATATTGTAAGTGATATTTTGATACATATAATTTTGAAAAGTGTATGTGTCCCTTTGTACACAAACTGAAGCACAATAAACAAATAATATGTCAAATAAAGTGAACTAACATTCAACAAATGGGAAATGTCTTGTGCATAGAGTCCAATTTATTATTGTGAAATGGAATTTAAATAGAATTGAAATACTTTATTCAGATGTATCCATTGAAATGAAAAACACACAATGTATCTTCAAAATAACAATTTCAATAAAAGGAGATTGGCATAAAATAATCAAATTCAAAACCCTTATCATTAATAATATCAGCACAACCAATGTTCATAAAATCATGAGAGATGTGCCTTTTTAGACCAGCTCTGGCAAATTCATATATATTGAACTTCATTTCTATTTTCAGCATTCAAAATTAGAGAAATTGCCTCATCAAAACTTCTAACATTGTTAGTTCTAAAATGGGGTCTCAGTACTTTCCTCCATAAATCTCTTAATCCAAAACGATCATATATTAAAAGAAAGAGAAACAGATCCTCTTTGCCACTCTTGATTCAAAGACAGCCCTCGTTCATTTGCTTCCATTTAATTCCTGCTCCCAACAGGAGAACCTTAAAACGTACTGCCACAATGGTACTTCTACACAGGCTGCAGGCATGGACACAGACTGCAGGCACGGCCTACCATCCGTGCACCTTAGAATGCAGCTACTGCTATGCTTACCGGTCTAACAGCACATATAGCCTTCCAGACTGAAACATCTGACGTACCTCTACACCTCTTCCACTAGCATACAGCGACTACAAACGAATAAAATTCGGGATAGCTGGTCACACATCGACTCTCTCAACCATAGCAATCTATTGCAAACCACCAACAGCACCCACCCACGTGCCTGACCTCGCTTTTGGCTGCTTAGTGGAGCCTAGCCAGCCACCACCCAAGTCCTAGACCGGAATAAATGCACACATGCATCTCCGAAGTCAAACTCTTTCAAATTTTCCAGTACATTGACTACGGTCACCAAGTGCGTTCCAACATAAAAAGCGCATTGAGGACACACAAGTGGAGAAAGAGCGCTACATAAATAACAAAATACAATACAATACATTCTGGATATTTGGGGACTGATTTACAAAGCGTTTTTCAACAGGGTTTTCCCATTGACAAAGGCTTTTGTAAATCAGGCCCTGGGTCTCCTATAGTGATATCCTCATTGAAATGGAAATGAATAGTGAGAATGATCATCATGGTTTTTCCTATACCTTTACTGACCCAATAAGGGACAGGTGGAGGCATTGTTCTAATAACTATGTAGGAGGCGGACTAATATATAAATCATTGTAAAGCTATCCTTCTCAGCTAGGGGAGCTAGGAAATAAAAAAACATCCTCATGCCAGTGCCCTTCCCCGTTACCCATGCAGGAGAGTGCCAAACCCATTCATCTCAGTGCAAAAAGAAAGTGGGTTGTAGAAGCACCATGTGAATGGTCGCTGAAACACCACTGAGCTGTGTGTCTTAGTTATTGTACGTGCAGGATCTACACTAGGTACTGGATGTGTACCCGTCTTCAATTTGCTTTATTTGACATATAACACTGAGCCTAAAGATTCAAAATGTACAAAAACAGTAAACTATTCAGTATCATTCTCAAAGAATGGTAGACTCATGACTGGCCTATAGCAGGCCCCAGTCTTACTTTTCAAATGTCCACTCAAGGCACACATTGTATCAACAGGGCCAGGAAGAAGTGGGCCCAGCACCCGGCCGCAGCCACAGCACCGACAGGGCCTGGGGAAATGGGCCTGGTGGCTTGCCTAAGACATGTTTTTCCCTGGCCCTGCTGATAACAACATCCATAGCATGAACAAGGCCAGGGAAAAGAGAGCCCAGCAGTCCAGGGCAGCTGCGCTCACTTTTCACCCTGCCTCATGATAACAAAACCCACTGCATCAATATAACCAGGGAAAAGTATAATTTTGTGTTTTACAAATCCCCAAACATTTCGGTATTCACACATATATAAAAACAGCAAACAATCAGCGAGTAAATCACCTTCATTCTCTAAATAAATCTCCCAGGGCTAGTGGGCTTCATGACTGTTAAGTGTTCATTTAGGGTTTGCGCTCCCCTGGTGTCTGGCTGTTCCATGATAATGTGTAGCCATTAACCCTGCCAAGGAAATGGCAATAGTATGTACATATTCCCTAGAGAGGCATCAGTCTTCTCAAACTAAAGGCCGTGTCACTTGAAATGTGCTTTTGCTGTCAAAAGACAGACCTCAGGTTATTAACTTATCCAGAGCATATTCAGCCAACACTGGCATCACCCGGGAGATCACCAGTGTGAAAGGGGAGAATGACAGATATCACCAATGCAAACTACTTGATGCTTTCCATAAACTCGAAGAGCACTTTGGGAAGATAAGAATGAACACACATTTTTTTTTATAAACGGTATAACGGTCACAGTGATTGAAGCCCTCAACCCTTTCTGTTGTGTACGTAAATCAAATAAGCAGAATGGGCAGTTTGCATTATGATAACGCCCTACCAGTAAAGTGAAGGCACACTATGAATCATGTATACACATTCGGAAGAGTTTTTCTTTGGAAGTCGGGTTCTGATTGTAATGCTTTAGCAGGGAGACAACTTCCCTGCACGCATTTCTTTCACTTCACCCAGCATCCCTACCACCCTCCCACGAGTGCTTGTGACTAAAATCGGTCTGGGTGCCACGAATGGTGGATGGAGGGAGCCCTGCCAGCCCCCCTTTCAAAGAGAGTTTTTTTTTTACTACCAGGGTTCTACCCCTGCCAGCTCTGGCCCACCTAAAGCTCTGGGTAGTTTATATGCACGACGTTCAATGTATTGTTCTGCGAGAGACCTAGCATTTGGGTGTCCACGAACATTGGAAAATAAATAACACCTTTTATTTGACATTTAAAGCACATATTGCACCGTATCCTACCCATCCCAGAAATAGCTTCACATCTAAGAAAAGTGTAATGCCATAGCTCTCAACCATTTGTGTCGCAACGGCGGGTGAAATCACCCGATTTTGTTTTTGGCGGGTGAGACGCCCATAGGAATGAATGGGCGTGCAGGAGGCTTGGCGGGTGAGTCAGCTCTTTACAAGGCGGGTCACACCCGCCAAAAGCGTGTGAGTTGAGAGCTATGGTAATGCTGTGTTCTGCAAGGGACCTACCATGTGGGTGTCCCTGAAAATGTAGGTGTCTGCCAACGTTGGAAAAGGAGTAAACCCCTTTATTTACCATTTGCTTCTGCATATTCCACCCCATCCTCACCACCTGTGCTTTTGACTATTTTCTTCACGTGATGTGCATGGACTATGGAGTCCAGTTACAAATCCAACATGGCCTCCCATTAGAAAATGTTTGCCGTTCCTCACGTTTTTCCACTGACCAATCAGTGCCTTTGCATGACGTCCACGAACGTAACGTGCCTCCTTGATTGGTCTAGCGGTATCCGCAGACACTGCATCAGGAATTGAGTCTCCGGACTGAACCATGATATCACTAATTTATTTTGTAACCTATTTATTTATAAAATCTGTTAGATGCAAAAAAAAAAAATCCTCCCATTCATATCAGTCCGTGTTTTGTCAATTTTTAGATCACTCCTCCTTAATTTTGCCCCCCACTCTCTTGCCAAAACGGCACCAACTTTGCAAACAAATTCGCAGTCAGGTTTGTATTGTTTGTTTTGAAAAGTGTTATGCATATTGGGCAAACTGCGCCAAAATTATAAGCCGCCCATAAAGTGCTGCGTCAATGTGAAGACCAACATAACCGTGTCCACAGGGTTGCTATCACCGGCCCTGTAATACAATTCAAATAAATCAAATCATTCAGTGGGTAAAGATCTGGACCAGATACCCTTTTACCATGACACAATGATTGATTAGTTGCCTATTGGGGACATTGAGTGGGAGTTCTCAAAAATCCCAACACTGACTCTTTGTACCACAGCTTTTTGAGTGGGGCTGCTGAATATATTGCAAGAATAAAAACAACTTTCATCGAATTTTAATAATAACCACAAATAGGAATTAATGTATTACCAGTGCTTACGGCAGCAGCAAGCTGGGATGAGACATGGTTTGAGAAGTGAATTTGTCAGTATAAGAAGAAAATGTTGAATTCCCCTCTTGAGATTATTAAGCTTTGGGAAATTCAGACCAGCACTGATGTACTTGCTATATTATTACCAGATATGCTAGTGGCCTGGGCGTTATATAGTGGGTGTTTGTGGAATAACAAGGCCCTTTAACTTATTGGGTAGTTGTAGGGATGCAAATAATTAAGAGTGCTAATTACTCATGGATTGGACTAGAATGTGGAAGCGTGATGTATTTTTATTAATCATATTGTTGTTTACTGTGTAATGTTTTATGGTGTATCAGCTAAATAAACTTAATTCGGTTATATTTAACTAACTGTTAAATAATCGGTATGCAGTCTTTATAACGAAATTAACTAATGAATGGAATTTATAACGAAAAATAAATAACGAAAGAAAGCAAAAATATATGTGGGGTGGGGTAAAGGATTAAATCTTGTGGGGAGGGGGTTGGGGTGGTTTTTAGCAAGGAGAAACGGTTTGGGAGGGGGAAGGAAAAGAAAAAATCGTAATTTTTTGTGTTATTTTTCTTTCGTTATAAATTCATTTATTTAGTTATTATTTTAAAAGTGATGGAACAAAATAATCTTCACAGGCAAGGCTGTCACAGATCATTCGAATGTGGGTTGGTTGCATTATCCAGAGCTGGGATGCGCCGAGGGAGACGTCGCAACCTATAGTGTGGAATTTGGTGAAGTAAGTTATTGAGAGAAGATGTATTAAATAAGAACACACGTTTCTCTAAGGTGTGTAGAGAATGACGGTGCATACAGCTTGCCCTCGGTAATCAAAGGCTTGATGAGCCTTGATCAAAGATTTGGGTTTGATACGTTTGGCACCTGGAAGCCAATGAAGAGAGCAGCTAGTTTATGAAATGTGTGCACTTTTCCTGACACCAGTAGGTAGATGGGGCAGGTCCATGAATCCACTGTTCCTGTAAACATCTTTTGAAGACATGAGTCCATTAACAATCGTTTCTTAGTGTGAGAAGGTGGCATCCTGGACATGTTTCTTGAAGGTCTAGCAGGAGAAGCATGAGCTTACTATAACATTGCTATTAGGGACAGGGAAAGGTTGGTATTGAGAAGTGCACCTGGGTTTTTGGAGGACTTGGTGAGGGAATGCACAATTCCAAGTGAGAGGGAGAAGCCAGGTGCAGAAAGCCAGCTTTGGAGAGAGTACTTCATAATATAGACATTGCCCCTGGTTAGGGGGTGTACAGGGCCGGTAATGGCACACCAGCCTGAGCAATGGTAGACCCAAGCGAAGCGAGGGCCTCGGCAAGGGCTCGGCAGGAGTGATTGCTATTTGATGGCTGTGTGTTCTTGCCCACATTTCCAGCCACCTGATTGGCCGAGCGCCCCTCCCTGGGTGCGAATTTGAACATCTGTCTTCTCACTACTACGTTTGTGACAAAGGTGACACATTCATTTTCTAAATGACTAACCTCATTGGTTGTGTAGCTTGAAAGTGGAGTTAGACTTCTTGTTAAATCTGAGTAGGATTTGAGTATCGTTAGCATTGCAATAAAAGGCATGAGTGAAGGGGCACGTAAGTGAGGCAAAGAGATGGGAACAAACGTTGAAAAGGTGAAGAGAGAGAGAGAGAGAGACAAGAGCCCCAAAGAGCACCACAGTTTAGGGCTTGAGGCTTGAAGGTGATGGTCAGGAAGAGCCAGAATCATGTGATCTGGGATAACAGAGTTATTTGATTACAAAGAGTGCAGCAGTTTACACACCGGTCAAATTACGGCAGAGGGAGGATATTGATGGTGATTATGTAATTTACTGCATGTTCGATGCAATACCTGTTGTCCAGATCAGAGGAGATCACTTATTCAGTTCTGCAAATAGAGTTAAAAAAAGACTGGTTGTTCTCAAGGGAGTTGTATACTTCAAAGTAATAATAGAGTGGGCATGTCACACTTCTTTTTGGGTGTTTGGCCAAAATGTTTGGATAAAGATTGGGCAATAGCTATTACTTTGAAGGATGCATGGATACTATCTTCCGGAGGGATCTGAAAATGCCCTAAAAGGGAGGTACGGGGAGGGCTATACCTTGGGCAAAACAAGTGCTTGAGGGTTCACTGTATGCAGTTGAAAAAGAGGAGTGAGATTATTTAGAAGACTGAGGTTGACAGGGCTCTAATGGAGAGATAGATTTGGAAGGATTCTTCACATTGAGGGATTCTGTTTTGGGGTAGAGAGATTTGGAAGCTGAGGACATGGGATTGAGGGATTTTGTTTTGGGGATGAGAGAGAAAAAAAGAAGATGGTGTTCAGGGCTAGTGAAGAGGTAGTGAGGAAATTGAGCTAGTAGGGCAAGAAGAGTGGGCATAGTGGTGGAGATGTTAGTGAAGCTGATTGAGGTGCTGATCATGCAAAAGAAAGACTTTTAATCAGAGAAGATGATGGAGAAGCGAACAGAGAATGTGATAGAGATTGGTGAGGAGAGATTGTGTTTTTTCAATGATTTGGGGGCACCTTTTTTCATGGCATTTTAGATATTATGTTTTCTTGCTCTCAAGTGGATACCATAAACAGATTTTGCAGGTCTGTTGTAGGAGTTGTAACAGGTACATTCCAGTGCACCAGCGTTTGGGTATTTTGACAGATGATATTTGTTGGGAAGTTTGAATTTGGCGGGACAATCATATCCAGGGAAGTGGAGTGGAGAATAGTAAAAAAAGAACCAGTGGAAGCAGGGCTAAGATAAAGGGGTTTGTCATGATCACAGTTAGACAGTGAACGTTCTAGGGAGTGAGTGGATACATTCTCTCACACTATGGACAATCAAATGATATAGCTGGAAGGAGGAGGTAGAAGGAGGTGGTACAGAAAAAGTGATTCTTAATTAGTCGGACAAGGGAAGCTATATGGCATTGCAGCACAGACTATAGTTGCCATCGAACGAGAGAACAAGTTTAATAGTGGAGCATTCGGAGATCCATATTTTGGGTGACAGCATTGTCAATTTGGAGGATGAGTTGTTGACTCAAATGTTGATGTCTTAGAGACTGTCTGAGTTGTAGCAGGAGACAAAACGTTAGGAAACAGTGTCTGCAAATGCATTGGTTAAGATGGAGTGGGAGCCGGGGGTGCCAATACATGTTCAGGATGTGGAAGCCGATTATCTAAGAGAGAAGGAACAGGGAGATTGATGATGGTGGCAGGGAGATGGAGTGTGTGGATACCTCCAGGGCTGCTGACCCTGCCACTGCATCAGTACTGAAGGAATGCTGATATCCCTCAGATAGTTTTCAGGTAAAGGAGGTTTAGGCCAATGTCGGTTATAAGCGGACTAACTTGGGTAATGTCCTTGATACCCAAGAGAATATTGAGCAGCATGCTTTTGAGCTACTCATTAGCAGGAGAATTCAGTGAAGGGAAAGGGCAGGAGTTAGTGGGTTGGAGCAAAACGATTTTGTATAGAATGAATACCAGATCATCCTGTAGGTCAGCATGAGGGACATACAGAGATTTCTGGGCTATCACGGATTTGGAGAACAGCCAGAGGTCACATTTTCTAAGTGGAATAGGCACAGTGGGAGCCTTTTTTTGGGAGCATATAGGTTTTTGTGATCCGGGGACGACAACTGTGGATGATGCAACGAATTCATGTGCAAGAGGGGCAACACATGATAAGGCCTTGATTGTCAGTATTGATCCAATATGGGGCAGCAAGTTAGGCTCATCGTCAATAGTTTCTTTTTATTAGCATAATTCCTCACACTTTACAAATGCACTTTTGGTTATTGAGCAGTAGAAGCAATTTCCCTATTTCTGCTCTGTGAATAGGATTTTGGGGTGTCCTCTGTACAAACAGTGGCTGTTTACAGAAATGTATGTGTAGGGTTTCCGTAGATCTGTCCCATTCTGCATATACATTTTAATTTTGGAACCCACACACTGATGTCACTAAGTATTATTTGAGAGATGATGCGCTCAAAGAGTTTACTGATTAATATTACGGGTTTGTAATGTGAGTTGCTTCTTGATGTCCTCGAATGCATAGATGGCGTTTTTTCCCCATAAATGGTTTTATTGCCATTTGAAAACTGACAGATGCTCTTAGCAAGTGTAGTCTTTGACATGCTTAACATATGTGTTATTATTAAATTATTACATTGTTTGAACTCGCTAGTGTTATTGTTTGTTCTGGAATACTTTATTGATTGTCTTTTAGTTAAGACTGTCATGGATGCCTCATTTGGTGAGTACCAATAGGATTTGATCATCTGTATTTAGGAGTCATTTTATTTCAGAGCCTTTGTGGGTAGGCAATTAATATAATGAGTGAATAGGATTGGTTTGGTTGAGTTGGATCTGTGTCACACTCTCTGTTCCCAAATAAAGCCCCTAATTTTCATATGGCAATCACTCCCCACCACCCCCCGGTACCAGCCCGCCACACTGAGCCTAGGCAGGCCAGAGTGAAGCGAGGGCCTCGGCGAGGGCTGTGGGCCGTTACCAGCCATGTCCACCACTCGAGAAGGAGGTGGTAGCCATTCGCACACCAGGGTTCATCCAGGGTGTCAATGGTTCTTTTTTTTCAGGAGATGGGCTCTGTGCATATTGCGCAAACCGATTCTCCCGAAGAAAAAAAAAGATGCCCGTCAGCATAGGAAAAGGGAATGAGTCCCTTTTCCATTTCTATGCCAGTCACGTTCGGGATGAGTGCCGGGACCAAAACAAAAAGCTCAGTTCCAGCAAGTAAATGGGGGAAGGAAGAGAGGGGTTTGGGGAAAGAGTAATGTTTGTTTTTGGCCTGCAAAATATTCTGCTGTTTTACGAGTAAGACAGGATTCCTATCCAATCCCTGAATGACAGACTATATTTTCATCTTGCAGACACTAATCAGCACATTTGTAAAGAACAAAAATAGTGTGAAATGTCTGAATGCTTTATATTTTTCGGAAAAGCATTACATTGAATCTGACATCCACCATTAAATTGTAAATTACTACAGACTGGAATAGGTGGGAAGAAAAATGTCAAAATAAAAAATATGTGTCCATCAATCAGAAATAAGGAGAAGGTACCTGGGGAAGGGCGGTCAGCCAATCAGGTGGCTGGAACAGCAGGCGAGAATACACTGTGTACCACTTGCTTTTACCAGCCACCTGAAGCCTTTCCCCGGGTGGCGCCATTTTGGTTGTGGGGAGGCAACAGGGTGCGTATCCTTGCCTTCCCACGTCCCCAACCTCCTCAACTCTGCTCACACATACTCCTCTACAGGTCTATGTGTCTAGGACTATGCTTAACACTATGGGAAGTTGCCAGATTGTGAATTTGGTATGAGCTACGCTTGAGTATTTTGTTCAGTATTTTACCCTGGCCTCATTATTTCTTTAGTTTGTTGTGACTTATTTTAATTCCTTTATTAGAACAGTTTTGTCAGTGGCAATTTTCCAGATTTTCAACGATTCCCTGTCTAAGAATGGCTTTCCTGTAACAGACATTGCATAAAGGGCCTTGTGATGCAGCCCTCCCATTATGCACAGGCCATTACTGAAACTCAGTCATGCACATCGCTTCTCTTCGGAGGCACTCTGCATGGCAGAGAATAATTCATCAAGTGCTTGCAGGAACAGTGGTCCTGAAGGCTCTCAAATGGGAACCTGTCTCAAATGAAAGCCTGCAGTGCCTATGTTCCTGCAGGCACGAGGGAGATCTAGAGAAGCTATCAAATACGAGGCCATTAGGGCATTTATTTTGATTCTCTCCACATGCCCTGCTATAGGCCATAGGGAGGCTGGACTCAGGGAAGGATATGTTAATCCTTTCCCTCCCTGTCCCCTGTGCGCATTGGAGAATATGATCCCGAAACAGAATGAAGCAGAGGGACTGGGCAGAAAAATAGTTACCTGTAAAATGAAGAAAAAGCCTTGCTGTGTGTGTGAATGTTGTGTGGGTGCATGTTTCTGTATGTGTGACTTTGTGCATACGTGTTGTGTGTGTGTGAGTGTGTGTGTGTGTGTGTGTGTGTGTGTGTGTGTGTGTGTGTGTGTGCGCGCTTTTGTGTGGGCATGGTGGGCTGAGCACAGGCACCATGAACATGTGTTGTACTATGGCAATAGAAGCAAATACTGGGCACTGGATGGAGGGAAAACTCTTTTCAGAGCAGTGCTGGCCCATGCTGGGCACTGTGTAAATCAATTTATGTCCAAACAATTCTTAATCCAGTGTACACACTCAATCACAGTGGAATAAATACCTTCAAAGTAGTTCATTTGTAATTTATCTTTCAAACTTTATTTTTCATCTGTAGTCATAGGCACACTTAAAAATGTTTTCTGCTGCATGACAACATGGTAACAGAGCAATACCAGCATACATTTGGCACTGGCTGCATGAAAGCGTGTTTTAGACAGCAATGCTGGCACATATTGTGCACAGCCAGCGTGAACAGAATTTTACAGTGGCAGTATTGGCATCAGTTGGGCATAGCCAGTCTAATAATATGTTCTCCAGTGGCATGCTAGAATATGTTTCTGGCATAAATTGACAATATCATTTACAGTGTCAATACTGACATGTTGGTCACTGGCAGCATGAAAAATGTGCTTTGAAAGGCAATTCTGGCAAAACGATTTGACAAAGTCAGAATTAACATGGGCTAGAAAATGTTGCTCTCTACTACTGGTGACCTTGCATCTTTTGGAGTTTTTCATCTGTTCCCCGGACACACTTATTGCGAATTGTACAGCTTGTTTAAGAAATTGTTATGACATTTGCACTGTAAATGTAGACCCAAAACAAATCTTTGACGACAAACACCATGGCCGTCCAGTAATACCTCAATAGCTCGTGCTCACTCATCGGCCAATTCAGGGAAAATAATAATGCCCTTCCGATGGACACATTCACCAATCGCCCCTTCTCTTGTCAGGGCATTTCTCTGGCCTTTGGTGAGCTTTTCCAGTCAGATGTCTTCACCCATGCTTCTAACGTGCTCTGTCTTCTAGACCATCTGTTCTTAAAGTTGCATCTTATTTCTTCCTTGTCTTAAGTTCACCCCACAGATCCCAGAAACAGTCGCTGTCAATTCCAGCATTTGCCTGAGCTGTTTTGCTCACGTTTCTCTTTCTTACTTTTGACTTAAATTTTTTTATTTTTGTGCATAGCTGAAGTGTCATTGGGTCATTATATTTTAGGTTGGGGTTAGAGTTGTTTCCAAGTTTGTGTTTCAGCTTTTTACGGTCATTTTCAAAACCATGTATCAAGTTGGCCATTGTGTTTCACATCTGTTTTGTCTTTGGTACCTTTAGTCATCCCCTTATGAGGATTTTATTTCGATTGCTAACAACAACCTGGCTTGTGTGGGTTGATGTTTGGGTCTAGGTTTTTATTAAGGACTTTTGGGTGTAGGTTTTTATTAAGGAAGGAACTGGCCGTACCTCATTTGCATTAATGTTGAGGAAACATGCATTTTCCTTTATTGTATTCTGTCTATAGAAACCTGGAAGGGACGGAGATTGGCATTTGTTCTTTGTAACCAGTGTTCCGACTTGGTTATTCAGGGTTGTTATAACGTATAAAATGATTTGGTAATAGTCTGCGAATGCTGATCGCTCCTTGCCAATTTGACCACTGGTTTCAGGGGGACCTTATCAGTAGTGGCATAATAAATTATACTGCCGGGTTGAGATGAACATTCATTGTCCCCGAGTATCACATTTCTCATTCTCTTTGAGATTTTGTAGACTTGCGCTCTTGCATAGATTTAGTTACTTCTTGCTGTCCGAGTTAGTGGTGATGTCAGCGTTATTTATGTGTTTCAGTGGGTCATTATGGCAGCTTTTATGACCTGAAAATGTAACGCTTTCCCATGTTGTTTAGAATGAAATCAAGATCTAAATGTGCACTTGCATTCCCACTTCTTTACAGAAAAATGTTCCCACTCTTTGGAAAGTTAGTTTCAGATTATATTCTAATCATATCATTTGACTTAAAGTAGACTCAGTGAACACAAAGCAAATAGATCGTTCTGAGGTGCAATTAGGTGGGAATGATTTCCTCACAGGCATCTTTGCTCCCACCCTGGAGCTCCAGAATGACATCTCCAAAGCAGCAGCATGTCTTGTCGGTGGTGCATAGAAATTGCACAAAATGCCAACTGTTCTTAGAGAAGTGCACTGGTTACATCTAAAGGCGTGAATACTCTTCAAACGGCCTGCATCGCCTAACTGACAAAACATGAGCGCATTCCATTCTACCTGCTATAGAAAATCAAGCTACTAAGCATAGGGTCATTTAGGAACATACATGCAATGGATGGGTTCACACAATAGCTCTAAGTCCAAATAACCGAACAAACTCAGGAAGATGCCAAAGTACTGTTTTATTACCAATTATCTAAAACGGAGTTACAACAAACATCAACGCACGTATGCTTGATTTGTCTTAACAATCTTTTCATAAAAGCATGGTTATATACTCAAAATACGTCAGAGGTAACATCATACTACCTGGCAAATAATAAAAACCCTGGCTGGGATCGGGATATACTAAAGGAGAACAAAAAAGTACACATTATATAGGAACTAGGATTGTGAGTGGCTGCCCACTGTCAGGTGGACAATATGTGCCTACCTCTAAAACATGTCATCTTCAAAACCATTAGATACGCGGTTTCTCATTGGTCTTCAAACTATAAGGTCCTTCGTTATATGGGCAACTACAACTGGTTGGCAAGCGTGTGTCATGTCTGCTCATTTAGTGGCACGTAAGCCCAGACACAGGTCCAAGGAGATGGGGCCAGACTCCACCTCCCCACCCAATTATCCCAGCATCTCTCATCACCCAAGCCTTCTGCCATGAAGATTGTCTTTGAACTTGGCCTTGCAAAGTATCCTTGTCTCAGAGAATACATGGGAGTGCGAGCACTCACTATCGTGTTCTAGGACTCCAAGTTCGACTTTATTTTCATCCTTGGTTCACATGAAAGGAGACAACAATTTGGTCCATTTTGCAGGTTTTAAATGTCTTAAATGAATAAAACCTGGCACTCTTGGTGTTCTTAATTTGCACCTTAACTAGAGTTGATTCATACTTCGCTCGTTCACTCCTTTCCAGAATAGATAGCTGACCTTAGCTGCTTCAGTCTTGACTCCAGGCCAAACAACCTCAGCATGAAGCTCCATGATTCAGCTTACTCTTGCTGTGACACAATTTTGCCTTTCCTCTTCATGGGTCTTGGCTTACTAAAATTCATGATACCGATGTCTAGCTTCTATATAATGGTGGCTTCACCGCATTCTATTCACTACGTATAGCCAACTTATATGGTGACTTAGTTTTGACTTACTTTTCATTTCAGCGTCTGTACAATTATTGAACAGTTGATTCTCTACAGCACTTTGTGCACATGTAATCTTCTTTTCCGTATTTGAAAGTTCTCTTGATTCTTTACCTCGTCATTAATTTCTGTAGGATCCATATATCCTCTTCAGCCAATATCCTCAGGCGTCGTTCATACTCTCTTATGACATCACAGGATTCTTTCTTTTCTCTTTTCTCATAATCCAAAAGGGAGTTCCTCCCTCAGATTTTCATCTCTTTGGGGATACATTTGATAGGGTTGCCTCAATGGGTATCTTCTTTCAAATATACTCTGTGGTATTGGCACAACTGCTGGTGTCAAACACAGCACGATATCAGGCTTCCAACACATGGGAGGTAGGGGCGCAGGGCTACCTGTAGAGGCATGATGCCGCTCCTCTATGCTACTGCGAGGAAAAAAGGGGTTTATCTGCTCCACACCAGAATGTGGACTACACAAGCAGGCTCCTACTTGCCTGCATTTCATGAGGTGACCAGCGATGGACTGGGAACCGAAAGAGGCCCTGGAAATAATTTTCAAAGTGGCCCCATATTACACATTTTCAGCAAGCCAAACCCTTTTCCTATGAGAATATTTGGAAATAAAATAGTTGACCACACAAAAGAGGCCCAGTGTGCAGAGGCCTACCAGGAAATCTCCAGAGTTCCCTATAGTCCAGTCCAGCATCAGAGGTGGCTCAACACGCTACAGCACCACAACGAACACTTACCATTGTGAGGAATCACAAGGCCAGACATGGACTGTTCTACTTCGGGACAACTTAAAGAAACCAGTTGAAATGATATCAAATAGAAGGTCGGGATGGGTTCTCCATAGTGCCAGTGCCCTTCCTGGATTCCCTATGTGCATGCCTAATGAAATACATGTTTCTGGGTAACAAAACGTCCTGGCTGATTCCCGGTGCAAGGTTGCAAAGAAAATGTTGCTCGCAGTTTCTGGGTTGAAGTCTGCCCTATGCTCCTTTTTTGCTGTTGCTAGTTTCTTGGTGTACCAGGTTGTACAATGTTAAAATCTTCCCCTCCCCTTAGTTTAGGTCCATTTGTGTACCTTGGACAATTATCCCGTTGTTCCACTGTGTGCAGGCAGGAACAGTGTATTTACCAATTAAGGGTTACCAATATCAGTGATTTTACTCCCATCCCATTTTTGTCCTCTCTTTTCCCCTCCTACCCTTCTTCATTCCTCTCACCCTTTCCTACTCCCTATATCTCTCCCTCCCTGTGACCTCTTTTCCTCCCACCCTTTCTGTTGTGTCTTCTTTTCTTCCCTCCTCCCTCCCTCCTTGTCTCCCTCCCTCTCACCCTCTCTTCCTTCCTTCCTTCTTTCCTTTCTTCCTTCCTTCCTGGGAAGATGCCATGGCTCATTTTGTTTCTGTTTTGGAACCCTGTTTGATTTCAATACAAAGGCCACATTACAAGTATGGTTGTATTGTAAAAGAAAGCTGGTGCTAATGGAATTGCTGCAAGTATGGAAATACTCCTGCACTTGTCAGCAAGTGTCTCTTCTAAATACGGAGTGACCACCGTGCAAAATGCTCCTAATCGTACTGGAGTCTTAGGGGACTCCCGTTCCCTTCGGTCTGCTGACCATTTCCTTCTCACTGTACCTCCGTCCCCTTGTGCCCCCTCCCGTTTCCACTCCTTCCAACTCCTAGCCCCCCTGCACTGGAAATCCCTACCTCTTGCAATCCGCTCTACCCACACCTTCTCCTCATTCCATACCTCCCTTAAATCTCTCCTTCTCCACTCCCCTCCTTGAAACCCCCTCCCCTTCCTGCCTCCCCTCCCTCCCTTATCTTTCCCCTTGACCATTTCCTTCCCCATCCTCTCCTCCCCACTCTCTCCCTTCCCCTTCCCTCCTCCTACCCCTTCACCCGTTCCCACCCCACCCAGTCCTACTCCACTATTCTCCCTATCTCCCTTCGGTTAATTGCTCTTCTTGCTGTTTTGTTGACTGATTCATATTGTAACTTTGCTTCTACTGTTATATTGTTTACGTTTATGTTTTATGTATTAAGTTGTTCACTTGTACAGCACTTTGGTGTAAAGCGCTTTATAAACCAATAAATACAAATACAAATACAAAAATCAGCGGTCATAATGGTGCATGAGTTTGGTGGTATTTTCTGCAGAAAAACTGCAATGTTTTAGAAGCCCATGGAAGTAAGCGTAAGGCCTTTTCTGTATGTGTTGTCTTGGGCATGGCTTAAACATGCCCTGGTTCACCATGCAGTGATTATTTTCCAGACATACCCGTCTTGTGCAGAGAACACCTCCTCTCCAGCTGTCTCTCCTCTTAGTTGAGACCAACGGTACATTATGTCCAATTGTACACATTGCTCCTCTACCTTTTCCTTCTCAAGCCTTCCTGTGCATCTTATCTATCCCTCGCCACCATCCCAACGATCTACCCAACTTTGCTTCTCCCTACCACTACTGAATGTTCTATCCAGTGGTGCCCCCAGACATTTTTTATAGGGGTGGCCTGATGAGGCCACAGGAAATCTTGTGTCGGCACACCAAAACAAAAACATAGCTGAATTTCCGGAAATCTATTATGCCGATTGTGTAAATAGACCAGTTTTAAACTATGTATATATGAGAGTTAAGGAATTCCATATTGATATAGTTCCATTTATTATTTAACAGTAACTAATTCATTTATTACTTTAGACTAATTTAATTTAGACTAATACCAGCATGGTTAACATTTTGAGTTCCACAATCCTGTTTGTGCGAGACTTGTCCTTAGCCTCAAGCCCTGGGATCATATCTCTACGCCCCTGAAACCTCTTCATTGGCTCCCAGTGGCTGCAAGGATTAAATTCAAGACCCTTTGCATTGTCCACAGGGCTTTCTGGGGCCTGGGTCCAAAATACCTTCAACTTTCCCTCCATAAATACCTTCCCACTCGAGCTCTTCGCTCCTCCACCTCCAACTCCCTCAGGATCTGTCGCTCCTCCAAGCAACGAGTTGGTGGCAGCTCTCTTTCCTCAGCAGGGGCCTCCCTCTGCAACAGCCGCCCTGCCACTCTGAAACTTGAGGAGAACCATCTCCGGTTCCGGAAGCAGCTCAACACCTTCCTCTTTGCTTCTACCTTCACTCCCCCTCTCCCCTGCTCATCGGTCTGCTTTGGCACAATGCACCTGCTGGTTTTCCCACTGCTTTCGGGCCCAGGTCCATGCCCACCCAGCCTCTCACCCGCACTGCCCCTGACAACACCTGCACTTGGGTCTGTATCTGTTACCCTACAGTCCCCTTACCTGCACTTACCAGACACCCCTTGTCTGCACTCAAAACCTGCACTTGCCACCTTACTGGCTACAATACCTTTTGTATTGTTGTACCCTTTGTTCATCATTTTCCACTTTTCCCCTCTCCCTTGCACTTTCCCCTCTTTGCTCCCCCCTGCACGTGCACGTTCTCAGTGTCACTGGGCCTAGTATGATTGTTTTTTTGTCTTCCCTTGTTCCCCTCCATTGCCTCGTTGCGCTCTGAAACACTTGTCTATGAGCGCAATACAAATAAAATATATCATATCATAGCCAGAGAATCCTCTAAATCCTCACTTATGAGTTTTTAATTGCCAACATGTCTATCGAATATGGTGCACTCAGCAGGGTTTGACTTATGTAGGAATAGAATACTAGATGTAGCTTGCCATTGGACTGCATTTACAATGGGAATGCACCCAGTGGTACATTTTACACAATGGTCTTCACAAAGGAATCTTAGGGAAGTCAGGTTGATGGTAAGATGAAGGTCTACCAAAAGACTTTTTTCAGTTTCTGAAAGGCCAACTCTTCTGCTATCCCCAATTTAGTTTTCAGAATTTTACTTGTAGGTTTGAGAAACACATCTTTCCTTTACCATTTTCTGTTTCACTGAGAACACAACCCAGGTAAATTCACCATCTGCCAGTTTGCATAGAAAAACCCAGGCAGTTCAAAAGTTAGACTTTCTTAGGAATGCTCTTACTCTTCAGGTATTGGGTGGTATTGGCCATAGGAATAATCATGGCCATGGGCAGTCAGTGGGATGGCAAATAAAACACCCTCAAGTGTCCCTCCTCACAGCCCTGTCCTTCCTAATTGTACTCCAGTTCAGTACTTTTAGCTTACACAATGGAATCAAGTAAAACTAAGGTAAAAGTGAACCTTTCTGGGCAGTTGCCCCTCTGGTCCTTGGCTGCTCTGGTGAGCTCTCTTCTGGTCCTTTGCTCCCTTGCAGGTGAACCTTTGGTCTATCCCTCCTTTGGTCTTTGGCTCTCTGGTGAGTTGGTGGCAAAAACAAGAAGCAAAATGCTTCAATTTTCTGTCAATCATACAAACAAGTACCTGAGCTACCTGAAAAGCATTTAACCAGTGTGCCACACAGCTGAAAAAATATCTAAAACGTTCACCATACAGAGCCATATGTTTTAAGATCTGCAAACATCAATTTTGTAACAAAGCAATCTTGGCCTTATCCCACTGCTACTGCATTATGGCAGAGGTGTGCAATGGAAGACTCAATATCATAGCATAACAGGACATTGCAGAGTGTGGGGCAGTACTCTGGACGGCACAAGCAACTTCCGTGGCTGGGAGCAACAGGGGAGAAAATGTAATGTTGGTTCAACCACAGTTAGTCCGCTATACTAGAAACTCTGGTCACTAACTGGTTGGTGAGACTGTCTGCCTGTCAAATCAAGTGATTGGAGACTGGGGAAGGGCCAGTGCAGCAATCATGCAATTATATGTGACAGTATTGGAGCCACTAGCAGAGGAGCACCAGGCTACACCAATTTGTCCCTACAATTATTAAAACTGTCCTATTGTAAGGGCGAACCATAATCACGGATAAGCACTCCAATTTTTGCAGTTGAAGTCAGGGTGAGATTGCATTATTTGCCCTGGATAACAAGCTTATGCTAAACAGAGAAGCAGGGATTTTAACCCACTCTCCAATTTAGGCACGTCCACCTTCTTCCATGCTTTTCTTGGAAGAAATAATAAAGTTTTGAGAGTCGAGGCCTACATTAATACTGTTTTATAGAGTTTACTTGTAAAATACACAAATTGCATAATAAAGCATCATGACAACATGTGAATCCTTATAGCAGCATGTTGAGATAAAATAATATCAGAGTACCTTTATTTTCCAGATCCTGAATGGAAAACTATAAGATGCAAAAGGTAAACTATCTATTTATCCACTTTATTTTCAGCGCGATAAGATGCACAATAAAAGAAGTTGTGTAGTAAACTCACTTAGGGCTGGGGATTCGTCACAAACCTCCAGCGTGTTGTGCATGGTTTTAAGCACATTCAACTAAGGACAACAACGCAAACTTTACTTCTTAGCAAATCAAGCTATTAGACATTTTCTTTTTTCCTTTTTATTGTGTCTTTAGTTATAAACTTTAACACATATACATATTTACAAACCTATTTAAAAGACAAAATCGATACATAAAAGAGAAGAAATTAACATTATCAAAAAACATAAAACAAATCAGCCTAATCAATAGAAAACAAAGGAAAGAAAACATAGTTTCTTACTGATCTGATTATAAAAACGTTATAATGCCTCATCGGTCATGACCAGAAGAACAGGACCAAACAAGACCCTTATCCAGGCTTATGAACAGTAGCACATTGTCTTCAAATTTGCATAAAAATTCATTTGCATGAAGCCAAATTTGTGTGATGGCAATTATCAGACTTTTATTATACCCTGTTATGCATCTAAGCCATATGTATTGGTCTCATTTTAACATAGCAAATCAATATATGTCTAGCAGATTCTATGCAGTTACCATCCAAGCATAGTCTGCATTTTCTCATCTCCTCAGGAATACCCTTCCATGCCCTCTTATTTCTAGGACATTCAGACGGTTAATTCTTATGTCCATAAAGATTCTGCCGGTAGCAGGAGAATGCAACAGCTTTGGATAACTTTGCATTTTTTTATACTCAAAAGGCATTTTAGAAAAGGTGCGCAAGGATTGCATATTTGCTACCTTTTCATGGTTGGCAGCCCAGTCCCCCTTCTCAGTGGAATCCTTAACGAATTTTAGAAGTGCACCTTCGCCATAATCCCAGTTGGGAACCCAGCCTATCTTATCAAAGAATAGCCTAATCTATTAGACATTATGTTTATGAATACATATTTCAAAGGGTGCTTTATTGTGTTGCTTGCTTTAACTGTCACAGATTTGCAAGGTGACTGGTGGTCTTAGGTTAGCACAGACAACATCTTCTTGTGTGGCATAAGTGCATGTGAATGAGCTGAGGGTAAACATAACTCACTGTGACACCCCTTCACTTCATCCATTATCACATGTGGTGGATAACTGTGCCACCTCTTCTCATCCGATATCCACAAAAGTGTAGTCCTCTGATAGAAAATCCTCATCTCCCGCTGGCCTGGTTTGCAAGGTTGCAGCAGAGTTTAGCCCTAGAGCTACCGTTGTGTAAAAGTGTTCATGCATATGCTTGTTCTTTAGCAACTTTCCTTGTCCTGGGTATGTGTAAATTGAGACAGGCATATCTGCCGACAAATTAGGGACAGACTAATGTGTGAATTATTACTGACGATGCAAGACGTGCTTCTTTATGGCTAAGTGGCTCATTTGCATTGCACGTTTGCACCCTCATGTCGCCTCCCTGGGATCTCCCATCTAACTCTCTTCTCATATCGATTAACCATTTTATATGTCCCCACACTATTACTCCCACTTGTGTGACCTTTCTTTGGAACTGCGCACACACAGTTTGGGCACATGCATCTGTCTGTGTGTCTAGGTATGTAGTCATCTACATGCAGACCGTTGCAAGGGTTCCTGTTTCTTGAATTACACACGTCATGCATGCACATTGTTCTTGGGCCCAATTTTCATTTGCACATGCAAAACATTCCTAATTTAAAGGTAAATGTTGCTGTTTGACCGAAATCATCATATAGGTTGTTTCACATAGTCCCCTACATACGTGAGCACCACAGCTGTTAAAGTATCGAATCCTAATAATATAGTTACGATAATTAAATATCCGTCAAAGGATAATGTTTTATGAAAATGTTCCTCTGGATGTCACTTACCTGCAAACTAGCGTTATGCTGGAGCTCCACAAATTCACCTATCCTCTTAGCCATGATGCTAATCCTGCACAACCTACATGCAGCCTGAGGAGGAAATCCGGAAATAAACACAGCCTGGAAGCGCGAGCCAAAGCAGAAATGAGCGCATCCAGGCTCAGGCTGTGTTTATTTCCGGGTCCGTCCGGCCCTGACTCCAGACCATCGCGGGCGGTTCCCGGGTCCCGTGGCATAAAAGCAAAAAAATACACCTTTTTCCCACTGAATTGGGCATGTTATTGTCCATGCACAGTTCAGTGCGAAATAAATAATATATACATTTTTTTTGCTTGCTTTTTCGTGGGGTGGCCAAAGGGGGGGGCCAGCATTTTTATAAGGGTGGCCGTGGCCCCTCCTGGCCACCCCTTGGTGGCGCCCCTGGTTCTATCATAGTCCTCCTTTGCCTCTCGGACAGGCAAAGCTCTTTAACGCCATAAACTACAGAAAGAGGTGCTATACAAATGCAAGATAATATAACATAACTTGTAATGAGTCCCTTTATAATGAATACAAGTATAAAAAGCATTAGAATGCAAAATTGCAATGTGACAAACTCTTAAATAGAGCAATCTTTTTGGTGTGACATTAAGAGTGAAAGTAATGATCTGGAATTTTGCTCTATTAAATCGTTTTGAAGCATTCCAAGTACATTAAAACATTTCTTGACAAGGTAACAGGCCATAGCAATTCTATGTTCAAGGAAGATGATAGCAGTTCTGCTGGCCATTTAACTTCCCTCTAGACCATGGTATTGAGAATAGCTGATGCTACGTTAAGTAACTCTGTATGCCAGTTTGTTCTCAGCGGAAGTTTGAATGTCCAAATATTTGGATATGACGAATACAGACAAGCTTGGTCAGACATCCAGACAAGTCAAACAGTTGTTGTCAATAGTAGCCTAAAACAAGGCGGAAGAAATAAACCGTGACTGGTCATTCACAAGCTGTGAGTTGACATGCGCCAAATATCTGCTCTTCAAGGAGGTTTTTCCCAGGTCTCTAAAATACTGGTCAAGAATGGATTCTGCAACTTAAAATTTGCAAACAAGTAATCTGTCAACAATTAACGTTTGAGTCCAAACGTAGCGCCGATCATGGAGGAATTGAATGGGGTGTAAGTGAAATCTGGACCTCATATCCAGTCTGAAGATTGCAGTCTTAGATACATGTGACATAGCTGAGATCAGAATAGGATACAACAATGACACAGAGGAACATACAGGAATAGAACGAGCAAGGGGAAAGGAAGGAAAGGAAGAAGGACGACTGGCAGGCCATTAGACATCTAAGTTAGGGCCCAGCAGTCAGATTGCATCCTGCCCTGCAGGCGAACATGAAGAAGTTTACTGTTCATAAACATTAATTCCAAGTCAAATTATTCTTACATGTATTTTTGTACTTGTATTTCATATTTCTAATGCTCATATACACACAATGTAAGGAACCTCGATGAAAGTTTGATCTCGGTGCAGATTAGCTTAATTTATCTCTAGACGAAGAAACACAAATGAAAGAGGTAGGTTTTTAACTTTTTAAACAGCAAAAGAGGGTCCGAGTTCCTGTACTGTGGGAGCCAATTCCACAGCGTAGGACTAGAAGAATCATCTATCACCAAGCGAGTGAAAGTGTGACAGAGGACAACTAGTAATTTCTTGTCTCTGGAGCCAAGTGGTCTCGTGGGATGATGCTGAAAAATCTTCCTGCATGAATCTTCCTGCATAAAATGTGGCTTGTTCATGTATGCACTTATATATAACACGGAGGAGTACAAAAATGATCCTTTGCTGAACTGGCAACAAATGAAATTGTTGATGAACAGAAAGTGGAGCAGATTTCGAAAGATTGACAATAAAGCAGACAACAGCCTTTTGAATCCGTCGTAAATTGTACATCAAGCTGTGAAAGATACCAACATAAAGAGGGCTGATGCATTCTAAGTATGCCTATCAAAAGAGAAAGCAGTTCTCCAGGAACAAACTGCAGGGTTATTGTAAGTAGTCAAAGTCGGAAGAAGGAAGCTCTGGATGGTTCATTGACTAGGGCTGTAAGAGAGAGGTCACAGTCCAAAATTAACCTCAAATTCTTCCCTTTATTGTCATAAGACCTGGGAAGGCCAAAGATGATCGGGGGCGGCGCTGTAGATACTGGAATATGAAATAGATTTTCTGGGCCTAGCAACATGGCCTTGATTCTAGAAAGGTTCAGTTGGAGGCCATTCGCAGTCATCCATTGCCAAACCACTCCAAGACATTATTCTAAAGCAAACATTATTTGAGGAACACACAGCTTTAACATACATCTACCTGTCATTTGCATATGAGTGGAATGTGAGATGAAAACTACAGAGAATGGTCATAAGAGAGTCTGCAGATAGATATTAAATAACATGGGAGACAGGGTAAAGCTCTGCGGAACACCACAATTAATCTGAGCAGGCACATAAGTAAATGGTCCCATCTTTACCAATTGAAATCTCCCTGTAAGGAAGCTATTAAACCAAGCTAACGAGGAATCAGTCATCCCCATAGTCTTTCACAGTGAGATATTAGGGTGGTGTGGTTCATAGCATTAAATGCTGTAGAAAGGTCAGTCAAGCATAATCAGAAAGGTCAGTGGTCCGGTTTGGCCAGAATGTCATCCCACCCAGTGACTAATGCTGACTTGTACCATGTTTTGGCAAAAGCCTGATTGACATACATCTAAGAAACCTTTTTGCTCAATGAATTTTTGATGTTGAATTGTGGCTAGGTTTTCCAGCACTTTAGCTAAATAGGGTGCATTGGCGATTGGTTGAAATTTACTAGTAAGAAAGGGTTCAAGATTAGACATTTGTAGCAATGGAGAAATTATGGCTGATTTACAGGTTCCAGGCATTACCCGTTCAGTGAAAAAAGATTGACCAACCCAGATACAACTTTAGATAAGCTTGGTGCGCAAAAATCAGGCGAGGCAGCAGGAAGAGCATCTAAACAAAATTGAGTGGGTTTCAGATCCAGCAGCAGTGGCACAAATGTGTCAGTAGTTCCTCTCCGAAAATCGAAGTCTGACTCAGGACCAGTGTGACTGTGCTTAGAGATGTCTGTTCCATCTGCAGCTTTCCCTGAATGGTGGCCACTTTGGAAAGACTTTTTTAAAAAATCATTAGCCAACTGTAGAGAGGCCGTGGGGGTTTGTATTAGACAATCGGGAGACGCCATATTATTAACAAAAGTAAAATGTTCTTCAATTTTGTTACCAGCGGAACGTTTCTGATCAGGACGGTAGACAGATGCAGCTTCATAATTGCCATTTTATAGGTCTTAGGGTGCATCACATATGACCAAAAAGGGAGAAAGATCCCCTTTCTAGTACCATCTTTTTTCCTATTTCCTAAATTCATTTTTAAGGATTTTTGGGTAGCAAGTAACAAGGCTTAGACTTGTCTCTTAGTACAATATTGTTAGCGGGATTATGATGATTGTTGAAGTCCAGTTGAAGACCTGCGAGCCAATGGTCTAAATAACTTGCGCAGTTTTGTAAAGCATTTTTATATCTGATTTTAAGTGGACAATAGTCATTTGGTTTGTCCGACTTGACCATAAATAGAGGAGTAAAATATCTCACAAAATGGTCACTCCATGGCACAGGAGTGGGAGCAACGCCTGTGATAGGTGTTCCTGCATAATGAGGTTGAGACAATTACCAGATGTGTCAGAAGGGGTAGTAACAACAGACAAAAGAGCATCTGACAATTTAATGTGATCAGGCTATAATGAGGCGATATTAAACGAGGCAGTGGGCTGACCCTGTCAGTAACGGCCTGCAGCCCAAGTTAAGGGGCTGAGCGCAGCCTGAGTGGTTTTACGCTGCGCAACAAGGGGCGCAAAGTTAAGGTAACTGTCATGATCTCTGCTTCCAAAAGGTCAGGGTTTTCCCAACTCCCTTGGAAGCAGATCCATAACCCAGGTTCCGAGTGCCAACCAGTCCCAATTGGGACCTTTTGGACCCAGTCCTGGCGCCAGTGGCACCAGGCTCATAAATATGCCCAGTCCCAGCGCTGGAAGCGCCGGGCTCATAATGCTTGGGTGGACTTACCTGCAGCAGACCATGCTGCTTACTTGCCTGCCAGTTGAGCCTCTGATCCTCTTCTGTTTGGAACTACTTTTCCTGTTGGGTGGGGCAGGAGCCACTCCCTAGATTCAGAACACTGGAACTCTTCTGGAAAGCAGGAACTCTTTTCTTACCTAGGCGTGGCTGTGGAAGGAGACACCTAAGCACTACAGGAGGCTATTTAAACCACACCCGATGGATGAATCTTGCTTTGCGTTATTCTGCATCCTCTGCAGCAGAACGCTCATCGTGTCTTCTGCATCTGATCCTGGGCCTAAGGAAAAAGGCTTACCATCCTGAATCCAGTCTTCAGCAACACCTATAAAGACAAGAAAGAACAGGTTAGCATTACGGTCTTCAGTGACAGCTCTTCACTTACCTGGTCCATCGGCTGTCACCAACGCCCGCGCTGCATCCCGGCATCTGAAAGACAAAGGCTTACCTACTCTTCGTGCGCTCCGGAGGTCTTCACACTGCATTCCGGCATCTGAAAGACAAAAGCTTACCAACTCTTCGCACGCTCCGGAGGCCTTCGGCGCGCATCCCGCATCTGAAAGACAAAACAAGGTGCGTTTAAAGACATTGGGGAACTTTAATACTCACGTGCCATTACTCCTTTCCACATCTAACCCAGTGGGTATTCCGGCACCCTGCAGCCGCTCCGAACTTGTACCTGCAAAATAAAAAGACAGTTAGAGCGCATCGTGAAGCAGGCAACAAGCGCTTACTTACGTGCTTCCAGGCGCTTCTATTCATCACACGGGCTCCATCTTCAACTCACTTCAGCCCGGCATCCGCCATCGCCGGAACCCTGCAAAACAAGAAACATCATTAATAAAGACTTTAAAGACATTAGAATTACTCGAAACTTACCGTTCGTGCAGTAAACGACGGACAGCAGTCCTCTGAAGTCAAGAGGCCTGCTCCCCTTATCCAGTGAAGAAACTGGTTACAGCACCCTGCCCCGAGGCAGATGGAGAGCACGGCGTTCACTTACCTAAGGTGAGAGCGTTAACCTTTGGGGTTCTACAGGAGAAGAGAAAGGGAAGAAGAGAGAGACATTCAATAACCCAGTTCCTTAATCCCATATTTTCTATCTGCAGACATCTTACCCTTCAAGTCAGACATACAGTGCACAGAGGTCCAGCCCAAAGAGCCAGCCGTGTGTTACACATCACCTTTGCAGATACGGTATACGCCCAGTCAAGACCGGCGCCTCTACGGGAATCAGGTGAGCGTTACAGAACGCAAAGCCTACCACAAAACTCCCGTCCAGGCGCTATGGAAACCTCGGATACCGACCAGCTAGCCCAGTTACTTGGGGAACTAAGGGCAGAAGTGCATGCAGCCAGTCAGGAAACGAACGCTCTAAGAAGGGAACTGATTATTTCCAAGGAGCGAACAGATGATCTCGCTAGACAATTGCTACAGGCACAAGCCGGACAGACCCCGTTACCCGCATCTGGGGGAAATCTTCCTTCTACATCCTCTATGAATCCAGTGCAGATCAACCTACCTGGGAATGTACCTCTGGCTCCGCCCGAACGATTTTCTGGTGACCCAAAGAGGTTTGCAGTATTTATCAATCAGTGCCGGTTGCATTTCTTATGCCGGCCAGCAGCCTTTCCAACTGATCAAGCTAAAGTAGCTTTCGTGCTTTCGTACCTTAGTGGCAATGCGGCAGACTGGTCGATCCCTCTAGTAAATCAAGATGATCCGGTCCTCCATGATTTTCAAGCTTTTCAGCTCAGTATGGAAAAACTGTTCGCAAGACATTCACAGGGGCAGGCCTTGGACAATGAGCTTCTTTCGTTGCGACAAGGTAATCAAGACCTTTTGGCTTATATTGCGTCTTTCAACAGACTGATAGTGGAAACTCAATGGCCTGAGGACAAAAGGATTACGCTGTTTTATAGAGGTCTACGTGGAGAGCTCAAAGATGTGTTAGCCCAAGTAGTGAATCCCCCACAAGATTGTTCGGACTATATAGACTTAGTCGTTCAAATAGATCACAGACTGCAGAACAGGAAGGCCGATCGTTCCAAGTTTGATGCTCGAGTATTTTCCAAACCGCCAACTCCTTCCAAAGGAGTAGACTCCGGGGAACCCATGCAAATAGGGGGTCTGAAAGGTCCTCTAACACAAAAGGAGCGGGAAAGGAGAAAACAGTTGCAATTATGCCTCTATTGCGGAAACTCAGGGCACTTTCTTCGAGGCTGTCCGGTGAAACCTGCCAAGAAGGCAGTAGGAGCTGCAGTTACCAAAGTTACAAACTCTGAGCAGGGAAACGACCTCGCCCGACAAGAATAGAGGTCCTCTTGCCGAGCGTGAAAACCAGTTCCGTGACCTCGCATTTCGTGATACCTATGGTCCTCATTAGCCCTGATAATCCGGATCGATTACATGCAATTGAAGCTTACGTCGACAGCGGTGCCATCGGCAATTATGTGGATCATGAAATGGTTTTGAGGATGAATCTAACTCTTTGTCCCAAGGCTGTAAAGGACGTCATTACTACGGTGGATGGTACGGAGATAGCCTCCGGGCCAGTAACGCATACCACTCAAGAGGTGACGCTAGTAAGTCAAGATGGACACCATGAGAAGATCGTGTTCGATGTGATCAAGGCCCCTCAGTTTCAGATTATTCTAGGAATCCCTTGGTTAGAGAAACACAATCCACTGATCGATTGGCGAGCAAGAACGGTCCAGTTTCCAGAATGTGTCTCTACTTGTCACCCTCCACCTGGTGTTGCACTGGCAGCCATTTCTTCAGAGACTCCCCAGTTACCTCCCGAATACCTAGAATACCAAGATGTTTTCCGGAAGGATCAGGCGAACTCTCTACCTCCTCATAGGTCTTATGACTGCCAGATAGACCTGATACCTGGATCTACTCCTCCTTGTAGTAGAATTTATGCCCTCACCGAGCCTGAGAACCTTCACCTTCGACAATACCTGGATCAATACCTGGCAAATGGGTTTATTCGTCCTTCCAAGTCCCCTGCTTCTTCAGCTTTGTTCTTCGTTCCAAAAAAGGAAGGAGACCTTAGAACTTGTATAGATTATCGCTCCCTGAACCAGATCACCGTTAAGAATAGATATCCGTTACCTTTGATCCCTGAACTCCTGGACCAAGTCAGAAAAGCATGCATATATACAAAGCTGGATCTTAGAGGAGCTTACCACTTGGTACGAGTAAAAGAGGGCGATGAATGGAAGACGGCCTTCCGCACCAAGTATGGGCTATTTGAATATCAGGTCATGCCCTTCGGACTTTGCAATGCCCCGGCCGCCTTTCAATATTTTATGAACGATGTCCTCAGAGAGCTCATAGATGTGTGTGTTGTTGTTTACATTGACGATATCCTCGTTTATTCTTTATCGGAATCTGAACATCGGAAACACGTGAAAATGGTCCTCGAAAGATTGCGTCAACACAAACTTTTCGCTAAGTTGGAAAAATGTGTTTTCAACGTGACTGAAGTTGAATTCTTGGGATTCATATTATCACCTGGCGGAGTGCGTATGGATTCAAAGAAGGTCGATGCAGTTCTCAAATGGCCATCACCATCCTCCGTAAAAGGTGTGCAAAGCATGTTAGGCTTCGCTAACTTTTACCGCAGGTTTATCCCCGAATTCTCTCGAATAGTCCAGCCCATCACTGCCTTGTTAAAGAAAAACAAACGTTTTGAATGGTCTACCGAGGCGGAACAAGCTTTCCAGGATTTGAAGACTAAATTTATCTCTGCACCAATCTTAAAACACCCTCGCTCCGAACTCCCCTACATCGTGGAAACTGATGCTTCAAGCCTTGCCATGGGGGCAGTTCTATCACAAAAGGACCTGGTAACCAATCAGTTGCATCCCGTGGCATTTTGGTCCCGCAAATTCTCGCCTCCTGAAATCAATTACACGATTACTGACAAGGAACTTCTGGCTATCAAGTCTGCCTTTAAGGCTTGGCGGCATTATCTGCTGGGGGCCCGACACACCGTTACTGTGATTACGGATCACCGAAACCTGCAATATTTGAAAACCGCAAAAGCCCAATCCTCTAGACAACTCCGTTGGGCATTATTCTTTGCCGAGTTTGACTTCATAATTACCTATCGACCTGGTACAAAGAACGGTAAAGCTGATGCCCTTTCTCGGATGGGAGTGGAAGAACACTTGATCAACCCTAAACCTGTACCAATCATTCCCGAACAAAGAATTCTGGGTGTAATCGACACAGAATCCATAGAGGAAGTTAAGGATAAGGCCAGGCAACTTGTAACTCCAGCAGACATACAGAATTGGCATCTGCAGGGAAAGGACTTTGCAGTAAAGGACAACTTATTGTATTTCCAAGAACGATTATACCTACCCAGCACAGATTTACAGAAAAAAGTAATCTCTTGTTATCACGATTCTTTAATGGAAGGGCATCCCGGTATGGCCAAGACCTCAGAAAAGATCAAACGCTACTTCTGGTGGCCGTCTTGGAAAAAAGATATCAGAGACTTTATAATGTCCTGTGGAGTATGCGCCCAAAACAAGAGTCAAAAGGAAAGACCAGCAGGCCTCTTACGCCCTATTGACATCCCACCTCGCCCTTGGCATACGCTTTCTATGGACTTCATCACCGATCTACCTCCATGCTCCGGATACAATACGATTCTAGTAATCGTGGACTTATTCTCCAAGATGGCGCATTTCATTCCGCTCAAAGGCTTGCCAACAGCAGCAACTCTGGCCCGAGAATTTCTCGAAAACATTGTCCGACTGCACGGTTTTCCTTCGGTTCTAATTTCGGATCGAGGTAGTCAATTTATTTCTCATTTTTGGCGAAGTTGCTGTCGGTCGGCTCAAATCGATGTGAGACTATCGACCAGTCACCACCCTCAGACCGACGGACAAACCGAGAGGACCAATCAAACTCTGGAACAGTATTTACGCTGCATGCTGCAACAAACTGAAAAAACTTGGAAAGACATCCTTTGGATAGCCGAATATGCCTACAATAACTCTGTCCATTCGGGAACTGGGAAAACCCCGTTTTTTCTTTTGTACGGCAGTCACCCTCGAACCTCGGAGTTGGATCCCCTCCAAGATCTTGAAACACCAGCAGTAGACTACCTGCATTCTACAATCACCCAAGCCTTTAAGGAAGCTGTTTCTCACCTTCAAAGGGCTAAAGAACAATACAAGAAAGGAGCAGATCAACATCGGAAGGAAGCCCCTCAATATCAAGTAGGGGATCAAGTCTGGTTATCCACCAAATATCTACCTCTAAAAGGGCCACGCACATTCAACCCAAGATACCTTGGTCCCTATTCCATCACTATCATAGTAAACCCAGTAGCGGTCAAGTTGGACTTGCCCCCGCACATGAAGATACATCCGGTCTTCCACGTCTCTCTATTAAAACCCGTGCAACCTCAAACCCGACTAACTAAATCTCCAAAACCTATCCTAGTTGATGGAGAACTCGAGTTTGAAGTCAAAAGCATTCTGGACTCCAAGATCTCCAAATCTAAACTATTTTACCTAATTGACTGGAAAGGCTACGGCCCCCAAGAGAGATCCTGGGAACCTGCTGAATATGTCCACGCTCCTCGCCTAATCAAAAGATTTCACCGAACATTTCCTGACAAGCCAAAACCCCCGGAGAAGCCCGGTTTGGGAGGGGCCTTGAGGGGGGGTGCTGTCATGATCACTGCTTCCAAAAGGTCAGGGTTTTCCCAACTCCCTTGGAAGCAGATCCATAACCCAGGTTCCGAGTGCCAACCAGTCCCAATTGGGACCTTTGGGACCCAGTCCTGGCGCCAGTGGCACCAGGCTCATAAATATGCCCAGTCCCAGCGCTGGAAGCGCCGGGCTCATAATGCTTGGGTGGACTTACCTGCAGCAGACCATGCTGCTTACTTGCCTGCCAGTTGAGCCTCTGATCCTCTTCTGTTTGGAACTACTTTTCCTGTTGGGTGGGGCAGGAGCCACTCCCTAGATTCAGAACACTGGAACTCTTCTGGAAAGCAGGAACTCTTTTCTTACCTAGGCGTGGCTGTGGAAGGAGACACCTAAGCACTACAGGAGGCTATTTAAACCACACCCGATGGATGAATCTTGCTTTGCGTTATTCTGCATCCTCTGCAGCAGAACGCTCATCGTGTCTTCTGCATCTGATCCTGGGCCTAAGGAAAAAGGCTTACCATCCTGAATCCAGTCTTCAGCAACACCTATAAAGACAAGAAAGAACAGGTTAGCATTACGGTCTTCAGTGACAGCTCTTCACTTACCTGGTCCATCGGCTGTCACCAACGCCCGCGCTGCATCCCGGCATCTGAAAGACAAAGGCTTACCTACTCTTCGTGCGCTCCGGAGGTCTTCACACTGCATTCCGGCATCTGAAAGACAAAAGTTTACCAACTCTTCGCACGCTCCGGAGGCCTTCGGCGCTGCATCCCGCATCTGAAAGACAAAACAAGGTGCGTTTAAAGACATTGGGGAACTTTAATACTCACGTGCCATTACTCCTTTCCACATCTAACCCAGTGGGTATTCCGGCACCCTGCAGCCGCTCCGAACTTGTACCTGCAAAATAAAAAGACAGTTAGAGCGCATCGTGAAGCAGGCAACAAGCGCTTACTTACGTGCTTCCAGGCGCTTCTATTCATCACACGGGCTCCATCTTCAACTCACTTCAGCCCGGCATCCGCCATCGCCGGAACCCTGCAAAACAAGAAACATCATTACTAAAGACTTTAAAGACATTAGAATTACTCGAAACTTACCGTTCGTGCAGTAAACGACGGACAGCAGTCCTCTGAAGTCAAGAGGCCTGCTCCCCTTATCCAGTGAAGAAACTGGTTACAGCACCCTGCCCCGAGGCAGATGGAGAGCACGGCGTTCACTTACCTAAGGTGAGAGCGTTAACCTTTGGGGTTCTACAGGAGAAGAGAAAGGGAAGAAGAGAGAGACATTCAATAACCCAGTTCCTTAATCCCATATTTTCTATCTGCAGACATCTTACCCTTCAAGTCAGACATACAGTGCACAGAGGTCCAGCCCAAAGAGCCAGCCGTGTGTTACACATCACTTTTGCAGATACGGTATACGCCCAGTCAAGACCGGCGCCTCTACGGGAATCAGGTGAGCGTTACAGTAACTTTAGCTGAATTTCAGGGGTTTTGTTTTTTTTAAGTTCTCACCTTAACATCCATGCAACTAAAGTCTTTTCCTTGAATTTCAAAGGTTTTAATACAATGTATTGCTCACCGTAACATCATTGCAACTATAGTGTTTTCCTTGAGTTTCAAGGGTTTTGTTTTCCATGGATTTTCTCCCCACATGGCCAGTGCACTGGCTGTGCCTACTGTACGTTTTAGAACACTACCAGACCACTAGCCATGGCCTTCGTCCATGGCTAGTGAGCACAACCACGCTATATTTTATAAACACTTGCAACCCATCACTCAAAGATGTTCATCAATCACAAACTGATTTTGACCTGTTTTGGCAGTGGTATTGTTATGTATAAAATATTGCCAGCTTTGAGAACTCCTTTTTTGGCTGTGTGCAGTGAGATTAAATTATTTCCTGAGGATCTCTCACTTTGGTTAAGCAGCATGCTGCAAGCCCCTTGTTTTATGGCCCACTCTCTTGTTGACTGTTGTGATACATCGCACAGCCCAAACTAACCACATTTAAGCAGCACTGAAAAGGTAAAAAAACGACCGGCTGCAAGAATAACATATGGCCAGCTACTTTTCCCCCCTAGCAAAAATCAAAGCTGGCACCCATGAATATATGCACAGTAAGTGAACATAAATCTTAAAGTGAAATATACAAATAAAGTTCATTAGACTTTCTCCTAAGAAGAAACAGTGCAAGATAAAATATCATTGGACTTTTAAAAAAGTAATGAAAACCAGAAAAATTACATGAGAGAGGAAATGTTCCAATAAATATACTGGCAAAGTATAAAAGGTGCTCACCTTTTAACCCAGCAATCTGTCGCAAAATATTCCCTGGAAAACAAAATCCCAATACGAAACAAGTAT